>NC_080847.1:42075868-42393368 GCF_030435755.1 Ochotona princeps | reverse complement strand
CTGGATTTAGATAGTTTCAAGATTTTGTAAAATATATATATATATGTGATTGAAAAATATCTATATAATTAAAGTGTTTAATCATATGCAAAACTTTGGAAAAGCAGGGCCTAGAGAGGAAAGAATTTAATGGTGGATAGAGCAGGAGTGACCTGGATACAGCGTAGTCCTATGCGTCATGACTTCCAAAATCAAAACTGGAAAGTAACGAATCATCTACCCACTTATTTAACACACTTTGCCTACTCTTCCTCAGGATGGACACAGCCCTCCCTCCAATAAATCTGAAACCTAATTTTTTTAAGTTCATATTTTTAAAAGAATACTTAATTAGCTTCTATAGCAATCCTATTAAACAAGTACAGATAGGTTTATTATTTTCCGCTAACAGATAAGACCACTCAAAGTCAAAGAAATTGTCCTGAAAGACAGTCCTCTCAGGCATTTTCTGTAAGCCTGTTAAAAATATTTTGAGCTACAATTATCAGAACCCCAAATCACATTGTCCTAAGTATATGGAGGGGAAAATTGGTTTAGGACACTGACATCCAAGGCCTAGACCTTTTTAACTATTTAACAAATTAACTTTTAACAAATTAAATTTTGGAAAGCAAGAGTCTCTCTGTATCTCTTGGTTCTAATTTTTTTTTGTTGTCCTAATTTTGTTTTGAAGATTTATTTATTTAGTTCTTTAATTGCAAGGCAGGTTGAGAGAGAGTGAAAGTGAGAGCCGGTGTGAGATAAGATACAAAGAGACCAATCTTTTTTTTTTTTTTTTTTTAATTTTTAATTTTTTTTATTTTTTTATTTTTATTTTTATTTTTTTATTGTTTAACTTCATTAATTACATTGTATTATGTGACACAGTTACATAGATACTTGGGTTCTCCCACCCCTCCCCAAACCCTCCCACCATGGTGGATTCCTCCACCTTGTTGCATAACCACAGCTCAAGTTCAGTTGAGATTCCCCCATTGCAAGCATACACCAAACATAGAGTCCAGCATCTTATTGTCCAGTCAAGTTCAACGTCTTCTTAGGTATACCCTCTCTGGTCTGAAGACAGAGCTAGCAGAGTATTATCCCAGTCAATTGAAAGCTCCATCATACCATCAGCAAAAATTTACATCATTATGGAATTAAATGACATAGTAATGAGTAACCAACATGTTGAAAGTAAATGCGAGTTCCCAGCCACCTTCTGTGACCACCTCACCTATATTTCTTTGTTTCACTCCTCTCATGGTTGCAACAGCCAGGGATGAGGACAGAGCTAAGCCAAGAGCCAGGAGATCCTTCTGAGTCTCCTACCTGGTGCAGGGTTCTAGGCACTAGGGCCTTTTTCTGCTGAACATTAGCAAAGAGTCGGATCAGAGATAGTATAGCCAGGTCTTTGGCTTAACCTACTATGCCACAACCTGCCCCTTTTCATTTAAACATATTTATTTGTTTAATTGAAAGACAGCTCACAGAGGGTGACAGGGGAAATGTAGACAGAGGTTGTCTTCATTTTGAAGTAGGTTTTCCTCTCTTAATGACAAATGGCTTCCAGCAACTCTGGAATTTCCTCAGTTTTCTTCGGTTATTGACAAAGAAAGCTATATGCCTCACCCCAAAATGAAACATCGAAGATTTTACCACCGAAGAGTATTTTTTCTCTCCCATTGTGAAGAGGTGGATTAAGAGTCTTTGTTGCTCAACAATGTATTTTAATTTCTTTGTACTTTCATTTGTCCATTCTACACTCATGGAAGATGTTGCTAGCCAACATGGCATGTGTATTGAATGTTTTCTCACAAGCTTCTTTGTAATCATTTTCAACGCAAGATTATAAACAGCCATTTCTAATCAGTAGGATCAGGTGTGCTGAAATCTTAACGAGCCTGTGAGGACATACATTTCACTGTTACTGTCTTTAGCTGGCTCTTTGCTGAAAATTCATCAATCACCTGAATTTTTTTTTTTTTCCAGAAGGCATTCTGGCTGTCATAGATAAGTATTTTCCTCAGTAAAACCTTAATGAACCAAATAACAGTGGGATTGAACCACTGAAGCATAACTATCCCTTCTTTCACCTTCTCCTTCAGGGGACCAGGAGTTTAACCCTAAAATCCAGGAAACTTCCTCCAGAGCCATTTCATCCCAGCCCTTTATTTATTACAGGCTGTGTGACTATTACCTGTAATGATGTCTTTCCATGTTAGAGTCTGAGTATTTACTGCTACAATATACCCAGCATAATTTAATTCAGGAAGACTGCATTAACTGACTCTAATTTGGGCATTTGAAAGTAAATACAGAATGGTGATGTCACATTAACTAATAACTGTGGAAATATTAGGATTGCTGTAGGGAAAGGAAAACCACACACTGTCTTTCCCTTCCGCTCCAATCTGTCTGTCTTGAGCAGTGACTGATGACAAAAGTAATTCTACAGAGAGTGAAAGTTCCAATTCCAGTTTGTCTTGTCCAAAACCAGCATGTTGCTCGCCATGGTAGTCTCTCAGGATGAGTGGCAATGAGAGACCTTCTAGGTAGCCTCACATGTGACTAAATTATGGATGCATTAATAGGATGGCAGCCAGTAGTTTCTGAAAGGTTTGCCACTGGGTTTGGCAAGACATCCTTCCAAGCTTGAGCTGGGCACAAGAAAGTCCTTCTGAAATGAAGTCATGGCCTCCTAGAGTGTCTTGGCTACTTAGTTCTAGCACATTAGGAAGCTGTTCCCAAGAGGTAAATAAGGAGAACAAACCCAGTGGGGACATGGTGAAAGCATGGTGTCCTCAGTGCCTCCATCTTTCCCAGGGTTATTTGAGGCCAACCTCTGGTCTCAAGTGAATTGAGATCTGGGTTAAGAGGCAGAGTCTATGGCAATGTGGGCAATACTTAGGTGTATGACAGTAGAACTATAAGTAAGAATCACAGAAGCACAGAGACGGTAAGCAATACAGCAGGATTTTCCCCAGGGCACTAGAGCTGCTTGACACTGAGTGTTGAAAAGCGAATAGGATTTTGACAGTCCAGGAAGCTATTCCATGCAGAGGGAACATATCAGCAATGCAGAGCAGCCTCAGTCTGGGGTGGATCACCAAAAGAAGGTGGTGTCTGCAGGTATGCTCAAATACTAAGTGAGTGAGTGGTATCTGAACAGAATGCCCAAGAGTGCAGAGACCAGAGCATTCTTTTCCTTAATGGCCTTAATGCTTCTCTTAGATGGACATGCAGGCTAAGCTGCCATTCATTAGCTCGCTGCTTTGTGCTTCTGTTCCTGTGCTGTCCTTTGCAGAATCAGCATGGGTGTGATTAGTCATTATAGTGTAAACACCTAGACACACTTCCTGGCACTGGCTAGACATTCACAATCATACTTTGAATCAACAGCTTCCTGCCTTTTTTTCAGGCCATCGCATTCATTGTTTAAATTTCTCCTCTTCCTTTGGCAAGACTTCCCTGCCATTTGTCTGCATTTTCTATTGTCAAAAAATCTAACTTCACTGACAAAGTGAGGCATTCAAAAAGAACCAGATGAAGACTGTTTACTGGAAGAGGGAGGTCATGAGCCACAATTTGAAGGCTGCTTTAGGAATCTCATTGTGTTTTCCTTCCAAGAATTTATTCGCTTTCCTCTGGTACTGATCTCTTGGTATTTCTTTAAAGAATCACCACGTGTCAATGGGAAACAATGTGATTTTAGTGCCTGGCTCCCTTTTATGCACACCAGGCTGGAACAGTCAATAGCTGACTCAAGCCTAGGCAATAACACCTGCATCATTTTTGATCCACATGTTTGATTCAGGAATAGGGTATAAATAAATCAATACACTAAGAACCAATCTCACAATTCATGAAAGTGCTGCAAATATCTTTTCTATTTTTTTAAAAAAATATTTATTTAACTTGAAAGTCAGAAATACACATACATGCATACTGCTGGAGAGAGGGAGAGAGAGCCTGAGAGTGTTCTTCCACCTGCTTGTTCATTCCCCAAATGTTTGCAATGGCCAGAACTAAGATGATCCAAAGCAAGGAACCAGAAGTTTCCTTGGTGTCTCCTGTGGGTGCAGGGGCCCAAGGACTTGAACCATCCTCTGCCCCTCTTCCAGGCCATAATCAGAGAGATATATTAGGAAGTGGAGCAGTTGGGACTTGAATCAGTGGCCATATGGGATGCTGGCTCTGCAGGTATCGGATAAACCTGATATGCCACTGCACTGGCCCCAGGTGAGTTTTATGTTAAGGACTATGATTAATAAGGGCTCTATAGTGAGGCTGCTCAAAAGTGTGATGGGTGAAAGCAGAACCAAGGATTGGAGAGGGGAAAAGGTCTAAGAGAAGGGCTGATCAGAGACAAGGGAGCTTCCAAGGGACTCTTCACAGCATAGTGTCTTCCTAAGGAACTGGACACTTCCTCGATAATGAAGAGCCCTCAAGCAAGCTATGTTGCTACCTAAAGGCATTGCAGGACTTCGTTCTGGAATGGTCCTGAAGAACACTTGGAAACAGCACTTTACTAGAAGAAGTCCCACGCAGAGAAACTTCAACCCTGAAAGTAAAGGTCTGATACTAACAGGTTTCAGCAAACCTGCCTGGAAAAATGAGTACTGTAGCCTTGTGAATCATGCTCAATCCTTGCTTGTACTGCTTGTACTGCCACCTGCCCTCAGCCACAGTTGCCTCGCTGTAACTGTGAAAGTTTTCAGTTTTTATCAATTTCATCTTATATTTCAATATCCATATAAAAATGAAGGACACAGCCGCTTTAGCCGTGTTTGCTGTTTCCCAGGGTGCACAGTAGCAGGAAGCTGCAATTGCGAACAGATCCAGGACTCAAGCCTGCAGACTACAATATGAGATAAGGCTTCCCAAGTGGTGTCTTTAGCAAGAAGTCAAACACTTCCCTCAAATATATATTTTGTTAATCTGAAAGGAATAGTGACATAGAGAGGGTTCACTCCCCAAATGGCTGCAGTGGCTGGGGTTGGGCCTGGGACTCATTCCAAATCACCTGTGTGAATGACAGAGGTTCAAGTCCCTCAACCGTTGATGACTGCCTTTTTGGGTACATTAGCAGTGACCTGGATTGGAAGTGGAAAAGCAGATGGGACTCAAACCAGTACTCCAATATGTGATGAAGGCATTGAAAGTTCTGGCTTAATGAACTGGGTTACAATGCTTGTCCCAGAATCATCTCTTTTTTCAAAATCATATTTTTAACATATAAATTCTAAGCCAGCTTTCTGCTTAAAGTCCTATGATGAATTCTCATTTAAAAGCAAGTAAAACCCAAATTCCTTAGCATGATTACTTTGACTCTATCAGATCCATTTTTAACCACATTCTATACCTCTTTCTGCTCTGCATTCTACCATGGCTTCCTTTTGTTTCTGAAACATATCAGGCTTTTTTTTTTTTTTTAAACTCAGGGCTTAATACCTGCTGTTCTACCTGTCTGGAAAATGGTAACTCATGTTTTCCTCATAGTTCAAATTTCCAACCTTCTGTTACATCTCCGCAAGAGATCTGTTGCCCAAAATCAGTTTCTAATACAGCTAACCCTGATAATTTCCTTGAAGATATTAAAATGTGTAGTTATATTGCTATGTAGGGACAAGAATCTGTCTCTCTTGTCCATATCAGTCTTTTTAGCTCTGATAATGTTCCTCATATCAAGATTTAGTTTGCTTTTATTGGACAATTCTATGGGTGGGTAGATGGATAGATGGATAAATATATGGTGACTGTCCATGTCAAGGCAGCTTTTTTTTTTTCTTTACTTTATTTATTTAATTTTGATAATCTTACTTAGTTACTTCGGCTACAAAGGGCTACAGGAAAGTGGCTAATATCATTGTTTTCACACTAATATCATTTTTCCCCCTGTGTCTGGGGTAAGGGAAGAAATAAAGGGAAAAGCCCCACCCAGCCTCCCTCCCATCCCAGGTCCTAGATTTGAGGTGTGCTCCAAGGGTCCTGCTCAAGCAGTTTTGATGGTTCAAAAGTTCTGAATTGCTGCAAGGCAGCTTCTGATCTTTGTTGACAGCGAGCGTCTTCAGCTTATCTATCATCTATCTATCTATCTATCTATCTATCTATCTATCATTACTCAAGTAAAGACTTAGACATGGAACTGCTGTGGTTATTTAGCTTAAAACAAGTCACCAAAACTTTTCAAAAAAATTATGTTACCATTTTGCATTCCCATTAATAACATGTGAGAGTTCCATTTGATCAATGGCTTTGCCAGTATTTGGTTATTCTGATAACATGGTTTCAGTGTGTATTCCCATGATAAAGAATGATAACAACTAACTTTTCATATTCTGATGACAGTTGTATCTTTTTGTGAGTGTGTATGTGTAAGTGTATAACCAAATTTTTTCCAACTGAAAAGATTCAGGTTATTTTATTATTGAATTATAGGAGAGCCAGATCTTTGTAACACATATGTTCAGATATTGTCTCACACTCTAGCTTATTTGTTCCTTTCTCTTTTTTAAAGATTTATTTATTTTTATTGGAAAGGCGAGAGAAGGAGAGACACAGAGAAAAATATTCCATCTGCTGGTTCATTTCCCCAATGGCCAGGAGTCAGGAACTTTGGTCTCCCATGTGGGTGCTAGCACTTGATGATTGAACCATCATTCTAGCCCCTATTTTGTTCCTTTCTTTAATGATGCCTTTTTGATGTGGGATCTGGATGGGAAAGTAGTCACCTACTACTTACCTCTCAATCAAAATATCCACTTTTCCATAATGCACCTTACATCTGAGACCTAAGTACAGAGGTTATAAAAGGAATGAAAGGAGAGTGGCCTCTATATCCCATGCACCTCACATCAAGCCACTGAGCCTATCTCTTTGAAGCACACACAGAATGTTTCAAAATTCTCCTGCATCCTTCTGTATATACAGACCCTCTCTCATAAGTATTGCCTTCAGTTTCCCTTTCCTCCTTAGTCCAATGAGCAGTATTTCTTTATACAAGGTAGCCCACATCATGCATAAGAACACATCTGCTCCCTGACTCTTCTGCTTGAACACAGTACCGGTCACTGCTTAGTATTTCTGTCTTTGTGTGAGACAAGAGCCTGAGTGAAAAATGAATCTTTCACTGCCCACATAATTTTGAGGAATGAAACTTTAGAATTCTGATTAAAATTAATTTTTGAAATATAACTATTGCTTTCTGTTACCCAGTAAAAAATATTTGCCTACATCCAAGTCATAGGACATTTTTCTTTTCTTTTTTTTCAGAGGTTTATTTGAAAGAGTTGTTAAAGAGAGGGAGAGACAGACAGACAGACCGGCACACATACACACAAACATACACAGCACTCATCCATCTGCTGGCTCACAACCAAAGTCAATATTCGTCTGAGACTCTCACATGGATTGCAGAGGTTTAAGCACTTGGGTTATCCTTGGTTGTTCTTCCTAGGCATATTAGCAGGGAGCTGGATAGGGAATGGAGTAGCTAGGACATGAGCTATAGATGACGCCCATAGATGTTGGCGTCATAGGTGGAGGTCTTATGTGCTATACCAAAATATCAATCTTCACCACAAGGATATATTTATGAGCTTTTCTTCTATAAACTTTGTATATTTTCAAATGTAATATTGAAATATAACCTACAATATAAAATTAAAGTGTGCAAGTTTTAGTTTAAGTAAATTTACAGAGCTGAAAATTCATCATTATAGTTTAGCTTTGGAATATTTCTGTCACCTAGAAAGTTTCTTGTTTACATTTGTGCAGTCAATACTCATTCTCATCCCCCACAACAAACCTCTGTTCTACTTTCTGTTTCTGATAACTTCTGACATTGTTCTAGGAGCTGAAACTTCCATGATGAACAGACAGAGTGAAAATACAGAAAAGAAATAATTTAATTTTATGTTCAATCATGTTTTATTAATAAGAATAGGATTGCATTTCATTCTCCAGAGTCCTGTTACCTTATTCCCATGCCAGAATAGAATTTTCCTAATGTTAAGGCAGAAAAGAATTTCTTCCTTTCACTTTATTAATTTTTTAAATGGTGCTTTATTTTTGCTATCTCTTGTGCTGCTTTCATATTTTCCCTTCTCCTTTAGATCCTCCATGCAGTAGCCAGGAAGACTGTTAATGTCATTTGGCACTATTCACTGAAAATTAAGTCCAAACCCTTGGGAATCCCTGCTCCGCAGTTTCCTGCATGCCTTGCTTTGCTCACTACAGATCCCCTATACCAGCTTTCACTCTTCAAATGCACCAAGGTCCGACCAATCTAAGAATCACTGCACTTGACATTTCATTGTGTGCAGAATTCTCTTTTGGCTCAAATCTTTGCATGATTATCTTGTCTTTTGGGTTTTACCATTAAATTCTGTATAAACCCATTTGTGACCACTCCCTTTGGAGTGGTTAGGGCCCCCACTGTTGGCTGTCCCTGCATTTGTTTGTGAATGTTCTATACTGATTCATATGCATTTCTTATGTGCTGCTTGTGTCTCCATAGAATGCCAGGATGACAATCATTGGGGCCTTTTTTCTCCTTTTCTTTGCTCTGTGACCAAACTAGAACAAGGCTGCTCCTCAGGAATCATTTGTTGAGCTTGTGACTGTTGAAAAGACAAAGGAACAATCACAACCCATTTAGGATATTTTAGCACCAAGCAGGCACTTTGCTGGGACCTCCCAAAACAACAGATGTTTGCATGCCCAGCAGGCGGCCCTCAGTCACATTTTGTCTGAGTCCCTGAGAGTTCTGCCCTTTGTATTGTCTCCTATTCATGGGAGCCAGCGGAAGGCAGTACAGCTGCTCAGAATGACAACCGGAGCTGAGAGCTGGGGACTTTACCCACTGAGCCTGAGGAGGTTTGCTCACAACAAAGTGTGGAGGACAGTATCAGAAGGACAGGCCTGTGAAATCCCAGAAAATACTGGAAAAGGATTGATAAGCCTTCCATGTTGGCCTGTTTCTGGGGGTGAAAGTGGTGCTACTTAATGAGTATGAGAGAACTGCAGGGAAAACATGGAACTGTACTAGGAAAGCTAGACGCATTACTGTTCAAGGAAAGACTCCAGGGCTGACTGTTGTCAGTGTTAAAAAGGCATCCTGGACACCAGGGGGCATGTGACTGTTAGAAGATCTGAAGTTTCACTTGTGCTGTGTTCACCCTGCTGTGAGGTCTCAACTTGTGAGTTGTCACCTGGGGCAGGTTGCTGGACATGAGTCTTGATTTGCTCATTTGTGAACTGGAGATAATAATGCCTGTTGCAACTTCTTTCAGGATGATATGAGTGACAGCACTATGGAAACTATAATTGTTTTTAAAAATTTTGGTGATACTATCTTCTTACTAGATTTCAGAATTTCCTCTATCTTAAAGCCACAGAAGTTATTAAAATTTAGATTTCTTTCCATGGGAATTTTAGTATCACTAATATTGTAGAGAGGGAGAAGATATATTGTCTTTTTTTAAAAAAAAAAAAATTACCTGATGCAGTCCCATAGGCTCAGGGATTTCCCTTTAAAAAGCCACCATTGTCCTCCCTCCACCTACTGTTTTTCCCTTTGTTATTGCAATAGCGTAGTCCTTCAACAATAGCCATAAGTCCATCATTATGCTATTTAAGTGTATCATTATATCATAGGAATAGACAGTGATAGATTCTAATGCCAGTATATAGTTCGTTGGGAGTCTTTCTATTCTGGAGTAGAGATACATAATGCAGTGTATCTCCACATCTTGGTTTGCTAGTCTCTATGATACATTTTCACTAGATGAATATATGTATACACATTTTACCTATGTATCTACTGATCTTGTATTTTGCATGAAGGTTGCCTTATGTCAGAGAGAATATATGATATTTTGCCTATTGGGATTGGCTTATTTTCATTGAGCATAATGGTATGTAGTTGGGACCATTTTGTTGTAAATGGTAGAATTTTATTCTTTATGACTGAGTAGAATTTCATGGAGTAGGTATGTGACAGTTTCATTATTCTTTCCTCTTTCGATGGGCTACTGAACTGTTTCCATGTCTTCTCTATTGTGGATTGTGCTGCTATAAGTATACAGTTGCAAGTAACTTTCTCATATGCATATTTCTCTTTCTTTGGATATATTCTAGGAGACGGATAGCTGGCTTGTATGGTAGATCAATATTTTAGTTGTCTTATCACTCTCCATTCTGACTTTCATAGTGGTTGTTCTAGCTTACACTCCCACCAACAGTGAAGAAGGGTACCTTTCTCCCCACATCCATGCCAGCAGGTGTTGTTGGTAGATTTCTGAATATAGGCCATTCTCACTGAAGTTAAGTGGAACTTCAATATGGTTTGTATTTGCATTTCCATAATGGATAGGGAACCTGAGCATTTTTTCATATGTTGATTAGCAATTTGAATTTGTTATTTTGGAAAACATCTGTTCATTTCCTTCACCCATTTCTTCACAGGGTTGTTTGATGTGCTGTCATTGAGTTTCTGAAGCTCTTTGTAAATACTGGATATTAGTCCCCTATCCATTGTATAGTGTGCAAAGATTTTCTCCCATTCTGTTGGTTGCTTCTTTATTGATTCCTCTGCTGTACAGACAGAAGTATCTTAGTCTGATGTAGTACCATTTGTTTATTTTGGCTTTGACTTCCTGTGCATTTGGTGACTTATCTGAGAAGTCTTTACCAATGTTTATATCCTGTAGAGTACTTCTTATGTTTCCCTCTAATCGTTTGATGGATTCTGGGTGCAGAAATAGGTCCTTGATCCATGTAGAGCTGATTTTTGTGACAGGTGGGGTCTTCTGCAAGCTGCTATCCAATTGTTAATTACAAGGTATTTAAGATTCTTCTCCACTATTTTAAAGGAGGCTGTCAAATTCTTTCTCACCATGGACTCATTTGTATATATTATTATTCGTATATATTAGGACCATTGGTTTCTATTCATTAATTTTGCGTTCTGCTACCCTGTCAAACTCTGTTATGAATGGCAGTGGTACCCTGATTGAATCTTTTGGTTCTCCTATGAAGTTCTTTGTGAACAGAGATAATTGCATGTTCTCATTTACTCTTTGAATTCCTTTTATTTGTTTTTATTGCATAATAGCTCTAGCAAGGACTTCCAATACAATGATGAATAGCAGTGATGGAAGTGGGCATCCTTGTCTAGTTCCAGATCTCAATGGAAAAAGCTTCCTGTTTTTCCTTGTTCAGTATGATTCTGGCATTTGTATGTGTGTGTGTGTGTGTGTGTGTGTATTATTTTGATTGTGCTATAGAATATTCCCTCTATGCCTGTCTTGCTTAAGGTTTTTAGCACAAAGTGGTGTTGAATTTTATCAAATGCCTCTGTGTATCTATTGAGATTATCATATAGTTTTTTACTCTTCATTTTGTTGATGTGGTGTATCATACTTATTGATTTGCATGTGTTAAACCACCCATGCACGCCAGGGATAAGTCCCATCTGATCTAGGTGAATTATATATCTGTTGGATTCTATTGGTTAGTATTTTGTTGAGGGTTTTTGCATCTGTGGTGATCAGGGATACCGGTTTGTAGTTCTCCTTTTCTATTGCGTCTCTATCTGGCATTGGTATTAAGGTGATATGGGCTCCACAGAATGAGTTTAGAGGGATATCTTTCTATTCTATTGTTTTGAATAGCTTCTAGAGGATTGGGGTAAGTTATTGAGATGTTTGGTAGAATACAGCAATAAAGCCATCTGGTCCAGAGTTTTTCTTGGTTGGGAGGGATTTACCTACTGATTCAATCTCCATCCTGGTTATGGGTCTGTTCATATTATTGATTAAATCATGAATTCAATTTAGAGAGATCACACGTATCCAAAAATCTATCCATTTCTTCTAGGTCTTCTGATTTGTTATTATATTGCTTGTAATAGTTCCTGATTATTCTTTGTATATCTGAGGTATCTCTTGTTATAGTTCTTTTTTTTTTGTCTATGTTTCTATTGACCCATTTCTCCTCTACCTTTTTTTTTTTTATTATTAGTTGGGCTAGTAGAGAATTACGTTGTTAATGTTCTGGAAGAACCAGTTATTTAATTCATTGATGTTATGTATTGCTTTTTGGTTTCTATTTGGCTCATTTCCTCCCTTATTTTGAGTCTTTCTTTTTTTTTGTTGTTAATATTGGGATAATTTTGCTATTGTTTTTCTAACTCCTTCTGACATATGTTTAGCTCATTTGCCTGGGGCCTTTCTAATTTCTTGACATAGGCATTGATTGCAATGAACTTTCCTCGTAACTCAGCTTTAACTATATCTCATAAGTTTTGATATTTTGTGTTGATGTCTTCATTCATTTCAAGCAATTTTTAAATTTCCTCTTTGACTTCTTTTGTTACCAATTGTTCATTTAGCAGTATTTTGTTCAGTCTCCAAGCGTTTGCATTAATTCTGGAGTATTTTTATGTGCTGGTCTCCATAATATATATGGCATAATTTAGATTTTTAAAAAAATTGCTGAGGTTTGTTTTGTGGCCTACAATATGGCCAATCCTGGAGAAGATTTCATGTACCAATGGAAAAAAAAAGTGTATTCTGTATTTGTAGAATAAAAAGTTTTATAGATATCAATTAAGTCCATTTATTCTCTTGTCTGGTGAGCTCTGTTGTTTTCTTGCTGAGTTTCTGTCTCATCAATCTGTCCATTGAGGTTAGTAAGGTGTTATGGTACCCACTATTATTGCACTGGAGCCGATTTCTTCCTTTAACTCAATTAACATTTGTTTCACATAACCAGGTGCCCTGGAATTTGGTGTGTGTACCTTGATTATGATGATTTCTTCTTGCTAAATGGATCCTTGATCATTATGTGGTTTCCTTCTTCATCTCTTTTAATGCTTTCCAGTTCAAAGTCTATATTATCTGATATTAGGATGGCTACACCAGCTTTTCTTCTGTTAGCCTGGAATCTCCTTTTCCATCCTTTCATTTTCAGTTTCTGTATATCCTCATTGGTGAGATGTGTCTCCTGTAGGCAACAGATAAAAGGATTTTTTTCTTTACCCAGGCTGCTAATCTAATACGTTTGGTTGATGAGTTTAACACATTTACATAATGGGTTAATATCGAGAGGTAGTGATTTGAAACCTGTCATTTTAACAATGTGTTGTTCCTTGTTTGATTTAATATTCTTATGTAATTTTTGGGGACATTCTCCATGTTCGCCTTTGATTTGGGTAGATACTATTCCTTTCTCTGTCAGCAGGACATCTCTAAGTAACATTTGTAGGGCAGCTCTACTAGAGACAAAGTCCTTCATCTTTTATTTGTTGTGCAATCATTTTATTTCATTTTCAAAGACAAAGGAAAGCTTTGCTGGGCAAATTATTCTGGACCAACTTTTTTTGTTTTAATTTTAGGATCTGGAATATGTCACTCCATTCTCATCTTGTCTGGAGAGTTTCCTTTGAGAGGTCAGCTGTGCTTCTCACTGGGGGTTCCTCTATAAGTTAATTGATTTTTTTTCATGTGCATATTTAAGAATCTTTTCCTCATGTTCAACTAAAGAGAGTTTGATTGTGATGTGTTATGGTGAGGATCGCTTTTGGTCAACTATTGGAAGTTCTATGCCCCTCTTGTGTTTCGTTTCCCAATTCTTTCTCCATATTACGGAAGTTCTCAATTACTATTACATTGAAAACATCTTTGAACTCAACTTCTCTGTGACTTTAGGCACACCCATACCTCTTTTTTTCATATCTCTTTTTTTTCAAGGTTCTTGATTTTCATTTCTTCAGCTACACATTAGTGATTTAATAGCATGCTATTTAACTTCTTGGTATTGTTAATTTCTTTTTTTTCCCCAGATGTTGGTTTTGTTTTGTGGCTCTTCATTTAAGGGGATGTGTAGTAGCTGTGTAATGGAGACTGTCATATCTAGTAACATGTCATTTAACTTCAGGCATTGTAAATTTCTGTTTTTCTTTTTATTGTTGATTTTGTATCATGACTTTTTTTAAAAAGATTTATTATTATTATTATTGGAAAGCCAGATATACAGAAAGGAGGAGAGACAGAGAGGAAGATTTTCCATCCGATGTTTCACTCCCCAAGTGAACCGCAACGGGCCAATGCACGCCGATCCGATGCCTGGAACCCGGAACCTCTTCCGGGTCTCCCACACAGGTGCAGGGTCCCAAAGCTTTGGGCCGTCCTTGACTGCTTTCCCAGGCCACAAGCAGGGAGCTGGATGGGAAGTGGAGCTGCTGGGATTAGAACCAGCGCCCATATGGGATCCCGGGGCGTTCAAGGCGAGGACTTTAGCCGCTAGGCCACGCCGCCGGGCCCGTATCATGACTTTTTATTTAAGGGGATGTACAGTAGTTGTATAATGGAGACTGTCATATCTAGTAACATGTCATTTAACTTCATGGCATTGTAAATTTCTTCTTTCTATTGTTGATTTTGAATCATGACTTTTCATTTAAGGAGATGTACAGTAGCTGCGAAAAGGAGACTAACATTCAGATGTGAGGATGTAGTGTGGCATGCATTTCTACTTCCAAAGATGGACTTACAATGAAACTGTTTACTATATCTTGACAATAGGATTCTGGACTCTCTGCCATTGTCCATGCCCGCAATGATGGACATATGACTGAGTATGAAGAACTATACTTTAGTAATGTTATAGAGGAACTGGGAGGGGGGAGGGAACTGGGGAAGGGAAAAGGGAATATGAAACTGCATTATAAAATAATAACAATAATAAAATGTATTTAAAATTAAAAAAAGAAATGATAAAAAACCTTTTATTTGTGAAGTTTCAAAATGGTGGAATAGGGTAAGGACATGTCTAAACAGATGGAGAATCATTAGCCAGGGTGAAGTTGAGAGGGCGCATTCTAGGAAATAGGAGAGAACAGGCTGAAGACAGAGGGGCACCTGAAGACTGACGGACATGGGAAAGCAGTGGGGACAATGGTGTGGAGGTACAGAACCAAGATGCCCCAGGGGCAGTTAGTGAGCATTGAACTGAGTTCCACCAGCACTCAGAGCTCACTAGCAGCAGATGGGAAGAGGAGTTCATCAGCAGCTCAAGAGGTGAACCCAGACAAAGAATGAACATCCCGCTGTTTTGTTTGATCAGGAGAAGAGACAGAGCAGCAGACCCCAAACAGGTAGTGCAGGAACAGTGTGGATCTCACAGCCCAGACTCCCACCAGCACCACCTCAGGTGCCATTTTGTGCAGGGAGGCAAAGGCTGTGGGTTAGGGCTATGCATGCCGTGAGCTTGGAGCATCTGGCTCGGTGGATTGCACTGATGTGGCATCCTACAGGTTCCACCCCAAATAGGTCCAGGTAGCCCCTAGGTCTAACAACCAACAGAACAGCACCAGTGGCACCTCGGGCACCATTTTGTATAATGTGGCAAAGGCTCTGAGAATGGAGGAAAAATAGTGAGCTGTGCATATCCTCAGCTGGAAGTAAACTCACTTCCAGCTCAGTACAATGCACTGGTCCCACAGGAAAAATAGTACCGATAGGTCAAATTAGGTCTGGATAGCCATCAGACCTAATAGCCACCAAGCTCCAGCAGGATCAGCAACACCAACAACCTATTTATTTGGGACATCTGGGAACTGCTCAAACCAGAAGTGGCAGAAAGGATGTATAGACAATGATGCAACCAAAGCATGGGATCACAGGAGGTGGAGAGTGGTGAGTCAGGAATTGCGGCTGCAGAAACTGTGGTGGAAGCCTAACACAAGATCCCAGACCTGAAACTCACTGGAGGTGGTGCAAGTGACAGAAAACAAAGAACTGGGTACCAACTGCAATAAGTAAAATTGAATTGTAGATCTGTGGGTAACACAGCTTAGAAGTCTGACCTAAGGAGAAGAATCTGCTAACCAGAAGTACAATAATCAAGAACAAAAGAAGAAACAGAGGCACAATGAATATTACTGAAGACTCCCCGGGAAAGGTGCAAAAGCCTTTGCCAACCTTAGAGGTAACTGAGGAATACATTGAGGAAATGGGGATATGGAATTAAAAAAAACTTGTCATAAAGCTTCTTATCAATAATAAGCACATATAGGAGTTCAAAGAATTTAAAGAGTGATTCACACAGGAAATAGCAATACTGAAACAAAATCAAGCTACATTATTGGAAATGAAGAACACATTAGAGCAAATTTTAAAATTCAGTGGAAAGTCTCCATAATAGAATTAAAAGAGGCAGAATAAAGAATCTCAGAAATGGAAGATATTTCTAGTCACAATGGGGAAGCAATAAAAATGCTGGAAGTGGAACTGGGTGAAGCTAAAAAAAGTATGCAAGAATTAAGAGACACTATTAAAAGACCAAATGTAAGAGTTATGGGAATATCAGAAGGTGTAGAAAGAGAAGCTGGGTTTTTTAAAAGTGTTTTCAAGGAAATAATAAATGAAAACATCCTCAATAAAGATAAATAATTGGTAAACAACATCCAGGAGGGGCACAGAAATGACAGGATTGACCGAAAGCAATCTTCACTATGGCACATGATAACCAAGCTCTCTTCAATTGAACATAAGAAAAAGATTCTTAAGTGTGAATGAGACAAAAATCATTTGACATATAGAAGAATGACAAAGTCACACTGACCTCTTGCAGGAAGATCTACCGGCCAGAAAGGAATGGAGTAACATATTCCAGAATTTAAAAGCAGAAAATTGTCAGCCCAGAATAATGTACCCAGCAAAGCTATCCTTTGTCTTTGAGAATGAGATAAAATTCCTCCACAGTAAAGAAAAGATCAAAGAATATGCCTGTGCCAGACTTGTCCTACAAATAATACTAGAGATGTTCTCTTGACAGAGAAAAGGAATAGCACCCAACAAAACCAAAGGCAAGTGTGAAGAACATCCCAGTAAAATGACAACAGAAGACTAAATCAGGAACAACCCATTGCTAAAGTGACAGGACCAAATTACCACTCATACATATTAACCCTCAATGTAAATGGCTTAAGCGCAATCAAATGTCATAGATTAGTAGACTGGATCAAAAACCAAAACCCGTCTATTTGTTGCCTATGGGAGACAACAACAAAGACCATCAGAAGCTATGTCTTACGGATTTTGGTGCTTTTGTTTTTATTTTCATTTCCTTTAAACAGTTTTTTTTTCTCATATTAAACTCTTCACTGCCTAAAGGTCATTATGGTAGTATCATTTTCTTCAAGAATGTTCTTGATTTTTTTTTCATTTTCAGCAGCACATCATACAATAGCATGCTATTTAACTTTATGGTGTTGTAAATTGCTATTTTGCTTCCTGTTGATTCTGTTTTGTGACTTTTCATTTAAGGAGATGTATAGTAACTATGTAATGGAGATGATCATATCTAAATGTGGGGATACAATGCAGTATGCATCTCTACTTCCAAATCAAAGTTGGACTCCCAATGAAACTGTTAAATTTATCTTGACAATAGGATGCTGGACTCTCTGCCATTGTCCATATCCACGGTGGACATATGACTGTTTATGATGAGCTGTTGTATTGTAATAAATATAGGGAAAATCAGTGGTAGGGGAAAGGGCATTTGGGGAGGGGATTAGGAAAATCCCAGAGCCTATGGAACTGTATCATAAAATAATAAAGATAATTTTTAAAAATGGAAAAAATATTTATTTATTTATTTATTTTATTTGAAAGGTAGATATATAGAGAGAAGGAGATACAGAGAGAAAGATCTTCCATCTGCTCGTTCACTCCCCAAGCAGCCGCAATGGCTGGAACTGAGCCGATCTGAAGCCAGGAGCCAGGAGCTTCTTCTGAGTCTCCCACGCGGGTGCAGGGTCCCAAGGCTTTGGGTCGTCCTCAACTGCTTTCCCAGGCCACAAACAGGGAGCTCAAAGGAAAGTGTAG
This sequence comes from Ochotona princeps, assembly GCF_030435755.1. Classification (NCBI taxonomy): domain Eukaryota; kingdom Metazoa; phylum Chordata; class Mammalia; order Lagomorpha; family Ochotonidae; genus Ochotona; species Ochotona princeps. The sequence continues at coordinate 42,375,489 of NC_080847.1, read as the reverse complement.
CAGCTGGGACATAACCGGTGTTCCTATGGGATCCTGACAAATCTAGGTGCATGCAAGGCGAGGAGTTTAGCCACTGGAATATCACACCGGGACCACTCCAATAACTCTTATATTCAGCCTTTTAATGGTGTCCCCTTAAGTCTTTGATGCTTTTCTTAGCTTGAGTCAATTCCTCTTCCAGTTTTTTTGTCTGTTTCTGAGTTATTCCAGATGCTGTCTTCCAGTTCTGCTTCTTTCTTATTCCTTACTCATTCTATTATTGAGACTTTCCACTGAATTATTACTGTGTTGTATTCATTTCTTTTTTAAATTTTTGTTTTTGGTTATTTTACATACCTGATTAGTGTGCAAATGGTCAAGGGCTACAGGAAAGTGGGTGAGACCATTGTTTCCATATTCTCTCTCTCTTTTTTTCCTTCCTGCATCTGGGGAAAGAAGGTGCGAACAAACGGTCAAGGGCTACAGGAATATGGGTGAGACCATTGTTTATACATTTTCCTTTTTTTCCCTTCCTGCCTCTGGAGGAAGCGGGGAGACAAGGGGAGAAGACTCACTCAGTCTCCCAAATGCCTCTGTACCATGGGATGGAGGACAGCCACCTGATGCCCTCCCAGAGTCCCCAATGTGGGGCGAGCACCAATGGTCCTGCTCAAGCTTTATTTTAATGTTGTTACTTTGTGTGTAACATATTTCTTGAATTTCTGTATGGACTTCTGGTTGTTTTTAAGCTTTCTAACAAAATTTTTTTTAAGTATTTATCTGGCAGATCCTCATTATTTTTTCTAGTTAACTCTGAGGCCTATATAGACTTTTGCTCCTTTGCAGGGGAGGTGTCAGTAACCTTATTAATTGTTCCTCTGCCTCTTCCTTTGCCTTTGGTTGTTGCAACTCTGATTAGCAGATTCTTCTCCCTGGGGCTGTTTTTAAGCTGCAGCATCCACAGTCATACAGGTCTACTGTACTGATCCCGTTCAGTGCCTGGTTCCTTATTTGCCTTTGGTCATAGCACTTCTTTCAGTGCCTTTCAGTCCCAGGTTTCCATGCTACACTTTTTTTTTTCTTTTTTTCGAAGGGTTTTGCTTTTTTTTTTTTTTTAAAGATTTACTTATTTTTGTTGGAAAGTCAGATATAGAGAGTGAGAGACAGAGAGAAAAATCTTCTATCTGATGGTTCACTTCCCAAGTGGCTACAACTGCAGGAGCTGATCTGATCTGAAGCCAGGAGCTCTTCCAGGCTCCCACATGGGTACAGAGTCCCAAGGCTTTGGGCTGTCCTCGACTGCTTTCCCAGGCCATAATCATGGAGCTGCATGGGAAGAAGGGCTGCCAGGATTAGAACCAGTGCCCATATGGGATCCTGGCACATGTAAAGCAAGGAATTTAGCCGCTAGGCTATGGCACCAGGCCCTCCATGCTATACTTCTAACATGTTCTCCGCAGCCTTGATTCCTGGCTCACACTTTCCACCCCTTGTGACCACATCACAGGCTGTTCAGCTTTTCTTCAACTCCTGGTTCCAGCAGTATCTGGGATTAAGCAGACATTAGCTGTGACTTTAAACTAGATCACAGTGTTGTGGGTGGTGTTTGCACTGATACACTGATTTTTTTTTCCTTTCCTCTACTTGTTAGAACCTGCTGGCAATTAGATTTGTGTTAACCCGGACCTATTTTGGATGAAACCCATGGGATGCTGTGTCAGTATTATTTCCCAGTGAGACCAGTGCATCGAGCTAGAATTGTGTTCTCTGCATGCACAGCTTGCTATTGTTCCCCCAGAGGCTTTGCTGCTCAAGTCAAAAATGGCACCTGATGTGACACTGGTGTGGGTTTGGGCCCTGAAACCCACCCTGCTCCCACACTCCTCTGGTAAGCCTCTACCATTCTGCCTCCGCTCATGATTGACTTTTTAAAAAATCAGTGGGAACTGCAATTGTATCTCTTGGTTCGACTCCTGTGCTCCCAGTAATCTTTCCTTGCCACCTGACCACTGGTAGAGCTCTGATTGCTGCTGGGGTATCTGTTCACTGCAGCACTACTCTACTCTGTCTCTGCTGTTTTCCATGTCCATGGGTCTCCAGTTGTCCCTCTGCTATTTACCTGCCCTCTCCTGTTTCTCAGAATGGCTCTCTCTCTGCTTCACTTCAGCTCATCCTTCTTCGTTTGTTTAAACCTGTCTGCATCCTATTCTGCCATCTTGCTCTCTCAGGTGGGCAAAAGTTATGACTTGGCATGCCTACACATCAGCAACTTCCTCAGGGATGGCTAATCCAATGCCCTGTAATTGCAGAAGAAGGTAGGAGTTAGAAGCAATGGCTGGCGGAGAGACCACCATTTGCCAACCTATGTGCTTAAAAGTCTCCTATTGGACCTTACCGCCTACCTCTACGGAAGACAGGGAAGAGTTAGTAAAGTATGTCCGTGGGGGAGGCTAGACCTACCTGCTCAGATCCAGTAGAGCAATTCAAATCAAGCCTAATATGGTCACCTCAGTGGGGTAAAGAATACATGCATATTAATGCAGAATAGGCTCCATCAGCTTGAAGCAAGACTTACTTAGAAACCGTTTATTGGGCACCAACTATATACAAAGCCTGGTGCTCAGTCCTTTCGTTTAATCCTTGTAGCCATTCCAGATGAATGTTCTGTTCTTTCCATTTAGATGCCTAGACTATAACAAAAGCTTAGGCAAGGTAAGTCCATGCCTAAAGTCACAAGACTTGATGGAATCTCAGATTGGAACTCAGATATTTCTGACTATAACTTAACCGCTATGTTGTAATAGTAATCACAAAAATTATGAAAAGTCCATCTCCTGGAGGATGGGTGGGGCTGAGTGTGCCTTGCCCTTGACGCTATCAGGAGAGGAGAGCAGAATGGAGAAGCCATGACTCAACGTCTGCCAAGTGGATCAGACTCACAGCAGCCTGGCTTTCCCTCTGTTGTTCAGGATGGTCCCATCTCATGGTATCATGATTGCTGCCTTCCTGTCATCGTCACCGCTGCTATTAATAACACATGAATAATTCAGACAGTAAACTTTGAGGCACCAGGCTCCTTTTCTGCCTGGGGGAGCTGCCAAAGATAGCTCAGTCCCTGGCAGCCCACTGTGCTGCTTGGGTAGAGCGGGAGGTGCCTGCGGAGGAAGCATTAATTTCCCTTAGCTGATTGCATTTTGTCTCTAAATGGATCTGGAGTCTTCTTTTTGTGAGTGGAAGTTCTCTCATGTCATAAGCCAGTGGATAAAAGGAACAGTGTGAAATGACACTGATTTCTGCTTCGAGACCTGACGGTTGATTGCTCACTCCTTCTCTTCCAGATGAGTTCTTCCAAAGCATAGATTGGCACGGGAGGAGTTTTTGGGGGATTTTCCATATTGTATGTTAGATGCCAAGTGTCCACCAGCAAGAGAAAGTTCCAAGAAACTACTCCTGTGTGTTTAGGAGTGGGCCCTGTTGCCCCTCTTGTCCAGCTCTGGGTTGGGGGTTTCTAGCAGAAGCTGTGCTTTTCCACCCAGAACTGGCTGGGTGTCAGGAAGGGGAAAATGATAGGCAGGTCTCCTGCAACCCAGGCCACTGCTGGGCCAGGAGGCCTTACAAAGGCACAGAGTGTGCTTGTGGTTTAGTTTCTTTTATTTTCCTTTCTAACTGACTTATGATAATAACAGTACATATTTATGGGGTGTGCTGTGATGATTCAATACATGGATGTCATGTATAGCAATCAAATTAGCAACATTGGCATTTCAATCCCCAAAGGCCTGCATCATTTTCTTGACAGATGCGGGGTTCTAGTCCTCCCCAGAAAGCAATCAGTCAGTGAGTGTCTAGCCAACCTTTAACCTAGGAATATTCTGGATTTAATCCTGAAAGCCCAATGTTTTAGGAAAACTCCAAGCTAGGCCATCCAGAAAGGTGGACTTAGTAAGCACACACAAATGACATGTCTAAAACACAGGTTTACTTGAGGGAAAAAAAACTTTGCCATAAAATCTTAAATCCAAACCTCTCCATTGCTGACGCCTGTGAGTTTCACGACATGCATGACAAGACGCTGCTTCAGGGCTGTCACTTGCACAGGCCAGACAGCTTCAAAAAGACTTGAAACTTTTAACCATAAACTGTGACTTTCTTAAGTTATCACACACTATTGCATAAATCTTAATATTGTAGTTTCCTCCTCAAAAACAAATACCCCAAATGTAAACAAAAAAGCAAATAAATCCCTGGTTAAAATGCCAGTAATCAAATTCATGGTCTTTCCAGTCATCAACAAAGCTTTCTAGCTCATGAACAGCTTGGTTCTACGCTTGCATCTTATCTTTTATTCCTGTCACTGAATTTTGTGTGTGTGTGTGTGTGTGTATGTATGCTTAATATATATTATATAATGTGTATAAAATTATATATATGAATAGTCCAAAAATTATAAGCAAATACTGAAAATATGTACACATACATGGTAACCACTTGGAACATATCTAGGGGAAAATGAATCACAACGCAGGATGAGTTCAATGGTTTCTTTTTGTTGTTGCTGTTTTTAAAGATTTATTTATTCTTATTACAAAGTCAGATATACAGAGAGGAGGAGAGACAGAGGGGAAGATATTCCATCTGATGATTCATTCCCCAAGTGAGCGCAATGGCTGGTGTTGTGCTGAACCCAAGCCAGGAGCCCAGATCCTTTTCCGAGTCTCCTACATGGGTGCAGGGTCCCAATGCTTCGGGCCGTCCTCAACTGCTTTCCCAGGCCACAAGCAGGGAGCTGGATGGGAAGTGGGGCTGCCGGTACCAGAACCACCACCCATATGGGATCCTGGCACATTCAAGGCGAGGATGTGAGTTGCTAGGCTACCATGCTGGGCCCGAATTCGATGTTTTCAAAAGCAATATACCTTGATGGTTTCAAAATGTCAGAATAGGGCCTGGCATGGTAGCCTATAGGCTAAAGTCCCCACCTTGCATGTGCCTGAATACCATATATGTGACTTTCTAATAAAAAAAAATAAATCTTTTTAAAAAGTCAGAATAGGTTAAGGGCAGGTTTAGACAGATGGAGAAGGATTAGCTAAGGTGAAGCTAATTAATTAATGAATTAATTTGCTTATTTATTTATTTATATTAGAAAGGCAGATGTACAGAGAGAAGGAGAGAGAAAGAGAAAGATCATCAGTCTGCTGGTTTACTCCCCAGGTGGCCACAATGGCTGGAACTGAGCTCATCCAAAGTCAGGAGCCAGGGGCCTCTTCTAGGTCTTCTATGTGGGCATAGGATCCCAATACTTTGGGCCATCCTTGACTGCCCTCCCAGGCCGCAAGCAGGGAGTTGGGCAGGAAGTGGAGCAGCCAGGACACAAACGGGACCCATATGGGATTGTGACACATGCAAGACAAAGATTGAGCCACTAGGCTATTGTGCTGGGCGCAAAACAATAAATCTTAAAACAAACAAGAACAAAACAAAAAAATCCACAACAGTTCTGGAACAGCCTGTTGGTGGAGTCCTCGTCTTACATGTGCTGGGATCCCATGTGGGTGCTGGTTTGTGTCCCACCTGCTCTGCTTCCCTTCCAGCATGCTACTTGTGGCCTGGGAAAGCAGTCAAGGATGGCCCAAAGCCTTGGGACCCTGCACCCATGTTGAAAGCCCAGAAGACGACCCTGGCTCCTAGCTTTGGATTGGCTTAGCTCCAGCCCTTGCAGCCACTTGGGAAGTGGACCAGTGGACTGATGAACTTTCTCTCCTTCTCTGCTCTCTCTGTAAATCTGCCTTTTCAATGAATATAAATAAATCTTTAACAAAAAGAAAAAAGGAAATATGATCATTTGCAACACAGTGGTCCCAACTGAAGACCATTATACTAAGCGAAACAAGCCAATCGCATAAGGACAATATCATATGTTGTCTTTGATACAGATAAACATTTTATACATATATTCTCATAAATGAACCATATAATAGAGACTAGCATACTGGAAAGTGAAACTACATTGTGGTATACATCTCTACTGGATGATGGATTGGAAGTGGGACAGATGGAAATTAAACTGCCATCATATGGGTTTGCACTTAGCATCTGCCTTTCAAATAAAAATTTTAAAATCTTTGTTTTCAAAAAAGATTTACTTTGTTTTGTTTATTGGACAGGCAGATATATAGAAATAAGAAAATACGGAGAGAAAGATGTTCCGTCTGCTGGTTCACTCACCAAGTGGCCACAACGGACAGAGCTGAGCTGATCTGAAGCTAGGCGCCATGGGTGCTGGGTCCCAAGGCTTTGGGCTATTTTCCACTACTTTCTCAGGCTAGAAACAGGGAGCGGGGTGGGAAGTGGAGCAGCTGGGACATGAACCAGTCTGATATGAGATCCTAGCGGATGCAAGGTGAGTAGCCACTAGGCTATTGTGCTGGGCCCCAAAATAAATAAATATTTTTTAAAGGTGCGGACATAATTTAAAAAAATTAAAAGTGGTAGGGACATAATTTCATCCTTCACACAGTGATGGTAATGTTAAATGCACAATGTACAAACATGCAGGCTCCCTAAACAAGCCATTAAAAAACCCAGATTCTCACACTAAGTGCTTCAAAACTCTGATTTAGCTGCAGTTCCTGGCTCTTAATGCCTTGCCTGTGTCTTGTGCTTCCTCGAAAGGAGCTGAAAGATCTCAGGGCCAGGTGCAGGGCCTTGAAAGCCTCAAATGACAGGAAATCCTGAGTTCAGCGTTCCTGTGAGGTGTTGTAGCTTTTAGGCTGGGTGAATGAGTTTTTGGCCTGGGGACAGAATGGATTTCTGTTTCAGAATTAAAGAGAAGGTATTCATCATCCACACCACCATCACATTGCCCTGCTGAGGAGCAGTTCCACAGACAGTGGCTAAGCGCTTCTTCTTCACCTTGCCACCTCTCTCTTGGGCATTGTTAGAATTTCCAGGTAAAGTAAGGTGGATTTCCTTTTCCAGAAATGAGTGGAAATTTTTAGATCTTGGGTAAGCCAGGGCCGAGATATTGGGCCATGATGCTTTAGAAGCTGCTTTTTTTTAATATATATATTTTTATTGTATTATTTATGTATCTGAGGTGAAGGGGGATATTGAGGGAGAATCCCCACCCAGTCTCCCACCCGCCCAAGGTCCCAGATGTGGGGCATGCTGAGATACTTGCTCAAGTGGTCTTAATAGTCTTCCAGTTATGTATCGCTGCCAGTCACATCCCTCCCAACTCGATTAGGTCATTGAAGAAGCCACTGATTGTCACAGTCCATCATGGAGTCTTCATTTGCCCAGTATTTCGCTGCCCAACGTTTAGCTGAGGTGGTTGATTGACCTGTTCCGTCCTAAGCTTCAATGCCCATTGACAGGTACTGGAGCCATATGGGAAGCGGGACAGACTGGACTAGTCTGCTATGTATACTGGCAGGCCAGGGTGAGGGGCGGGCCTGGTGGTGGTTATTGTGGGTTACCCCGACTGGGCTGCAGACCCCACTGGTTGATGAAAGAGTTGAGTGCATGCTGGACAGAACCAGGCTGGACTGCAACACCCTTGGTTCCAGTGCAAGTCGGGACTGAGAACGGAGCCAGCCCAGCGATTGCAACCACCAACTGATTGTGGCGATGGACTGTGCCGGAACCGGTACTAGCTGGAACATGCGGGAATCTGATCTGGGAATACCTCTAAGTTTCTTTGGTGATTTCCCCAATCGAACTGCTGGACTCAGAGCCCTGGCTAATAGAAGCTGCTTTTTAGGGCTGAAGGATAGGATCCGGGCAATGGAAAAATCTGTACATTTGTACTTGAGGAAGAGGCTCCAATTCCATGTTGCTTCCCAGTTTAGCACCAGAGAAGTCATGGCTTCTGAAAGGTAGCATTTGGTTTTGTTGTGTTGCATGTTCACTCTAGGGTTGTGATGAGCATGGAAGAGCCTATTCAATCACAGGCTGTTGATGTCCTATTCCACTGCTGTGAAGGCAGAACCTGCTGGTGGACAAGCCCTGCAACCCCAGGTCCAAGGCATTTTGGTTTCTAGCCATTCTTGGAAAAGCTGAAAGCAATGTTCAACCCATGATGGAGGAAAGCTGACAACTGAATACTACTAACAGTCACCCCATGGTTGGGATCACCCACACACACTGTCCCCAAAGTCTCTCTAGTGTTATTGAGCCCAGGTGCCTGTGCCAGTGACATCACCAGTTCAATTTTAATAGACTTCTTGTCTTCTCCTTTCTTGTTTCTCAAGACCCTAAATTATTTGTCAGGATTGCCTCTGAAATAAACCCAAAATACTCTTTGTTTCATGATCTGCTTCTGGGAGAGCTGCTATTGGACACCTGGTCAGAGACAGTCTAGGCTTAATTTTGAGCCACACACTCACCTGTAAAAATATCAAATCCATCGCTTTTCTAAACAAACAAAAAAAGACATTGCATTTAATAAGACCCATCCTCCCCAAAAGACTTTATGGTTTTAAATAATATGGACCTCCTTTTTTGTTGAAGATTTATTTTATTTTTATTGCCACGTCAGGTATACAGAGAGGAGGAGAGACAGACAGGAAAGTCTTCCATCTGACGATTTACTCCCCACGTGGCAGCAATGGCTGGTGCTGCGCTGATCCAAAGCCAAGATCCAGGAACTTCTTCTGGGTCTCCCACGTGGGTGCAGGATCCCAAGGATTTGTGCCATCCTCGACTGCTTTCCCTGACCACAAACAGAAAGCTGGTTTGGAAGTGGGGCTGCTGGGATTAGAACCAGTACCCATATGGGATCCTGGTGCATGCAAGGTGAGGACTTCAGCTACTAGGCCACCACGCCGGAACATGGTCCCTTGTTAAGTCCATATTTCTACTTGCCTCTCCTATGCCATGATTCTTTCTGGGGAACAGTGAAGTCTAAGTAATTTTTGGCAAAAAGAAGATCTTGTTTCTAAGGGGAGAAAGGCATGGACTGTAATTGTTTGTGTAAGAGGAAGAAAGGACTTAGGACACCAAGGGAGGGGTGGGGTCAGCACCACTTGGACACTGTAACGGTCCTGCTCGGCTTCCAGGCTGGAGCAGAGAAGGCTTGGCTGCAGTGGCAGAGTCAAGCTTCTCCTCAAAGATGGCTGCCCTCAGTGGTGGCATGCTCAATTCAGGGAATACCATGGAACAACAGGAAAGGTCACGGTAGCACCTGTTGAAGTACATACACCTAGTGGGACAGAGGTTGATTGCAGAACAGTGCATCTGTTTTAGCTAGGGCTTCTTAGCAAACAGCATAGGAGGCAAAAGTTTATTTTGCTCACATTTTATTGTGGGATGCAATTCCAGCAAGCAGGAGTGAGAAGGCAAATATAGCTACATTTGCCTTCACTTACATTTAGTGACTGGAACAGAGCTTGGTGGCAAGCTGATTGCTTCTGTATCACAGAATGATATAAGGAGGCTGTGGAGAACTGCCTGCTCCCTGGCATAGCACTAGGGGGAGGGGCAGGACTTAGTCATTGACTCCTTTGTTCTGCTGATAGAAGTTTTACTACTGTGGAGCATTCCCGGCACCACTTTCCTGGAGTACTTGGATGTGCCCTGCAGAGCACCTTCTGCAGAGGATCACACCTTCTGCAGCAGCTGGGAAACCACAGAGCAGAAGTGAGAGATAAACTGGGTAAGAGGACTAGGTGTCCTGAGGGTGCACTTGTGGGTCTATAGGGCCAGCAATAGTTGTTTGAAGACCCCTCTGGCTGGGTGGCAGCGGTGATGACTCCAACATGAAGCAGCTTCAGTCAAAGTGGACAATGCAGAGACGGGATGTGATACACACAGGCACATTTTAGTAGCTATGCACTTATTTTTATGAGTATTAGAAAAGCAGATATTCAAAATATCACACTCAGGATAACACAAATATTATTATTTTAAATAAATAGACAGATACAGAGGTGACTTCAAAACATTCATGGCGAATGGGCTAAAAAGATAAGTTTTGATGCAAGATTTTTGATATCCATGAGTGCAAAAAGGTCATAAAAATATATATTATAAAAAATGCATAGAATTTAAAAACTTTTTGCACCAAAATAAGCTGACCTTTTGATTCTATTATTCCACAAGGGTTTTTTTTTTTAGATTTATTTTATTTTTATCTAAAGGCAGAGTTACGGAGAGAATGAGAGAAAGAAAGAGATCTTTTGTTTATTAGTTCACTCCCCAAATGGCCACAACTGAAGTTGAGCAAAACTAAAGCATGGAGCTAGGAGCTTCCTTCGGAACTTCCATGTGGATGAAGGGGCAGAAGAAATTATGTCACATTCTGCTGTTTTCCCAGTCCAGAAGCAGGGAGTTGGATCAGAAGTGAAGCAGCTGGGTCATGAACTGGTGCCCATCTGAGGTACTGGCACCACAGGTAGAAGCTTAGCCTACTACACCACCGTGTTAGCTTTTGGCAGTGAGGTTTTTTAGACTTCCGTAATGTGTGGTATTGGCAGAAATTGTGACAAGAGCACACAAAATGCTGAGGAAGATGGTGACTAAGAATAAACTATCCAATTGGTGTCTGTCTTTAGCCCAAGGTAAGGCAGAATGTGATCCATAATAAAAGGCAAATCTAGGGAGGTCTAGCATGCACAGTGAATGCTATTCACACTCCACATGAGTGACATGCAAGGATCTCTTCAGGAAGCAGAGATCTATCATGATTTCTTCCTCTGCCAACTGGGGCAAAGAAACACTCAAACGAGGATTTACATAGGCAGCAAAGCACGTGCCTCAACTTCCTTTTTTCTTAAAATTAAGTTATATGAAAAAAACACTGAACTATATGAATGTGAAGAGAAAGGTATTATTATAGGAATCACAATCCTGGGCCTGCTGCGATAGCCTAGTGGCTAAATCCTCACTTTGCATCCTCTCGGATCCCATATCAGTGTCGGTTCATGTCCTGGATGCTCCACTTCCCACCAGGCTTTCTAGCCTTGGAGCGGTAGAGGAGGGCTCAAGCCCTTGGACCCTTCACCCTTGTGGGAAACCCAGAGAAATCTCCTGGCTCCTGGCTTCGGATCAGCTCAGTTCTGGTCATGGACATCGCTTGGGGAATGTACCAGAGAAAGGCAGATCTTTCTCTCTGTATCTCCTCTTTGTATCTTCCAATAAAAAAAGAAAGAAGGAAGGAACACAATCCTTTAAAATAATGATAATTACAAAAATTGCAAAAAAAAAAAAAAAACCCACTGGGGGACAAAGTGAACCCTTGTGCTCTGTTGGTAAGAAGGAATTTTAGCACAACCACTTAAAGAAAGCAAAAGCCAATTGCATGCCCCCGTGATGACCCAGTAGGAATATTCTTACATAGAAGCTGACAGAAATTTGGGCTCATGTGCACCAAAAGCTGCATATAGAAGTGTTCCTGGGCTTGGTGCTGTGACAGAGTTAAGCTACTGCCACAAAGCCAGCATATCTGTGTCCTAAATACTCCATTTCTGAACCACTTTATACCTGTAAAAACAGCAAAAGAAGGCCCACATAGTTGGGTCATCCACAAATGAGACCTGGGTAGAGTGCCAGACTCCAGGCTTCAGCCTGACCCAGTCCCAGCCTCAACTATTGTGCCAATGTGGAGAATGAACCAGCAAATGGAAGATCTTTCTCTTTCTCCAATCCCATTTATGCACGTGTGTGTGTGTGTGTGTGTGTGTATCTCTCCTTCTCTTTCTAACTCTCATGTTCAAATAATTTAAAAATGACTTTTCATAAGCAGCAGGACTTACAATAGCAGCCTGTAGAAAACACTCGCATGGACATCAGTCAGACAATGGATGCCTAAATTCTGATGTATTTATGCAGGATCACAATGAAAATGAATTATATACTGAAAACTGAATCTCAACTGTTGCTACCACCCAGCAGCAGCGACACTAAAATGACTCATGAGGGTCTGGGAAAAGCCGGAACCACAACCGGACCCCTCACTGCCAAAAGCGGCTGCGTTTAAAACCCCTCTGCTGCTCCTGTCCCCATTGCTCTAAGCTTTCCTCCCCACTTCTTCTCTCCGGCACCCTTCCTCCCGCCTGTCCTCCTTCTCCCTCATCCCATCTTTCTCTGTCCACAATCCGTCCGTCTGTCTGTCGTCGTCGTCCATGCCTAGCTTTTACCAGCTACTTTTGTATCGTTCTCCACCAATCACTTCTCCCTGTGGGTCCACTTGGCACTATGTGATAGACCAGTAATCACAGCAAGGGTATTAGCCTATCCCTGTGACTTCCTGTTTACCTGCTGGCAAGACCAACTCCGCCTCCTGGCCCTGGGCCAACCGCCATCTTGCTATGGCCCCTCCTAGTCTGGCTTTCCTATTCTGGGGAGCAGCTTCAGCACCCCGCTCCCCGCACTCAACCAATATTATATAAGGGGATGAAGAAACACAATAGAGTCCGATTTCATGACCATCAAGAGCAGCAAAGCAAACATTTACAGAATAACTGTTACGTTTGGCAGTAGAGGCTAAACATGGATAGGACAGAGGTTTCTTCGGAGCTGCCATATTCTGCCCCTTAGCCTGAAGTTTAGTTGTCTGTATGTGCCAGGTCTGCAAAAATCCATCAAGCTATCTCCTGTAAGTCTGAGTACTCATCTGTATATCTGTTGTGTGACAGCAAAAGATCAACATAATGAAGCAAATAAATAATATCTCAATGTTTATCCTTCTCTACTTTGGTACTACTTTCAGTACTAAATGATGTCAGTACATCTTATAAATGATTATTACACTCAGCTGAGTAAAGCTGAATTGAGAGAACGTGGGTGGGGGTGGGACTGGGGAGAAGTGCATGAGGGCTGCTTCCCGGATCCAGGCAGGAGGAGTGGGTGATGGTGAGGAGGTGGGCTTTGGGTTTCATGCCGACCTTGACACTTGGAATGTCAGGAGGTGCAATGTGAGGTACTGATGAAACCAAAGACATTGCTTCTCCTCGCAGACATTGCCTTCCTTTGGAGATGCCTGTGGAATGTCCTACAGATGTGCTGCTCAGGGAGACAGCTCTAAATGAGGGCTATTGTCTCCAAGGAGAACACAGTGAGGAGGCCAAAGATTTAATCACTGCTTTTCTTCTTGGTAATTTCTAAAGCAATCTGTACATTCTCATTTCATGTACTGAACATGATACATTGTATTACTGTGCCATGCATCAGGTGGTCTTAAAATGACAGCCACATGGAAGACAAGTTCTCTTCTTGGATGGAGCAAACAGGCCAGATCTCAGGGACGCAGTGGGGCTGCCATCATCTTCTCGAGAAACACGATGCTGGCTGCGCTTTTTCAGCATCATTCAGATAGGGGAGCAAATGCATGCAGGTGTAAGAGCTGGATTTACCTTGAGACAATCCCCTCTGCCTTCTCTTACCTATGAAATCAGCTACCATCTTGTGAGGTTGTTATTAAGGACTTAATGGGTCAGGGCTGTCAAACATTTTCCATAAAGGACCAAACAGTAAGAATTGTGTCACTGCTAGTCACAAATACTATCCACCTCTAACTCAGTGTAGTGATGTGAAAGCAAACACAGACAGGAGTTAAGAATTGGTGTATCTGTCTTCCAACAGAACTTCATAAAAGCAAGCAGCAGGCCAGATTCCACAGGCCACAAGTGCCAACTGTTCAGTGCAAGAAATGGCAATGTACAAATTGCTTTAGAAATCACCACGAAGAAGGTAAACAGGTTATGTTTGCTCACCAAATACTATTTTCATTGTTTTCACTTCCATTGTGGTTTTATGGGGGCTACATGATACAGGTTAGGAGCAGCATCTAGCTAAATTTCTGGCACTGAGTTGACACGTGACATATGCTGGGTCCTTTCACACATATTGCAGTTGAACAGACCACTATAACTTGTTTGTCCAAAGGTCTCCTAAGCTGCACCCTAAGGATACCAGTTATCAAATGAATCCTCAAAATGTTGATTGGCAAGGGTGGGAATAGAAGCCCTAAGGAACCTCACTCTCATCCCAGGGCAGAACAAGACACTGATAACCTTCTCACAGACACGCTGTGTGACAGGCTTATTGCTATACATGTTTCCTCATCCATAAACTGGAATTAGATTGGTTGGTGTCTGAAAGTACATATAGTAGTGTTTGGAACATAGTAAGCATTCAATAAGTGCAAGTTGCATTAATATTGATTAAGCAGAGGTATGGTTTATGTCCCAGCCCTTAGAGGTCAGGATTCAAGGTCTCTAGCTATGGATCCTGTTGGAGGGATAGGCAAAACCAAAAATTCCATTGTCTCTCTGCTCCTTCCATGTTGACATGGCCAGAACTAGTTTCAGAACAACATGGCATTGGAGATCTCTCTGATTAAAGAGGAGGAACATGTATAAACACTCACTCTAGCAAGATTTGCTGGGTTTCCTTCCTGGGTGGGGAAGGTATTGCATCATGTAACTCTATCCTGCTGCATTGTGGAGATGATTGATGCATTGAGTGCTACCTCCCTGAATTTGGGGTCTGCTAGATTATAGTAACCCTAAGGGGATCATGCTGAGGATTTGTGTGCGTGTATGTGTGTGAGTGTGTGTTCTGATAAACATGCATAAGAACAGATTTCTAGCATCTCAATGTAACAGGGAAAGCTAGCTTCTAAAATGTCACTTTGGGGACAGGTAATTAGTTTAACAGATGACAAACTATTTTTTAAAATATTTTTACATTTTAATTTATTTATTTAGTATTATTATCATTTTATGATACAGTTAAAGAGGCTTCCAGTATTTCCCTTTCCACCTCTCCAATTACCCCCCCTTCACTGAGTTCCCCTATATCATTACTAAAATATAGTTCTTCATACACAGCCATATGTCCATCATTGTGGGCATGGACAATGGCAGAGAGTCCAACATCCTATTGTCAAGATGTAGTAAACAGTTTCATTGTAAGTCCATCTTTATCTGGAGGTAGAGATGCATACTGCATTGTATCCTCACATGTGGATATGTTAGTCTCCATTTCACAGTTACTGTACATCCCCTTAAATGAAAAGTCACAGTACAAAATCAACAATAGGATGAAAAATAGAAATTTACAACACCATGAAGTTAAATAACATGCTACTAGATATGACAGTCTCCATTGCACAACTACTATATATCCCCTTAAATGAAAAGACACAAAACAAAATCAACAACAGGAAGAAAAAAGAAATTAACAACACCATGAAGTTGAATAACATGCTACTGAAGGACTTAGGTGTCACTGAAGAAATGAAAAAGAAAATCAAGAACCTTCTTGAAGAAAATGATGCTTCTGTATGATCTACGAGTCATTGAATGATTTAATCAGAAGAAACTGCTTTGAAGAAATGAAACTAACAAAAACAAAAAAATTAAAATCCATGAGATATAATTTCTGCTGATTTTTGTTGGTGAAATGTGTCTCCTGTAGGCAACAAATAGATGGGTTTTGTTTTTCATTCCAGTCTACTAATCTATGACATTTGATTGAGTTTAAGCCATTTACATTGAGGGTTAATATGTATGGGTGGTAATTTGGTCCTGTCACTTTAGCAATGGGTTGTTCATTGATTTAATCTTCTATTGTCGGGGCCCGGTGGCGTGGTCTAGCAGCTAAAGTCCTCGCCTTGAAAGCCCCGGGATCTCATATGGGCGCCGGTTCTAATCCCGGCAGCTCCACTTCCCATCCAGCTCCCTGCTTGTGGCCTGGGAAAGCAGGAGAGGACGGCCCAAGGCCTTGGGACCCTGCACCCGCGTGGGAGAACCGGAAGAGGTTCCTGGTCCCGGCATCGGATTGGCGCGCACCGACCCGTCGCGGCTCACTTGGGGAGTGAAACATCGGATGGAAGATCTTCCTCTCTGTCTCTCTTCCTCTCTGTATATCTGGCTTTCCAATAAAAAAAAAAAATCTTTGATCTTCTATTGTCATTTTACTGGGGTGTTCTTCACATTTGCCTTTGGTTTTGTGGGTGCTATTCCTCTTCTCTGTGAAGAGAACATCTTGAAGTATTATTTATAGGGCAGGTTTGGAAGAGGCATATTCTTTTAACTTTTTTCTACTGTGGAAGAATTTTATTTCATTTTCAAAGACAAGAGAAAGCTTTGCTGGGTATGTTATCCTAGTCCTATATATATATTTTTTCCTTTTAGAATCTAGAATATGTCACTCCATTCTCTTCTTGACTGTAGTTTCCTGTGAGAGGTCTCCTGTAAATTTAATTGGCATTGCTTTATATGTCAATTGATTTTTTTCATGTGCACATTTCAGGATCTTTTCCTTATGTTCAATTGAAGAGAGCTTGATGATCATGTGTTGTGGTGAAGATCTCTTTTGATCAAGCCTGTTGGGAGTTCTGTGCCCCTCCTGGATGTTGTTTACCATTTCTTTCTCTAAATTAGGGAAAATTTCCCTTATTATTTCATTAAATATATTTGTAAGACCAGTTTCTCTTTCTGCACCTTCTGGGACTCCCATAACTCTTATATTAGGCCTCTAAATCATATCTTTCAATTCTTGAATACTTATTTTGGCCTGATCCAGCTCTGCTTCCAGCTTTTTGCTTGCTTCCCCCTGGTGACAGGAAATATCTTCCAATTCTGATTCTTTCTTCTGCTTGCTTCATTCTATTTTGGAGACTCTCCACTATACTTTTAATTTGCTCTACTGTGTTCTTCATTTCTGATACATCAGCCTTGATTTGCTTTCTTGCTGCTATTTCCTGTTTGACATATTCCTTAAATTCTTTGAACTCTTGTATGTGCTTCTCATTGTTGAGCAGAAGCTTTATGAGTTTCCTGAATTCTGTCCCCCATTTTCTCTATGTCTTCCTCAGTTAATTCTGAGGTTGGCATAGGCTTTTGCTCCTTTACAGGGGAGTCTTCAATAATATTCGTTTTGCCTTTATGTCTCTTCTTTTGCTCTTGGTCATTGTACTTCTGGCTATCAGATTCTTTTCCTTGAGGTAGGTTTCTAAGCTGTGTCACCCACAGGTCCACAGTTCGATTTTACTTATTGCCATTGGTACCCAGCTCTTTGCTTGCAGCCAATTGTGCCACTCCCTCCAGCAAGTTCCAGGTCTGGGTTCTTACGTTAGATTCCCACCATAGTCTTCACGGCCCCAACTCCTGGCTCACCACTCTCCACCTCCTGTGATATCGTGCTGAAGTTGTACTGTTGTCTCTGCAACCTTTCTCCCACTTCTGGTTGGAGCAGGTCCCATGATTAGGGAGACACAAGGTGTCCTATATCATTCAGTTGTTGGTGGTGCTGATCTTGCTGGAACCTGTGCCACACGTACCTATTTTGGCACATACAATGCTACAGTCAGTATTATTTTCCTGTGGGACCAGTGTAATGCACTGAGCTCAGTAAGTTCTCATGAGCTCAGCACATGCGCAGTTCACTGTTGTCCCCTGCAGTCCTAAACTTTTGCCACACTGTACAAAATGCTGCCTGACATGCCACTACTAGAGTTCTTGATTTGCTACTTGTCAGATCTGAGGGCTACCCAGCCCTGTCTTGGGTGGAACCTGTAGAATGCCACATTGCTGCAGTTCACTGAGTCAGAAATGAGTTCACTCCCAGTTCAGTGTATACTCAGTCCTTTCCCTTGCCTTTGCCTCCTTATGCAAAATGGTGCCCATTTTGGCTCTAGGGGATGACTGGGTTGTGAAATCCACCCTGTTCTTGCACTGCCCATCTGGGATCTGCTGCTCTGTCTCTGCTCCTGGTCAAATCAAACAGACCAGCAGGACAGACAGTTCTTTGTCTGGGTTCACCTCCCAAGCTCCCAGTGAAAGTCCTTTCCCACCTGGTTGCTGGTGAAACTCCGGTTGCTGGTGGAGTTCAGGTCGCCATTAGCCGAATGCAGCTGGAGTATCAGTCGCTGCAACACCACACTATTGTTTTTGCTGCTTTCTTGCATCTGTCAGTCTCCAGGAACCCCTCTGCTGTTGTCTGTCCTCTCCTATTTCCTGGAATGTGTCCTCTTTGCTTCATCCTGATTAAATCATCTCCATCCATTTAAACGTGTTCTTACTCTACTCTGCCATCTTGATTCTAGTTTAAAATGACTGTCCCATATGGAGAATACTTGAGTTTGATCCCCACCTCCTGTTCCTGATTCCAGTTTCCAATAATTCAGGTGTTGGGAAGAAGTATTGTGTATAAAAGACATGGACTGAGTCCCCCATTTCTCACTTTTGGGCCAGCCCAGTCCCAGCTGTGGCAGGCAGAGAGGAATAAATCAAAAGAAGGGTTCTCCCTCTCTTTGATCCCTTTCTCTCTATCAAACAAGTAAATACCTAAAACGTTTGCATTCTCTGGCTTTCTTCTCCCACAAGTTTCATCAAGGAGACCCAGGAGGAAAGAAGCAGGTGTCAGTTTAGCCCCAAAGTCTACATTTACTTTTGCACAGATTGCGTTTCATTGCTTAGACAGTCGGATGCATGAATGGAAATTGATTATTATAACCCAGAAAAGGGGCTTTGCTATTCAGACAGTGAGTATTGCCTGAGCTGGCCAAAGCTTTCAGTGAGTAAGCAGAGGCCAGAAGAAAGCATCCTCTTCCCCAAGACACACAGAGGATGCTGTGGAGCCTGAGCAGCAGAAGAGGAGACTTGGAGCAAAGGGTCACTGATCGCAGACTATGCTGTCTTTTCAGGTGGTCCTGGGGAAAGCACTTGACCTCTCTGAGGGCTCCTTCCCTACCTGACATGGAGGAGCATGATGCCTGCCTCAGTGGACTGTTGTAAGATTAGCTGAAGCAGAGGAAAACATTCTCACCAACTAAAACTTCTTTAGTGGAAAAGAATATGTTTAAGGGGTGGGGAGAATACGTGCTCTGGTAAATCACCTAAAAGCCCCAGTATGCAGGAGCAATGAATTGCCTTGGTGAGATCTCAGGATAAGGTTAGAGAATCAAGGAGAGACTGCAAGGAGTTCTTGAGTATAAAGGAAATAAAAAGAGGGAGCATCTATGAGCATTCTGAGCTTCTAATAACAGGAGAATGGTTAAATACAGTTAGCAAAATTGTATAATCTTCATAGATGGCTTTATAGATATTATCTGATGATATGTGGAAAATAACTATTATATTAACCAGATTAATAAAACTATATAGATAGGTGCATAGGAAATGATGAGAAGGAAAATGCCGAATTAGTCTCTGAGTGAAGATTGTAGATGAATTTAGTGTTAGTTTATGTAATGATTCATACTCCTCTGAATGTTACGTACAAGGCATATGAAACATTATTCTATCACATTAAAAACTTGGGAGAAAAATAAATACAACTTATACCATAACAAAAGAAGACAATTCAATCAGAGGTTCCAATGTTCTCTGAGTCAGAAATAATCTCCATATCTATAATGCTGAATTTTAAAATGTTATTTAATTTAAAATTCCTTTGGATTTACATGAGAAACCTGTGCATATGTGTGCTGAGTCATTCATACACATGCTTTAACAGATATATTCATAAGATGGATTAGTCTGTTGTGGACCATATTCTACACTTCTGTGTAATTCCAGAACCCATTTTCTTCACCCAACTGTATTTTTGTACTCATTATCTAATCTATGGCTGCCTTCTGTCATTTTTAGCTTCTAATGATCACTGTTTTGGATTCATGCAAACTGTATATAAATGAAAACATGTTTAATTGTCTTCAATTAAAGGAGAGATTTTGGACTTACTGTTCAAGTAGAATATCTGTCCTCAAAAGCTTTTGTGGTGATTTTTTTTCTATACCCTGGTGTGTGATGTTCTTTGCACAGTGTCCTTGTAAAATCAGTGAGTGCCTATCATCAGAGAGACTGCATCCTACTTCTTGAAAGGCTGGTTCATGCTAACTCTCCACCCTGGAGACTACCATAGTCAAACCATCGCCACAGATGCAGGGGTCCTTATTGGAGATCCAGGGGCCATGGGTGAGTCGGCTGAAGGGCTTTGTGGATCCAATCATTATTTCACATGTAAAATGTTGAGTGTGATCCTAAGGGCATTAGTCTGAGAATCCACCAGTCCTTTCATCAGATCTCAAAGTGATCCCAAAAGTTTGAGAACTGTGATTCACATTCATAAGGAGTGTTCCCCTCAGGTAGAATAGGTCTAATGTGTGGCCCACGGCATACTGTTGTCCTGCAGTTGTTACTAGCACCCAAATCCTCATCACAAGGTGTACTTCTAGTTACATCTAGGATAAAGGAGAGGAGAAATGAAGGATAGGTTTTAGCACAGCGAAACCTTTCCTCCCAGGAGCTCATCACAAGACCACACTTGCAGATATCCTATTGCCCATGTACTGAGGCTGCCATATTCTCAGGATAATACTGTAATTCATCCAGTTCACAAGCCTCCACAAGAGGCCATTTATCTGAGCCTGGCCAGGTGGCACAGGAATGATGACTAGAGAAGAGGATCCATTGTTCGATAATAATTTACACCAGTCTGGGAAAATATTTTCTATCTTGTAAAATGATGTTCTGCATGAACAGAGGCACACACATACAGGAAGGGGAGGGGAAATGGAACAACTTCTAGTAAAACTGGCCCACGTAGGAAATAAATTTAATTCAATGTAAATGCATCCTGATACAAAATTTCCCTTAGTCAATTGACTAGGGAAATTGGCTAAGGCTCTAGTCTCTGAAAAACTTTCTGTACACTCAGAAACCAGTCTTACATGAAACCTGAAGCAGATTTTGTGGTGAATTGCTGGCCCCAACTGCAGGCTGTAATAACTAAAAGAGTAGGAAATTGAAAGGATGTAGAAGAGAAGGAAGCCATTTTAATATGTGATCAAGAGAAGTTTACCTTATGGACGAATCCTCTTGGGTTCCATTTGGAGTTTCTGTGAAATACATGCTTGTGATTAAGAAGGTTTGATTTACCCAGAAACAGTACGTCTCAAGCTGAGAAGCAAGATTCTGAGAGTCCCTGCAACAGGCCCCGGGAATCTATGTAGAGTAGCCCTAGACATGCATAGTAGAAACAGCTCTGGCACAGAGAAACCAGAGACTTATAACTGTTCATCTTTTAGTACTTTTTAAAAATGACTTATTTATTTTTATTGGAAAGGCAGATATATAGAGAGGAGGAAAGACAGAGAGGAAAATCTTCCATCCATTGATTCACTCCCCAAGTGACCGCAACAGCTGGAGCTGTGCCAATCTGAAGCCAGGAGCCCAGAGCCTCTTCTGGGTCTGCCACATGAGTCCAGGTCCCAAGGCCTTGGGCTGATGTTGACTGCTTTCTGAGGCCACAAGCAGAGAGCTGGATGGGATTAGAACCAGTGCTCATACGGGATCCCGGCATGTGCACAAAAGGCAAAGACTTTAGCCATTGGGCTACCGTGCCAGGTCCCATCTTTCAGTACTTTGATCAAGTAACACATGTCCTTTGAATATTTTCAGGGAATTCACCCCTTTGTTTTATCCACTGGGAGAAACAAATGAAAGAGAAGTTGTGATGCCTGGCTTCTAGTGTCTCAGCAGCTGGAGAGGCAGCACCCACAGACCTGAAATGGTTGGGGAAAAAGACACTCAGCTACTGAGTCGGCTGTGAGCAGTGCAGACCGCCTTCTTCCAAACACAGGAGCAGCCTCTAACAGTGGTCTGTGTTGGCCAAGGACATTTCTTCAACTACCAGTCCTTTCCCTAATCATGCATACACTGGCAGCCTTCTTATCCAGTGAGTCAGCAGTCCAGTCCATTAAAGGATAATGGTTGTCAATCACAGATTGGCATTTTTCTTGAAAGAAATGTCTTAGGCTGGGCTCTCTCAAGAGCAAGTTCCCAGACACAGATTTCAGGAACAAAGGGTTTGCTTGAGAGGTGATACCAGAAAGCACTGGCAGGGGAGTGGGGAAGTAATAGAGAAAAGGAAAGAAGCAAATGTGGGATGAGTCAGGGTAACGGTGTCACGGACGGATGGGGAACCATGACATGCGACACAGAAACCACCTGAAGTCATTGCATCTGAGATATGAGGAATTTGAAGTAATTATCCTTTAATGAAAGGACCCAAGTACAGATTGTTGGGCATGGCCTGGAATAGATTGTAGAGGGGTAGAGATGGGGAGGGTTGAAGGGCATCTGGAAGTGGTGGCTCAAAAAGAAAACAGTTTGATATTACAAAATGTTTGTGGTTCATCTCCGTCTTAATGACGTACTTTGGGTAGCTGCTCACCTCATCTCTCCTCCTTTGGACATGGTGCCTGTGAGTATGTCTGTGAGTATGTCTGTTGCATGACCCCCATCAACCTGGTCTCAGCTAACAGCTGGGCTATTTGGAGTTGCTTTTCCATGGTTTTGAGACTTGAAGCAGACACAGGACACAGTCATTGCACACAAATCTGTAGAAAACCCATCACCCTTTGACTACTGAGACTCTTAGAGCTGTTCTGTTGTCCTCATTCACCACCTTCCCTACCTGCCAAAGTTTTGTTTGCTCAGTTGCCCCCTCCCATGAGTTTTCTCTATTAGCTTGTCAATCAAACTTTGTTTTCTAGTGCTTACTTTCTGTTGTAATATTGATATGTACATATGTGGAGTGGAGTTCAAAAACCCAATGACCTTAATGTACTAGTCGCACCCCATGTTTTTGTGTAGGTCAGCGGCTCTCACTGTCTGAGTCTCCACTCTGACTCAGTCACCACGTATGAGCCAACACATGGTGCTTTCAATCCAAAGGACAAAAGGGTAGGTCTGTTCAGCCTAGAAAAAGGTGTACTTGTATATCCCCAAGGCACGCATAACAAAAAATACGAAATTCACATATTTAGTTAGATTCTAATGTGAACAAAGCAGTTAATCCCAAGCTCTCTAGTATGAAATAAATCTGTTTGCCTTTCAGAAAAAAAATGAGAATTTAAACTGTGAGTTGAGTAATCCCTTGGACAGCGGGCACCCATACCTCAGTATACTAAATGTTTTTCAATCATCCACTCTGTTCATTACAGAAAAGTAAATTTGCTTAGCCACTAAATACCAAATGTTCACTTAGAAAACATTAAGGAATGTGATCAAGAGATTTTCTTTCTTGAGAAATAATTGTCTCAAAGCTGCATAAACACAAAGTGCACATTTTCCAAGAGAGCATGGGAGTGAGCCTTGGCAAGCGGCAGATTCATACTCTGCCGAAATTATTCTCTTATCTCTTCGAGCCAAACCGAGAATTCTTTCAGTCTGCCACTTCAGTCTGTTGCCCTCAAGGGTTTTGAAAACCTCTTGTTTGATTTGGGTTCAGATTTCTGTTGGGAAGTTGTGAGTCTGGCACCTATGACCCATTGGTTGGTAGTGAGGCATGAGATCTGGAAATGGGAACAGGAAAGTTATACTGGAGACCAGGAAATCTCATATTGCTTATACTCAGCCAAGATGTTGCTGTGTGACTTTGGATAAGGCCTTCTCCCTTAGTTTGCTTTCCATGGAAGTCTCATCAGAGATTCCTTCTAGTCTCATTCTATTGAACAGTAACGCTTCTCTTGTCATAGCTCTGATTCATTCTTTTCTTTTTAAATAATCATTTATTGTTCATTTGAAAGGCAGAATTACAGAAAGAAAGGGACAGGCAGAGATATTCCATATTGGTTCTCTGACCAAATGGTGACAAATACTGGGCTGCTCCAGTCCGAAGCCAGAAACTCCATCTGGGCCTTCCACGTGAGTGGCAGAGTCCACAATCTTGGGGCATCTTCCACTGCTTTCCCAGGTACATTAACAGGAAGCTGAGTTGGAATTGGTGTTCAGGTGTGATGCTGGCATCACGGATGGCAGCTTAATCCACCGTGTGACAATGCTGGCTGCAACTTAGCTTCGTTCTTATGGGAGACATCACAAAGAGGTATATATATATATATATATATATACACACATATATATATAATATAATATAATATTATATATAATAATATATAATATAATATATAATATATAATATATTATATATATTATATATAATAATATATAATATAATATATAATATATAAAATATATAATATATTATATATATTATATATAATAATATATAATATATAATATATAATATAATACATAATATAATACATAATATAATATATAATATAATATATATAATATAATATATCATATATAATATATATATTAAACATTTTATGATTATTGGAAAGCCGGATATACAGAGAGGAGGAGAGACAGAGAGGAAGATCTTCCATCCGATGTTTCACTCCCCCCAAGTGGGCCGCAATGGGCCGGTGCGCGCCGATCCGATGCTGGGAACCAGGAGCCTCTTCTGGGTCTCCCACGTGGGTAAAGGGTCACAAAGCCTTGGGCCGTCCTCGACTGCTTTCCCAGGCTACAAGCAAGGAGCTGGATGGGAAGTGGAGCTGCCGGGATCAGAACCAGCACCCATATGGGATCCCGGCGGGTTGAAGGCGAGGCCTTTAGCCGCTAGGCCACGCCGCCGGGCCCAAGAGGTATATTTTTTAAATGAGTCAATCCATCTTTGTTAAGTGTGTGTGCGTGTGTGTGCGTGTGTGTCTGTTTGTTCTGTCAGGATCCACAAGAAAGAAAAAGAAAGATACTGGCTTTATCCTTAAAACGTTCACTATCTATAGGCCCTGCAATGCTAACAATCTTCATAACAGCATTGGTTCAAGTCCCAGCTGCTTTGTTTCTAATCAAGTTCACTTCCAGTGTGCCTGGGAAAGCATCAGAGGATGGCCAGAGTAATTGTGCCCTTGCCATCAATTCGGGTGATGTGGATGAAGTTCTAGGTTTATGGATTCAGCCTGACCCAGACCCAACAACTAAGACCTTGTAGGTAATGAACAAATGGTTGAAAGATGTTTTTCTCTCTCTGTTGTGTCTTCTTATGTCACTCTTTCAAACAAATACATCAAATATTTTTAAGAATAAAGAAAGCTTTTGGATTTATATATACCTGTTGGAGAGTGGGGTGGGGTAGGAGTGGGGTGATAGTGGGGTGGGTGCCATAGAAATTCTACTTGTAGTCCTATGGCTGTTTTCCTTTTAGTCTTATGGTTGTTTTCCTTTTGGCACTGTCTGATCCCAGAATTGAGTGGTCCTTGGGCCCAATAGTAACCATCAAAATCCTAGGTACTATTGAGCACTGAAAAAAAAAGGAGCTCGTGGTGGGAGAAAGAGAATGTGATGGCCTTCCAAAGAGTGTCTGCATAGGCACTGAATGGGCTGAGCTTGAGGCTGAAGAGTCCCCTGCTCAGGCAATCCCCGCCCCCACTTAAAAATCCTCATTCAAAAAACAAACAAACAAATAAAAAAAAAAAAGCAAAACAAAATCCTCATTCACTCTGTCAGTGTGGAAGGCTCTGCTCAACTCATCCTCTTTGGCTCCCACATTCATTATTTTCCACGTTTGGCTTAGGACATGCCGTGTGTGTTTTTCTCTGGTGCACTGACTGGGGACTTGTCACACCTCCTGCAGTCGATTCTACATTCTTCATGGTCAGGAACAATGTCTTCATCCTCCCCAACTTTGACATACATCTAGATAGAGTCCTGTAGGCTAAAAGTTATCAACAAGCAAAAAATGAATAAGAAAGATGTGTTAGGACACCTTTGGTAGCAAGAGTTGAAAGTTAGGCTGAAACTGGTTACCAGAAGGGTCTGTGTATCCCTGGAGCTGACAAGCTGTGGAATGGCTGGAACAGTAAGACTCTAATGCTGTCCACCTAGTCCCATGCTTCCTATGTGTGACTCCATTCTCAGGTGGGCCACAGAGAGGCATCTAACAGCTGTTTTCATTGTACCAGTTTAACAGCCTCAAGTATAAAAGGAAGTTATTTTGCAGCTGTTTTCCATTGATATGAATGGTCTGACTCTCTCCATCTCTTGTGTAAAGATGAACCAGCTTGTGGCTTGAAGGAAGGATGCTGCTGTTAGTTGAACCTTAGTTCTAGGCATCCTCCTACAGCAAAAGCGCTGACCACAAGTTGCCTGGCCCTTTGGGGGCCAAAATAAGGGAGCTGCCATTGTCTACAGAGCAATTAAGAAGTGTTGCTGAAAGTGAAGATGGATATTGATGAGTGAAAATGCCAGATGTCTTCCAAGGTAGTGACAGATGGGAGTTGAGACCTAGCAAGTTGTCAAATCTAGTTCACTCAAAAGGCTTCACACAGAGCAAAAAGAAGAATCTGGCCTCATGGATTTCTAGACTGTTCTATAAAATAAGATTTTCCTAATATCTATCATTTGCACATACAATGCTCGATCCAGATGCTGACACTAAGAGAATGTGTGGTCTGTATGTTAAATTGTTTCCCAAATTCAGCCCTTTTTTTTTTTTTAAAGATTTATTCACTTTAATACAAAGTCAGATATACAGAGAGGAGGAGAGACAGAGAGGAAGATCTTCTGTCCGATGATTCACTCCCCAAGTGAGCCGCAACGGCCGGTGCGCGCAGATCAAATGCTGGGAGCCAGGAACCTCCCCCGGGGCTCCCACGCGGGCGCAGGGTCCAAAAGCCTTGGGCCATCCCCCCCTGCCTTCCCAGGCCACAAGCAGGGAGCTGGATGGGAAGTGGAGCTGCTGGGATAAGAACCAGCGCCCATATGGGATCCCGGGGCGTTCAAGGCGAGGACCTGATCCGCTAGGCCACGCCGCCGGGCCCAAATTCAGCCCATTTTAACCTGCCTACCATTTGTGGAAAGAAAGTGCCCTAAATTTGCTTGAAAGAATACAGAGACTGAGAGTGAACCCTGAGTTTATGCAACCACAAAGGAGCAGAAAAGGATTGGGACAGGGACTCTGGAGAAACTCCTCTGAAAAACCTGCATGGGGAGAACATTGCCTGGCCCTGGAGACAGTTTACCCACGGTGCTCTTCACAAAGTTGCAACCCCTCGCAGCTGCATTTACACCCTAGGGAGCTGCACACTGGCATTAACACATCTTATTCAGGCAGGTTTCTCCCAGTGTCAGCGAAGAGAAATGGCTTATTTGTCCCCTGATACCCCATATCATGGCAAAACAGCCGCACTCTCTGTTAGTGGGCCGGGAGAGCCAAGTCAGGGATTGCCTTTTAAAAACAGTGTCACAATAAAGGAGAACATCCCACGGTCGCCTTCTTTCCCTTTTCCCTCCCCATTGTCCTTCTCATTGCTGCTATTCTTTAAGGGAAGACTTGGCAGTATGAGTGAATGGAAGTTTCCCAAGTGGAGCTGGCTCCCATGCCTTCTGTGCTTGATGTCTGGGTCGGTTTCATGCTGTTATAACAGAGAATCTGGGTAATTTACAAAGAATCGAGATTTATTTGTTATGGCTCAGGACTGAGAAATCCAACACTTAGGGTGCCTGTATCTTTCAGGGGCACTCTTGCTGTGTCACCACGTGGCAAAAGGCAGAAAGGCAGGAGTGCAGGAGAGGCGAGAGGACAAACTCATTTATTTTATCAGGAATGCATGTCTGTAATAACTACCCCACTCCCAACATGGCCACATTTATCCAGTCACGAGGATGGAACTCTTATGACCTAATTACCTCTTACAGCCCTCATCTCCCGATCTGGTAGCCCTGGGGATCAAGCCACTGACACAGGAACTTGGGCATCACATGCAGAGCACAGCATTGGGTTAGCATGCCTGCTTCCCCAAACCTGGGTATTCCCTCTGAGGACACGATTCCTGTCTTCTCTGTATCAC
Source organism: Ochotona princeps (assembly GCF_030435755.1). Lineage (NCBI taxonomy): Eukaryota > Metazoa > Chordata > Mammalia > Lagomorpha > Ochotonidae > Ochotona > Ochotona princeps. Next base: position 42,347,852 of record NC_080847.1, on the reverse strand, counting down.
ATGCACAGAATGCAGGCAAAGGCTCACTCAAAAGTGCAGACCATACATTTGCGCTTCCATACACTCACACTAGCAGGTCAACCACTGTGTTTCCCATCTCCCCCAAAAAATCACAGATATTCAGTTCAGACACTCACATGCTGAAGACACCACCAGAAAATGAAGCCACATACCAAGAAAACCAAAAGAGACCAGAAGAGTGCTTCATCATGCGAACTTTACCACTGAACAGGAGAGACACACGTAAAATCATAATGACGCTGATGATTATGCAATTCAAGCTGTGTTTAGCACTGTGAAGTAAAAGAGTGGGGTCTGTCGGAGGGCGTGGTGGAGCCATGGTTCAGGTGGCAAGGAGAGTGAGTGCGTGTGAAGGTCACCAGAGAACAGTCAGGACAATAAAGGGACTGCCAGAACTCCAATGATAGCATGGCTGTTTATTTACACTGCTCCGGGTGATCTCTTTTCTCTACAAAAGGGGAATTGTGGCTGTTAGCAGCCCAAACCTGCTAGTTTGTTATGAGTACTAATGACTATATAGTAGTAAAGTGCTCAGAAAAGTGTCCAGCCCCTGAATGCTAGAGTGTTTGCTAACTACAGAACTCACTTAAGCAGAGGCCTGAATGGTGAACTGGGACTGAGAGGAGGCAGGTTTTAGGCTAAGCTTGGGAATTGGAAGCCCATGGAAATGCTGCAAACTGGCCCCTGTACCCACAGAGAATCACACAATGGATATCATGCTCTGAGAGGTCAAGAGGAGGGTGGGTATCGCTTCATGTATGACTTTGGAGGCCGAGGATTTAAGGGCCCAATTTCTAGTTTAAGAAGATGTAGCTAACCGTGGCCTGAGGACCATTGTTGAGAAGACAGAGAAAATGAACCATTGCCAAGCTCTAGGCTCTAACTTCTGGTTTAGTGCTGCACTCTACTGGTAGCTGGGAATGGACTGACTTATCCTGCAGTTCCTGGTTGGATATTCTTCTATCAGTGGGCCAAAGGCTTTACAGGGATCTGTCACTGGGCAGCATGGGCTGGTCTCACCCACAGAAGGTATAAGTTCACACAGCATGCCCTATGTGTAGCAAGCATTTCATGTGGCCTCTTGGATGGCTCTTTTCATGCTTTGTAGAGCCCTAAGGAAGAGACCAAGCTTTACTCTACTTCCTCTGTCCCTGAGTCACCGTAGACCTTCTTAGTGTATTGTTTTCTGCAGAGCTAACCTCTGATGAAGGTTACTACTACCATCTTCCATGGTTTTGGGGACCTGAATGAGAACACTTCCCTCATTGAAGCTGCCATGAACCTGATGATTAGATTTCTGAAACAACATTTTGATGATCTTCAGTGTCGGGGGACACTTCAGGATGCTCATTCCTCTGGGTTATTATCAACCCCAGAATGCATTGATTTAATTTGAGCACCAGTGTCAGCCCTTGACCTTTTCTGGAAAAGGATGTAGATTAACTCACAAGCTTAATAATGAAATTTTGTTTTACTCTTTCTCATTTCTTACCAGGTAAGATATGATTTTAAAGACCTATGTGCTTCTACCAGCTTCCACAGGACCCCTTGAATAAGGGGCTGAAGGAGCACAGCTCAAGGAGTCTAACATCACCCTGGATACCATGGTGCAGAGTCAGGAAGGGAGGCACTGCTCAGGGTGAAGCTTCTAAAGAGACTCTGCTCCTGCCCTCTTGCAGGAAGACTGGCAGAATGCAGAATTTGCATATCTATTGTTTTATTTGCTAATCACTGCACACCACCTCTAATACCAAGATAAATGGAAAGATGTTTGTGTGAAATATTTCATTCATTAAAGCTCATCATCTTCTTCTGAGACCACTGAAAGTGTCATCATAATAAATTGTTTATAATAAGAAAATGTTGAGTATTTACTCAAAACTTGGCATGGGATGGTGCTCTCACATTGGGGACATTTTTATGACTATTCAGGCTTGAGTTATCATTGGCTCCAAGGTGAAATAATTGAAGACTACATTCCTGGTAACAGAGCTGAAAATAGAATCCTTCCGTTAATTCATGTCTATTTAGATTCATTCTATTGAACTAAGGATGCATCTGTAATGAAAAAGAATAGATGAAGGAGATAAAAGACGTATCTGCAAAACCTGATAGATCTTTCCCTCACTTAACCAAACTGCCACTCGGTGTAGTACCTAAACATGCACAATTGTCCATTGATAGAATTAACTGTACTAGCACCTAAGGAGCTCTCTCATAAGAAATGGGCAAACAGGTCCTGACATGGTAGGCTAGTGGTTAAAGTCCTTATCTTGTGTGTGTCAGGATCCCATATGGGCGCTGGTTTGTGTCCCAGCTTCTCCACTTCCCTTCCAGATCCCAGCTTATGGTTCAGGAAAACAGTAGAGGATGGCCCAAAGTCTTGGGACTCTGCACCCATGTGGCAGACCTGGAAGAAGTTCCTGGCTCCTGGTTTCAGACCGACTCAACTCTGGCCACTGCAGCTCCTTGGGGAGTTGAACCAGCAGATGGAAGATCATTCTCTCTGTCTCCCCTTCTCTCTGTAAATATCCTTTCCAATAAAAATAAATAAATCTTCATTTTTAAAAAAAAAGAAATGTGCAAACAGAGAATAGTTAAACATATTTTTTTTTAAGATTTATTCATTTTATTACAGCCAGATATACACAGAGGAGGAGAGACAGAGAGGAAGATCTTCTGTCCGATGATTCACTCCCCAAGTGAGCCGCAACGGGCCAATGCGTGCCGATCCGAAGCCGGGAACCTGGAACCTCTTCCGGGTCTCCCACGCGGACGCAGTGTCCCAAAGCATTGGGCTTTCCTCAACTGCTTTCCCAGGCCACAAGCAGGGAGCTGCATGGGAAGTGGAGCTGCCGGGATTAGAACCGGCACCCATATGGGATCCCGGGGCTTTCAAGGCGAGGGCTTTTAGCCGCTAGGCCACGCCGCTGGACCCTAGTTAAACATATTTTAGAAGACATATAACTGCTTCCATCTGAGGTCCCTTTCCACTCAAAGGATGGCAATGAACAAGGAGATTTTCTCTTTTCAGGTTCTCTATAAGCAGGTCCTGGTCATTGGCTTCCTTCTTCACCTTCAGGGCTTTTTACCCTCTGCATCTCCTTTTCACTTCTCTTATTTTGTGTGTCACCACCAATAGCTGAGTTTAATCCAAGAAGGGCCTTGTGCTTGAGTCTTGACAACCAGGAGTTTATGGAGAGAAAGATACCAGGCAAAACTCTTATCATGAGGTCACAACATTAATTAAGACTAACCCAACAACTAACTCATAGTAGGGGCCAAACAATTGACCCCATCATCAAAGTGAGGCAGTGTTCCAACTCTGTCTCCCAGTAGAGCATGCTGGCTTTTGGCTGATTCCCAGATTCTCAATGACTGCCTTTAAGCTAACCTTCTGTTGGCAGCTATGTTAACTCCTAGGTTACTCTGGCAATCTGGTCACAGCCATAAATCTGCATCACCTATTATCTTAAACCCAAATGCATTTCTTCATTTTTGGTGACCTCTTTGTATACAGACTTTTTAGAAACCCAACACTTGTGGGATTAAAGATAGTAAATGCAAATGGAATGTTTTCATGTATGGAGTCCCAGCTGAAAAAGACTAGAAATTTTAGGGCAGATGGTATTCATAATGTGCATCAATACTGCACTCTGTGCAATTGAATCACCATCAGAAATCTTTGACTAAGACAAAATTGAAGGTGGAATTGAATTATTATCTCAAACATCCTGCTTGTTGACAAAATCCCGAACTGTACCACATACCAATATCAGTAATGAAGCAAACTCATCAATGAAGATAATAGTGCAAGTTGAAACAATTGTGGCTTATTTTACATCTAGAAACCTTCGTACCTTGGGGCTGCCAATTGGTTCATTTAACAGAAAAAGGAGGCTAATATAACCAGTCGTTTACACAGAGTCCTATGGTCAACGAGAGTGGACAATACAACTGGTAATGAATTAACAGACCTTGAGTCATTCGATAGGCAAAATGTTCTATTTGTTTGTAAAACTTCCATTTAGTCATTAAATAATTTACAGTAGGAAAGATTGCCATCATCACATTGTATAAATGAAGGTATTGAGGCAAAGTGATGTTCTATGACTTAGCTAAAGTCAGAAAACTAGTAAATAGTACAGCTAGAGTTTAAAACCAAGCAGTGCGATTCCCTAGCTCAAGGTCATGTACGTGACATTTTTGTGTGTGAAAATTCAGACACTGACGTTAGTTTTCTCAAATGTTCAGTGAACAGTTTGTCCAGGCACTGCTGTGGTCATTTGTCAGCTTGTCTACGATAGCAGATTTCTGACTACAGAAATTTTTTATATGGTGGGGCCAATTCCTTACTTTGTATGAAATCACTTTGATAATTTGCAGCAGGCTTATCCTTTGATGCAGTCGTTTTTGGAAGTTCCCAGGGAAGTATTTTAAAGAAGAGCAATCGTAAGGATAGCAAGTGTTTATATACAATGATATTTATCATTACATTCCTATAATAGTAAAAAAAATAGCTTCCAGAAATAGAATATTTAAATCCTATAAAGTAGGTCAGAGTAAATTTTTAAGTGGATTTTTAATTTTTTCCCTTTTTAGAGGAATTATTTATTTGAAAATCAGAGTTAAAGAGAGAAGAGAGGATGGGATCTTTTCTTTGCTTGTTCATCCCACAAATAACCAAAATGCCCAGGAGAAGCTGAAGCCAGGAGTCTGAAACTTTTAAGTCTCCCACCTGTGTGACAGGTGCCCAAGTACCTGGGACAACTTCCACTGCTTTCCCAGGCACCCCACCAGGAAGCTGGATCAGAAGTAGATCAGCTGAGATAAAACCATGCTCAAATAGGAAGCTGGTATTAAAGTATTTGCTGCGTAATCTAATAGATTGCCTAATCTAATAGAATGGAGAAATATGAAATACAATACCAATTTTGTAAGAAAAATCTGGATCTGCACATAGGAAAAACAATTTGATGAAAGTTTAAGTGTTTGTGCCAATATTTGCTAGATGTAGATTAGACAGGCAAGGTAGTCCAAGTATTTCATATCTCATAATTTTCCTTTTATATGTCACAGTCTTCTCACAGAAATGAAGAAAAATGCTTTAAAATTGTTGGTTTTGCTCCTGGTATGCTGTGACAGTGGACGCTCCCAACCACAGCTGGCTAAGAACTAAGAAGTCCCTGAGAGAACAGACACAGCCTCTGGTCACTGCTCTCTAATTAAAAGCAATTGATACGAGTGGCACTGAGGGCCACTGTTGAATCAACGCTTCTTTCAGAGGATACCATTGTCATGTTAGCAACGCTGATGGTCTTGTTAAGAGGAAAAGATTTCATTGCATTTGATACTTCTCTAGACCTTAAAAATTGCATCTGGGCAGAAATCTAGCTAACTTTGTTGGGCAATAGTGTGAAAGCATTTGATAACAGAGAACTTGGAGCCTCTGTTCAGGGGCCCACTTATTGTGCATGTTAATGCGTTTCAGACCAGCATGATAAAGAATGAACTTGGCTTATGAATGCCCTTGGATCAGGGAGCTAAAGACAGTGGCCATGGCTGTAATAATTCCTGAGCTCTCTCTAGAGAGGGATGTACCCCTCCCTTTGCTTTTCTACAACTGTTGGGCAAACGCTACTTGGTCTCAGGATTTGATTTACCTGCAGGCAGGGCCAGACAAACAACATCAAGCAGGTGTTGCTTTGGGCAAAGTTTTTCTTAACCTTTTCCCCACTGTTAGCTTTTTTGTAGCTAAAATTAGGCGATTTGTCCCAGTGCCAGACCCATCTGCACTCACAGGACCATTTCATTTACAACTCCCAGATTGATCTGAACAAATCTGCTCAAGACCCGTGTTTTGGACAGAGACCTCATATACCAGGTTTTTGCCGAGAGCACATTTTTACTTCCAAGTTATAAACTCTAAAAAATTGGTTTCATAATGGAAAATCTGACAGAATCAGCCATCATGATTCAAGCAGTCACCAGCCTTATGCTGCCAAAAATATTTATTATTAGTTCCTCAAATAGCCACTATTTAATATCTGTCATCTTTTTTTGTGTGTATGCTTACAAATATCAAGGCTGTGTAGTTCTGGTTGCAAACCTGTAGATTTATCATGATGCCTTGTTCGGGGGAACTGCAAGTAACAAACTGAGCTCTATAGCAGGGAAGTCTGCACAGGGCTCCCTCATTGCAGGACACTGGCCATGGTTTTTAAGTCCTTCTTGTGGTGTAGACTTTGGAACCAGTGCTCTGCTCTCAGACAATGCTCACAGCAGCTCAGTGGAGCACAGCCAAACTAGCCAATATGGTCATCCCCTAAGGGGAAGTCTGAAGGACGGAATTCCCAAGGCATTGCCATAGATTTCTTACCACGTTTGAAGCCTGGCATAAGCTGTTGATGTGGATAAAGTTGCAGCCTGGCTCCTGAGATGCTTGGAGATGCCTCCTCCCACAAGAAGCATCTGCAGACACTTGCCTGGAACAATTTTTGAAAACTCATTGTTCAAAATGTATTAACTCAAATCCTTTCCAAGTCGTCTCTGCCAAGACAGTACAAATGGCCATTTTGTCTCCTTTCACATGCCTCACCATAATATTCCCATTGCCTCTCTGCCCTGCCTGTCCTTCAAGGGGCCCCAGAAAATGGGTGTTTCTAAGAACTTTATCCAGTAAACTTTCTACAGCTACATCTTAGACAGCCACTTGTTTGTGCTCCCAACCACAGCACACAGAACACCTCCATTCCAGTCTGACTCCTAGCTTTTCTCTTTCCTTTGTTTCTTTGTACAGATGGTGAGATTGGGTTTGGCATTATTATTATTATTATTATTATTATTATTATTGTTATTTGTTTAAATCATGATTTCTAGTAGGCCAGTTTTAGATTTCTGAGATATTTCAGATACCAGATTTTGAAAAGAAAAAATCAGAGTCAAATTGGGCCCAGGCATACAAGGAGATACACATAGTCTTTATGCCTGAGAGCCCAGCCAAGATGCCAGACACACAGGAATTCATCCAGCTTTCTCACCTTGACTTTATCTTAGAAAATGGGACTAGGATCTATGATAGAAATTAGGTAATTATTTAGCAATGGCCTCTGTATGCTCTGCTAGAAATCTCATTTGGAACATAATTGATTTGTGGGCAGAGCTGCTTACCATGCGGGTGGATTTGGTTGAGACCCTTAGATCTCAAACGTAGTGACTGGAAATCCCAGAAGTGCAGATTGCCAATTCATTATATAGTTCAGGCCAAGGTGGGACCCTTGGACAACACAACAGATTTGGTGCACACCTGGCACACACTCCCATGCCTCCTAAATAACAAGAAAGAGATTTTTTGAAGCACAACACACCTTTCTTGAAAACCAGCTAAGGCATTCATTGCCTCCTGATACAATTATTCCTTGTCTCTTGGCTTATACCTGCCCAAATCCTCCTGGGCTGGAAACACCCCTGAGTTATGCCCTGAAGGTGAAGCATGAAGGTGGCAGGGTTTAATCTTTGGCTTCCTGCTCTTCCCCGCAGCAGATATTTGCTGTTCCACACTCACTACAGAACAGGAACCATGCACCTTCGAGGGGTGATAAGAAACCTGCAAATACCTACAGGGCTGCTAGTTTTGGAGTCCTCATTGTTGCACGTCAAAGCCTGGCCACGCTGCCTGGTGATTTACATTCTCTTTCTGCTCATGCTCACCACTGATAAGCAGCTGCCATGCTTCTACTTTTGCTAGGACCTCTGAGCCTAGAGCTTGCTGTCAGCTAAATTATAAAGTTGGTCACATCTGTCTCTGATCTGCTTAGACCAGCTTCTGATGCAAGTTCTCTAACTCTTCCTGTAGGTCCCAAAGAGAACCTGATGCCAATTAGAGCTCAGTGTGAAGTTGGGTAAGGCCCTGGATGCTGATCTTACAGACAAATGGCAGCTGTCATTCTGCACCCAGCTGCAGCAACAGTTCACAAACCTGGAGTGGGGCATCCTCACTTCCAATCTGCCCAACTCCACCTGCTTCTCTCTGTGGCTTTTCTCTGATTTAGGTGATAGAGCAAGTCAGAGAGTGATTCATTACACAGCAAGCCTCTAGTGAGTGTGTGGCCTCTGTGGGCTTGGCATTTGTACCTGGCATGTGGTAGAGTTGTGGGGTTCTTTTGCGGCCTGGGATTCTGTTCCCAGCAGGACAAAGCTCATAGCAAGCCAAAAAGAAAATTCATTCAGTTTGATGCATATCCAAAATCCATTAGAAAAAACACAATTTATTTTCAGAATTTGTGTAATTTCTATTCACAATACGGTCACTGATTTTCTGTTTCCTCACCTTGATGCACAAGGCTCCCAAATTAATTAAAAACAAAATTCCCTGGAGGTTACATTGTGTTTTAGTGACCTTTCCTTTAAGGCACTTTTGTGCAAAAAGATCTCAAGACTCTTTTGAAGCAGCCTCCTACTACCATTGCAACAAAAGTTACTATAATTTCCTTAATCATACAGCAAAGGGAACATGGAAAGAGGAGTCTCATGGCCATTTCTAGTTCGATTACTTCAACATTGCCCAATCTCAGATTTCCTTGCCTGCAAGAATGGGTGTTGCTCATATAAATTTGTCTTGTTGATGCTCTAATTAAATGGAATTGAATGACATTTGAAGCCAAAGAGGACTATATAAGAGTGCTTCCTTATCCTACATATACTCTGAAAGATTAACTTTCCAATCTGAACTCACTGTATCAAATATCCCAACACTTGTGTTTAGATTGCCAACACTCTCCTCTTCCAAAGTCTGGAGAAGTCAGAAGGAAATGCACTGGTCGCTGCACTAGCACTGCCAGCCGAGGGCAGTGGGTATGGGAGAACGAGGGGTGCCCACCAGGCTGAAGGCAGTGCACCTTCGTTACAGTTGGTGAAACTGGGTTTCATGAGTCCGTGTTCAGCTGCTGCATTTCCGTTGTAATTCTAGGCTCTCCCTGGTGTGGCCTTTTTTTTTTAAAAAAAAAAACCAAAAACTGATAATTTCTAGTAGGTCAGTTAGATTTCTGAGATATTTCAGATACCAAATTTTTGATGAGATTTTTAAAAGAGAAAAACCCAGAATGACAATTTAGCCTAGATACCATAAGTAACCCCTGAATCCAGGATCACAGTCAATCAGGGTTTTCCTACTTGCTGGATTTGCAGAGCACAGCTTCCTGGAAACCCGGAAAAGTCTGGGTTGAGATGTTTTTCCCAGATGTGAGTGGGAAAGCTTGCTCTCTTTCCACAACTTTTGAGATGTTAACACAACCTTGCTTAGCCTTGTTTTTCCTGCTCAGTGTTCCAAACACTCCACGGGGGTCTGGAGTGTCTGGTCTGCCAGTCGGCCCCTTCTCTACCAGAACAGAGCACAGGCCATGTCCTTTCCTGGGATCAGTGATGAAGCCTGTTACCCAAACTGTCATTTTCCTAACTCTGCCTTACTGCTTGCACTCCACTGTGCCTTTGCTCTGCCTCCTCCTAGAGTTTGTGATTCAAAACAAGAGGAGATGGGTTCAAACAAGCCAATTCAGTGAGAGAGCCTCAACGATGTGATTCTTACAGGAGGAAAAGGCAATACTTCTTTTTTTAAAAAAGATTTATTTATTTTTATTACAAAGTCAGATATACAGAGAGGAGAAGAGACAGAGAGGAAGATCTTCTGTCCGATGATTCACTCCCCAAGTGAGCTGCAATGGCCGGTGCTGCACCGATCCAAAGCTGGGAACCAGGAACCTCTTCCAGGTCTCCCACGTGGGTGCAGGCTCCCAAAGCCTTGGACCATCCTCAACTGCTTTCCCAGGCCACAAGCAGGGAGCTGGATGGGAAGTGGAGCTGCTGGTGTTAGAATCAGCGCCCATATGAGATCCCGGCGCATTCAAGGCGAGGACTTTAGCCGCTAGGCCTGAAAAGGCATTACTTCTAACTTTTTCTGCAACAACCTCCTTTCCCAACCTAGCTCTTGAAAGTGATTCAGAAATACCCCAGGGAAGGTCTCTGAGAGGCACAGATTTGAGGTGCTTCTCAATGGACTGATGACCACACTCAACAGTCAGGTGATGGAGCTCAGTAGAGCACACTCGGGTAGGTTCTGTATATAGAACTCCTCCTGGAGGATAGGGTAGAGTGGGTGTATCACTATGCTTCTAATGCATGAGATTTGTTCACTTTATGTGTGTGTGTGTGTATTTCTACAGACACAGCTGGAAGGAATGTTCTCCAAATGGTGGTTGAAGAATGTCTGCTATGCTGATCTCTAGCCAAGCTGTCTTTCTCATGGCCCAGAAAGGCAAGAGCTGAGGAGTGTGAGAATGGCCAAAATGGACCAGTGTTCCTCACCTTGGCCCTAGATGGTAGAGGGGTACCAAGGAATCAAAAACAAGGCTGGAAAGTGAAAGCAGTCCCTTCTGATGGGATGACAACACCACAGATGAGGGAAATCTCGTGGGCAGATACAGGGCTGGCTGAAGAGCACAGTTGGCTTGCAGGAGAGGTGGGATTCAGTCACTAGAGCACAGCACAGTCCACTGGGTTCCGAAGAAAAGAGGAGGCTTTGAAGTGAGCAAAAGGAGGGGAAGGTGAGGGAGTAGTCTTATTGGCACGGTTGGAGAATGGGTCACACTGGGCAGTGCTGGATGATTTAGATCATTGCTCTCTCTCTCTCTCTCTCTCTCTCTCTCTCACACACACACACACACACACACACACACATACACACACACACACAAATACAGAGGCACAGGCGCACAGCCTTTCCGCAGGCTCACTCAACTTGGCAAATAAGTGCCAGAGGTATAGACACTGCCTTTAGCCTAAAGGACACAACTACCCGCTGCCATCCTTTTTTTCTTCACAGACCCTTACTTTGCAGCAAGTCCCAGGAACTGGCTTAACATTATGCAGGAGTGGTTGTCAGTGAGAGAGCTCAAGCCTGCCCAAAGGGCTGCCTCCTGGGAAAGAGAAAACAAAACTAGAGCCTTAAAAATAGAGCTGTTCACTGATGGAATCCTCTCCTACTCCCTTGACTAAATATTTAGTCACAGGGGAAATGACAGATCAGACACTCTCACAGCAAGGTTATGAGGTGCTTGGAAGCAAGCACTGAGGCAGGCCTCTTGTGTGTGCTTTCTGGCCCCCAGATCCTTGCAGGCCCCATAGGAGAGAAAGGATGAGTGGCTTCTGTGCCAATTCGTAACCACAAAGCATGCATTTGCTTTTGTTGTGTGGGCTGCCAGCCTGGTTCTGAAGTCTGCTGCCTGCACAGACAACATTCATTCATTCAGACACAAATGAGATCAATTCTCATCTGACTCACAGGTCAATAGGATTTGGGGAAGCCTCGGTGTCCTGGAGATTACATTATTTTAAAGCCTGCAGAGTTAAACACAGTGCAGTCTGGAATAGGGCGATTATTGGGCTGTCACACAGAGGGATCCCTCTGAAGAAACAATGGCTTCCCACCCACTGCTGCGCATGGTGCCTGCTCTGAGTTCCCCTGCAGCATGACTTCTTGTATGTCCACTTCGCAGGCGGTATGTCCACTCCCGTGTGAATTGCCAGAACCTGGAGCTTGATGCCCTCAGTACTGCTGGCCAGCGCTCCCTCCAACTCCGCTGTCCAGGCTCCAGAAAGTGTGAGGAAGGAAGGAAAGGAGAAGGCAGAGCTCATGAGAAATGGCCCCATTCCTATTTTCTGCTTGTGCCCTGGAAAGAGTACTAGTCTCCAGCCTTGCCTTGCCCATCGCCCCTCCAGGAGAGTGCTGCTTTGTGCTGTTCTGCCCTGGTTTGGCCTTTCTCAGGGACAGGGAACAGCAGCATTTGCTTTTTCAAGAGGCCCCATTGGGTCAATTTTGTGGTTGTAGAAAGCAGCTGCATGGACAGGATGGCTGCTGGCCCCTGGATCCTGTTTCAAGCAGAAGACTTGATTTTCACATTGGAAATCATTGTCGTAAGGGAGATCAGAAAGTAACTGGATGTGGCTACTTTGAAGAGAAACCATTGACATTTCAGAGCAATTAATAATTGTGTTTCCCCAGAGACAGCTGCAGGGCTGAGGGAGCTCAGATGGTCCCTTCTATTGTTCTTTCATTCCAAGGCATTGGGCTGGAACCCACTGGCAACTTCTCTACTCAGCACGTCTGCTGATCTATTAAGTTGAACATTAATCATTAGCAGAGCTCATCTTTCTTCTCTGGATTTAATTTCATTAGTTACACTTTCTTTCCCTGTTAGAACTGTCTCTGATGCTTTTGCTTACAAGGTGGGTGAACATCAGCTTTGTGTTCCCACCCCCGGTGTTGGCAACTTGTCTTTCAAGTGGCACAATTGTCAAAATGGCCAGGTCAGGCCAGTGGGACCTCTAGGCAGTTAGGATGCAAGACTTTGCTGCTGGACTCTCAAGAACTCTGCGTGGTGGTTTCATTCTGACCCAAAGGACAACCAGCTTCTGGGCTCCATTACCTCTGGACCCAGGTAGGAGGTACACCACAAAACCACAGGTAAGTGGCTCCCATTTTGCCAGGTCTGTCCAACGCTATTCAGATCCCCCCTCAACCACCCATTTCTATCATCACTTTGAAAATTTATCGTGATACTCCTGGCCTGCACATGTGTGTTTTCTTTGAGCTGTGCCATTACAGGAATGACACTGAACACACCTTTAGTATGCCGCCATCACTGCTTGGTAAAGGCTGTTGAGCACTGAGAATGACATGGGCTGTGCTGTGGCACTTAAGAGAGCTCAGGAGACAGTGCTGCTGGACGCTGAATGTGGAGGCCACTCTGACACCTCTGTGCCTCTCCTCCTGTGTTTTAGCATTTCCTGAGCAGGCTCTGCGCTCCAAGATGTCTAGGAGGAAATTTGGGCCTCTCTGTTTGCTCCTTTTCATGTGCTTACTATGTTTCAGGCCCAGTTTTAAGTACTGAACATCCCATGACAAGGATAAAATATCAAACACTTTAGTCACCTTACTCTAGAGGTCTGCTAGCGAGGGGGATGAAAATCAGACCACTGAAGCTCTGTTGATCCCCAGTTCTCAGTGATTGAGCAGAAAAGAACAGCTCTTGGGAGAGAAAAATAAGGCTGGAATAAGGAATAATCCTTGTCAGTTTAAGGAATAAAGTGAAGGTGATGTGGGAGGGAGAAGTTAGGTGATATCACAATAGAGGTAGCATCACTTCAGTCTTTCTTAGAATGAATAAGAAAATGTTTCAAAAGCCCACTAGGGGGTGCTACAGGATAACTTATGGATCATAGCTTAAGCGCCTGTGATGCATTCTAATGGAGGAATGAAAGCCTTAAAAACCTGGGAGCAGTGAAAAACGCCTTTAGACTGGCAGCTTAGGGCAACCAAATGCTAATCCTAAGTGAAGTCTCATAAAGCACTGGCTGCAGGGGCGACCGTTCCTCACCCCTCATGGACACTGACTGCACAGATGCTTGTCTGTTAGGTAAAATGTATAGTATTTTTATGTAGCCTACACACACATCATCTGGTATATTTTAAATCCTAATACAGTGTGGGTGCTATGTGGATAGTTGTTAAACTGCATTGCTCACTGAGATGCAGCATTTGATTCAGTGGGTTGAGTCTGGGGGTTCAGAGACAGATTCCAATTCCTGTCCTGCCTTTGCCTCCTTGTGTTTCCTCCAGCACATACTTCAACCAGAATTGTCTTTGAGCTTGTCGCCTACTGTTTGGAGTATTCCCTGTCCACGGAGCAGCAGAGAGAAGAAGGATTCCTGCTCTGAGAACGCAGGTAACGTTTGCACCACTGGGTTTGAGAACTTTTGTAAAGAGCAAGACCCAGGACATTGAAGATTAACAATGTAACGCATAGTTTCATTTTATTGAATCTGAGAATGGAGGAAAGCAAAAGAGGAATGGAGGAAATGGGGAGGGAGAAGCAGAGAAAGAGGAAAAGATGGAGGTAGAGAGGAGAGGCAGAGAGAGAGAGAGAGAGAGAGAGAGAGAGAGAGAGAGAGAGAGATGTTCATTGTGCAAATGCCTGCAATGGTGAAGCTATGTTGGCCCAAAGCTGGATCCTGGAATTCAGTCCAGGTCTCCCATTGGGTGGCAGGAGCCCAGCTACCTGGGTCATTACTGCGGCATCTGAGATTCCATCAGCAGAAAGTTGGAATCAAGAGCTGGGGCCGAGAATGCTCAGCTCTGAGTGATAGGCACTTAGTGGGGGAGCAGGATAGACTCCACACATGTTGTATGAACTGAGACTGTCTGATGTCAGATTTTCCAAAATAAAATCCACAGGCCATGAACAGGAGAAGCATGAATCGATTCCGGCTTAGTCACCACAACCATTATTCTAGTCATGCAAATAAGAGTATTGAGATATACATATGTTCACAAAAAAAAGCAGAAACTCAACAGAGAGTAGGACTAGAGCCAGCAGGGATGAAAAAAAAAAAAAAAAGAGTTTAGAGGCAAATTGTCCAAGTGCAAGAGAGGGAACCATCTTGTCAGGAGGAGGAGAATCATCCCAGGCATAGGTGAGGAAGAGCCCGAGCAAGGACATACCCAAACACACGCACAGGCACACCCAAGCATGGCTCACTGGCCATGCTGTTGAACTCCTTTTAAAAAAATATTTTATTTATTGAAAAGAAAGAGTGAGAAAAAGGCAGGTAGAGAGATAAAGAGATTTGCCACCTTCTGATTCAATTCCCAAATGATCTGAGTCAAACTCAGGTGTAAAACTCTTATGTCTTCCACATGGGTGGCATGGGCTCAAGTCTTTAGGTTGTCTTTTGTCACTTTCCCAGGTATGCTAGCAGGGGGCTGGATCAGAAACAGGGAGGCTGAGATTCAAACTGGCACTCCCCTGTAGGATATTGGCATTGAAGGCAGTGGCTGAACATGCAATAGTAGAGGTGGCTTCACGTTATATTCTCTTGTTTTGGTGTACTGCTCCTTTCATTTCCATTTGATTATCACAATCAGCTCCTAAGAAAGCTCAAACTTTGTAGGCCTGAGATGGGGTTTCAGAATTTTTCAAAGGATGCATTTGAAAGGCAGCATTGGAGAGATGGCGTGGAAGAAGGAGAGAGGAAGAAAGAGATGAATCTTCATCTTCCATGAACTGACTCACTCTGCAGATGGCTGCAGTGGGCACAGCAGGACCACTCAAGAACTCCACATCAGCCCCAGGACTTCTGAATAAAAGAAGGCACATCAGAAGAGAGTCAGAGAGAACACGTGAAGAGTGTATCTGTACACCTAGAAGCTTCTACTTAGAGCTTGGATTTAAACATAAATGAAATACTGCAGTGAGGCCAATTACAATATGTCCTTGTTTCAGGTAACAAGCTGGGTGCCTGAGGGGCTCTAAGGAGTCAGAACTAGCCTTGAGAGCTGTGCTCTGATCCATTACATATGTGGATAGGTGACCCTGGTCACATGAGCTGAAGTCACGGGGTCATCAGTTTACACTTGATCTTAGCCAAAAGGCCGAGAAGTGATGGGGTCATCACTTTAAACCAGTGATCCCGAATTGGGATTTTTGAGAAGCAATCAGCAATCCAGCTGTAGTCCCACTGACCTGCTCCTCTGCAGCTCTGGGATGTGAACTGGGATGCTCTGGAATCAAAGACCCAGGGATAAATATTTCTTTAGGGAACTTCGGTGAGGCATTCCCAGATAGGCCCAATTTCTAGTCTTCCCTAATTTAAGGAAGTCCTCTGTTGGAGAATGGTAAGTACCCAGTGTGATATTTCATGAGATTTTTTTTCCCTTTGTGAATGTCATTTACCTATTCCGTTGCACCACGCACCTTGTCTCACGCCATCTTTCCTTCCTCCACCTTAGCCTGGGTCAGCTGGGAGCCGCGCACCACAAATGAACCCACTGATATCCTGCTACCCAACACTGGTAATGAACTCTAAGCCAGGAGCATCTGGAGTACCCATTGCTTGGCCATGGATAAGCAGAACTATGTCCAGAGGCAGAACTCCTGCTTTTTGTGAGTCACGTTATCTTTGCAGAAAACAGAAATCACTTACCTGTATTACACAAAAAGTCTAATATTGGAAATGAGGTGCTTATAAAATTACTCGAAGTCTTTGCAGGACTGAGGCCCAAAACATTAACAAACGGCCCTCCAAGGGAATTGCTTGTCACTTTTTGCCATAATTAGCCAGTGAGTGAATGCATATGTCTGTATAAGTACTAACGACAGGCCTTATCACCATGGTGGTTAGATGAGACTAAGAAAACACCTGCTGTATGTACACCAGCAAAATAGACAACTCCTGTCAAATCTCACAAGAAAGCATCTTGTTGGCAAAACTTCCATCACATATGAAGCAAAGTCTTAGAACTATTTCCTCCCTCATATAGTACGGGAAGGCTCACAGTTTGCTTAGTGAACCACTGAGACCTAGTGATTCAGAACTCAAAGAGAAAAACTCATCACAACCTGGCAAAGAATAGAGGGAGTTCAATGCCTCACATTGCTGGAGTCCAGCTCAGCTGAGTTCGAAACTCGAGAAAGGTGCGTGGATGAGGCGCAAAGGGGAACAAAATGGACCACTGCAATTCCAGGACAATGTGAGAAAGCTCCGCTTTATTTATACAGAAGCAGTCACAGGCTCTGGCACAGACTTTTTACATGACAGTCAAGTGAGTGTTTCCAAGGATAATTCTGCCATTTATTTCACTTTAAAGCAGGATGTTATCCATCCTGACCCTGTGGTCAGGAAGTTCTCAATAGCTGGCACATATCAATCATTAACACATTCCTACTACAATCCTCATTCTACAACTTAGTCTTGAATTAATTAAGGGAGGAAATGCATCTTAGAAGGAGGGAGCTAAAGATAAAGGATGGTCAATGGGGGCAGCAGAGACAGAGACAGCATGAATTGTAAAAGGCCCTTTTGCTAAGACGTCATCAGCAGCATCAACTTCCAAGTTCACATTGATAGTAAAGCCCAACTCTGCAGTGGCAGACAATGGCTAAACAGATTACAGAAATCCCAGTGGGGTTGTCTGGTTGTCCATGCATAGGGAGGTGGAAATGCCTTCAGGTGGATGCAGAGACAACTGCCTGGCCCTGCCACGCAGCGGGAAATTCCTTGTGGCCCTGCCTGCAATGGAACGATAATACTCTTTACCCCTTCGTGCCTTCCATACCTACAGCTTGGACCCCAGCATCACATGACTGATACAACAAGCCAATCTATTACCTTCAGGCATGGTTTGATCTAAGGACTCAAATGTTTATCATGGGAACCCTGTCTATCCCTAGGCTCTGCCTCCCTCCATAGTGTTTTATTCTTTGGCTCCACCTTGTGGTTCATTGAGGTCAAGGTGCACCAGCTTTGCATCCTCCCAACCTCCAATCCAGTGAGAAAGAAAGTGTTGCCCCTGGAAACTCCTCCACTCTTCTCAGGTGACATTCTCAATAGACTAGCTTGGTCACAGTCCACTCAGTGAATTAATTAACTAACTCTAGCAAAATTTGAAGGGCTGATTGGCTGGACCTGAGACACATGAAGTGCTCCCTGGATTTAGAGTGTTAGGGACCTTAACACCATATGTCTAGAAATACAGGGGTCATGCTGAATTCTCAGAGGAGTGTAAATGTGTCCTGGAAGACACAGCAACACAACATAACACAACAACACACACACAAAAGTAACCCTCCCATAGGACTCTGGGTAAATCTCACCACCTCTCTGATCCTCTCTTTGCTTACATAGATGGTGAAGGAGTTAGACAAGGAAACTTCTTGAAGGTTCCTCATAGTCATGGAAATGACTTGCCCAAGGCTAAGGCTCCAGCCCACTCTTCCTTCCCGAGGGCCTTATCCTTAGGTCCCAAGACAGTGCTGGCTTCCTCCAGCTGTGGGGGGCATTTTAGCAAGATGCTGATGCATTCTGAGCCTGTTTCCACATTGCTTTCGGCCTTCATTTCTATACTCCCTAACATATTTGGTTTAGTTTGCTTTGCTTTAATTTTAATTACACCTTTCAGGGTAGCATCTCCAGAAGATCTCATCAGTGAGTGGGTTAAGATCAATAAGAAAGTGAAATGATGGCACAGATGGCTGACCTCTGCAGAGTTCCCAGAGACATAATCCCACTCCCTGAAGGAAAACAACAGGAGCTCCATTTGCAATTGTTTATTTCTGAAATGCATTATAATAGTCCCCATTAGTTAATTGCCTGCTGCATGCCAGGCAGTGTGCTGAGTGCCTCCCAAGCATTACCTTCACTCCTCCCAACAGCCCTGAGAGTGTACATATATTACTGTTTCGACTTAAAGAGTAAGATTTGAGACTCAGACAGGTATTATCAGAGAAGTGTCTACTGAGAAACAGCCACATGCCAACCAGTCGTAGATGCTGTGGGTATTGTCAAAAGTAAGTGGAACACAGATTTGAAACTCCAGAGGAACAAGCTGGAGGGACAGATTCAGAGAAGAAAGAAGGTAACACACCCAAGCAGGAAATATTGAAGCCCTGAATGCAGAATGTCTGGTGCATTGGCAGATGAGACTCAGGGGATGCTTCCTGGTAGGCATGTGGCTTGAACCAGGCCTTGGAGGGTCCTCTTTGCAAGCGGCATAATGAAGTTCAAACATGATTCATGAAAATGCTCATTCTTGCTCTAATGGAATTCATGCATCAGGACCAGAATACAATTTGGGCACTGACATC
Source organism: Ochotona princeps (assembly GCF_030435755.1). Classification (NCBI taxonomy): domain Eukaryota; kingdom Metazoa; phylum Chordata; class Mammalia; order Lagomorpha; family Ochotonidae; genus Ochotona; species Ochotona princeps. Next base: position 42,329,136 of record NC_080847.1, on the reverse strand, counting down.
CCACAGTAGCCTGTTTTAAAGAGTCCCTCTGTGCAATCCCAAATGGCCACCAGTAGAATGGTGCTTAAAAGATCTTGTACAGTTGGTTTCTGCTACAGAGCTCTGGGTCAGCAACTTTTTCACATTATATTTAGAAAAAGTAATAAAATGCCTCTCCCTGCAGGCTTTGCCAACTGTATGGTGTTTCAAATTTAAAAAAAATAAATAAAACAAAAAAATGAAACAAGAGAGGAGACTAAATTACTCACCTGTGAAAAGGAAGATACACAAATCACTCATAGTGCTTCTTCTAGACTGCTTGTAGTCCAGCCCTACTCCCCCAACCCTGGGCATCTGAAAGGTGTTGGTGGATGCCTGGCTGCAGCCAGTCCGCAGTCAAATACTGATCCTGATTCAGTACTCAGCAGTTCTGTGAAAACCTTTTTCTTCCTATACTTACTATTCTGTAAAGAGAAAAAGGTAATAATATTTCTTTTGATGTTAAGATGTAATGACCTCAAAGAACTGCATTTTGCTTTTTTTAATAGCTGAGTAGTATTCCATGGAGTAGATGAACCATAGCTTTCTTATCCAGTCCTCTGTTGATGGGCATTTTGGTTGTTTCCATGTTTTTGCAATTACTGATTGTGCTGCTATGAACATAGGAGTGCATGTTGGTTTCTCATAGAACAAGTGTTCTGGATATATTCCTAGGAGTGCTATTGCTGGGTCATACGGTATGTTGTATTTGAGTTGTTTGAATGTTCTGCATACTGATTTCCATAGAGGCTGTACCAGCCTGCAGCCCCACCAGCAGTGGAGTAGGGTTCCCTTTTCCCCGCAACCTCGCCAACAAGTGTTGTTGGTGCTTTTATTCATGTGGGCCAGTCTTACTGGCGTTAGGTGGTACCTCATTGATGTTTTAATTTGGATTTCCCTTATTGCCAGGGAACTTGAGCATTTTTTCATATGTTTATTTGCCATTTGGGTTTGTTCCTTTGTGAAGTGTCTGCCCATTTCCCGTGACCATTTCTTGAGTGGGTTGCTTGTCTTGACATTTTGGTTGTTTTGTAGCTCTTTGTATATTCTGGATATTAGCCCTCTATCACCTATGTCGTGTGCGAAGATCTTCTCCCATTCTGTGGGTTGCCTTTTTACTTTGTTGATTATTTCTCTAGCTGTACAGAAGCTTCTTTGTTTATTTTGGTCTTGATTTCTACTGCATCTGGAGTCTTTTTTAGGAAGTGAGGGCCTACCCCTAAGTGTTCCAGTGTGTTTCCAACATTTTCTTCCAAAAGTTTGAAGGTTTCTGGATGTAGGTTTAGATCTGTTATCCATTTAGATCTGATCTTAGTGTATGGTGAGAGATGTGGATCTATTTTTTTGTTTCTGCAGGCTATCAACCAGTTGTCCCAACAGCATTTATTGAACAGACCTTCCCATTTGCCTGGGTTGTCGTTTGTCTTTTTGTCAAAGATTATTTGGCTGTATCTGTGTGGGTTTCCTTCTGGCGTTTCTATTCTGCTCCATTGATCTTCCTCTCTATCTTTGTGCCAGTACCACGCTGTTTTGATAACCACTGCCCTATAGTAACTGGAAACCATAATGCTAAGGGAAATGAGCCAATCCCAAAAGGTTAAATACCACATGTTTGCCTTAATTTAAGATGATATGATGTTATGTATAACATGTTATGTTTTGAATGTTATATGTTGTGTATAAACTAAAATTGAAGTATAGGTGAGGTGGTCACAGAAGGTGGCTGGGAACCCGCATTTACTTTTAACATATTGGTTACTCATTACTATGTCAATTAATTCCATAATGATGTAAATTTTTGCTGATGGTATGTTGGAGCTTTCAATTGACTGGGATGATACTCTGCTGGCTCTGTCATCAGACCAGAGAGCGTATACCTAAGAAGCCGTTGAACTTGATGGGACAATTAGATGCTGGACTCTATGTTTGGTATACGCTTGCAATGGGGAAATCTCAACTGAACTTGAGCTGTGGTTATGCAACAAGGTGGAGGAATCCACCATGGTGGGAGGGTTTGGGGAGGGGTGGGGAGAACCCAAGTATCTATGTAACTGTGTCACATAATACAATGTAATTACTGAAGTTAAATAATAAATAATTAAAAAAAAAAAAGATGTAATGACCTAAGGCATATAAGACATGTGTATGCTACCTGGCACTTAGGGAGAGCTTGGTAAATAATAATGAAGTTAGTTACTATTGATCACTCTGTTTGCTGCTTAACAAAGCACAAATCAGGGCCTGATGCAGTAGCCTGGCAGCTAGGGTTCTCGCCTTGCGTGCACTGGGATCCCATACAGACGCCGGTTCTAGTCTCTGTAGCCCTGCTTCCCATCCAGCTCCCTGCTTGTGGCCTGGGAAACCAGTTGAGGAGGGCCAAAACCTTGGCACCCTGCACCTGCGTGGGAGACCCAGAAGATGCTCCTGGCTCCTGGCTTCGAATGGTGCAGCTCTGGCCATTGTGGCCACTTGAGGAGTGAACCTGCAGATGGAAGATCTTTCTCTGTCTCTCCTCCTCTCTCTAAATCTATCTTTCAATTAAAGTAAAATACATCTTTCAGAAAAAAGGTATAAGGAAAACCAAAAAATGCAAATGGCAATGGCAATTAGTGTCAGAGACATTTTAAGTCCTGTTGGAATCACGTTATGTTCAACTTGTGCTGACTTACTATTTTATAAGAACAGCAGAATGAAAATTTTATGAAACTGTCTCATTACATGAATTTTAAAAAAAAAATCAGTATAACATGAAGTTCTCATTTATGTTGTGTTTATTTTCTGTGGCCTCCAATAGAAAGCCAGGAAAGTTGTCTCCCATTAGGAGCATTCTTGATGTTCATTAATGATAAATAATTGTGTGTGTGTGCAAATACTGTTTGCAAGAACTTTTATCATATTTTTCCATGCCATAAGTTTATGTTTTCTTTTTTTAAGATTTATTTATTTTTATTGGAAAGGCAGATATACATAGAGGAGGAGAGACAGACAGGAAGTCATTCCGTCTGATGATTCACTCCCCAAGTGACTGTAACAGCCAGTGCTGCGCCAATCCGAAGCCGGGAACCAGGCCAGGAACCTCTTCCGGGTCTCCCATGTGGGTGTAGGGTCTCAAAGCCTTGGGCCGTCCTTGACTGCTTTCCCAGGCCACAAGCAGGGAGCTGGATGGGAAATGGGGCTGCCGGGATTAGAACCAGTGCCCATATGGGATCCTGGCGCATTCAAGACAAGGACCTTAACCGCTATGTTATTGCGCCTGGCCCAAGGTTATGCTTTCTTTATTTATCTGCACTTCTCTGGTGGCGCTGCAATGAACACATGTTAGGTATCACTTATTTACTCAGAAATATCAAGATTTCCATTTGAACAGGGAAACCATGCAGCCTGCTAGGTTTTACTAGAATTTGAAGGAATGGTTCTTATCAACCAGATCCAAAAATGATGAGATCTTTGCTCTCTGGCAAGGGAGAGAGACAATATCCCGAGGACTCTGATCCTGATTTGGGGTCCAGGACTCATGGTCAAGGTCTGAGCAGGACATCACTTGGATCATGTTTAAGGAGCCATTATAGCAGATGCTATTGGTACCCACTCATTTTCTCACAGGGCTCTCATTTCTATGTCCCCTGTTCTAACCTCCAGTGCCAAGGATCTGCCTGAATATTTTCTGTGATTCTATTACTTTCCAGCAAGATTAAAGGAAGTGCACAATATGCCTTTAAAGGCTTTATTAGTCTGCAAACGACAAACTAACCCGAACTCTACATTGTAACTTACCTCCTAGAAGGTCCAATGCATCCTAACACCATTGTGCTTACTTGCCTTATGGTCCCCTGGAGGGAGTAAGCAAGATGGAGAGGAGGTTCTCTCCCAGGCAAGGATTGGCATTAGAGTCAGGACCGCCTCCAGCCCTGGTTCCCATGCTCACTAATGGGAGCTGCAGGCCATCAGAGGGGTGCCCGCAATATCCCACTTGGCCCACTCTCAGCTCTGGATCTTTTTTTATTTTTTTAAAGATTTATTTATTTTTATTGGAAAGGCAGATGTACAGAGAGGAGGAGAGACAGACAGGAAGATGTTCCATCTGATGATTCACTCCCCAAGTGACCGCAACAACAGGTGCTGTGCTGATCTGAAGCCGGGAGCCAGGAACTTCTTTCCTGGTCTCCCAAGTGGGTGCAGGGTCCCAATGCTCTGGACCAACCTCAACTGCTTTCCCAGGCCACAAGCAGGGAGCTGGATGGGAAGTGGAGCTGCTGGTGTTAGAATCAGCGCCCATATGGGATCCTGGTGCGTTCAAGGTAAAGACCTTAACTGCTACGCTACTGCACCAGACCCAGCTCTGGATCTTTTATCTAGCCTGAGAGGTGTTGCCGCCAGTCCCAGCATCTGCTAGATGATGCTGTGGTGAAGCCCTGCCACCTTTTATTTCACTCTGTCTGATGCTTGCACTAGTGGATATGATCACTTAGCCTGAGGCTGAAAGTTTAAGCTCTCCACTAATTTGGTCTTTCTTGTAACCTCATCTCGAATTTGTTCAACCTGCTACCTGGCCAATTCATTAATAGAAATTCAGGTGTGAGGGAAAGGAATTCCTTATGAATAAAAAAATGCAATTCTACCACTCAGGAAGTTCCCAGGATGTAAAATCTCCATGATTGCAACCAGCAAAAATACAGATATTTCTTACTACAGTATTATACATATTAGAAGTCACTCCTTTATTAGCCTTTTATTTGTTCATTCATTAAGTATTAAATTAGGCACCAGAGGTTCAAAAATGAACTGCAAGTCTTGGGTCTGCTGGTGTCCAACATGAGGTGTGAAGTAGGCACACAAACCTAATAGCAGAGATGGAGAGCTTGGGGTCTGGAAGGCAAGCACAAGCAAAAGCTTTGAGTACCAGAGGAGATGAAGTGGGTTCCTGGTACTGGGTGAGGGAGTGGGGGGTAGCAGGTTGAAGTTTTTCCTTTATGTTACTTATTTACTCTATAAATTAGGGCAAGTGTTTGGAAGGTCTCTGTAAAGGCCTCCATGGGTCGTGTGACAGCATCCCAACATGGTGATGAAACCTTAATGAAAACTCACATGAGCACAAATTTAGTTTCCAATTGTGAAAATGAGAAATAATGAGATAATAAGTGTGAAATGCAAAGTTATTTAAGTTGTATAAGTTCAAGGCATAATCATTACTGTTCTCTCTAATGGAGCCGTTAATACATTCCTAATAACTCAACTCTTGAGCAGTCTGAGTTTTCAAAATGTTTTTAAAGTTTTTGTCCTCTTAGCATGTCATTCTAAAATTAACAGACTCAAGCTTGTTTTGTCTTGAGGGAGGAGGGCCAAAACCTAGACTCTCCCAAGCTCTCAGGTACTCCTGGTTTTGGAGATTGCTCAAGCCTATGATTCAAGTGACCTATGCAAAGTTCTGGGAACTGAGCAGCCTTGGACACAGCCCAGCCAGAAGGTCACTCCTCACCTGCCGGCTTCCCTGACCTGCACTTTAGAACTACAATCACTTCCCGCATGACTTGGCTGCTACCTAGTTCCTAAGCATTCTGAAGAAAAATCCCCTCAGAAGGCACAGCTCTCCCTAGAAGTATTGACTTCTTTTTTCACAGCAAGAGAATTTACATAATTTTTAAAATATATTTTATTGTATTGTTGTTGACAATCTTTACATAGTTAATTACGGTTAAAAAAATATAATTTTTAAAGCTCCATCATGGCTTTGACTGTCAAAATTTGCCAGTTTCGAAGGTCCTGAATGCCAGAAACCAGCTCCTGCTGATTTGATAGCTTGCAAAGGATGCATGGATCAACAAGATGATATGAAGAAGAGATAAGATGTGGACCGCGCTCCGGTAAGTGGACCCCCATTCGTTCGCAAACCATGAGGACAATTTGGGAGCTGGACTAATCTGGCTCCGTCCTGCCGCCATGGAGGCAGGACAAGTTAGGGCGGACTCCATTCTTGGGGCCGGGGACAGACTGAACCACTTCGCAGGGTGGCAGCTGAGGGGAGGCGCCTTGGCTAAGAGGAATCCGGCTAAGGGCTGGAGCCAAAACCACCCCACAAGGCGGTGGACGAGCCTTTAGTCTTCTCCACGCCCATGGAGCAACGATCCTTCCGGTAAGTGGACCCCCGTTTGTTCACAAACCATGAGGGCAATTTGGGAGCTGGACTAATCTGGCTCCGTCCTGCTGCCATGGAGGCAGGACAAGTTAGGGCAGATTCCATTCTTGGGGCCGGGGACAGACTGAACCACTTCGCAGGGTGGCAGCTGAGGGGAGGCGCCTCGGCTAAGCGGAATCCGGCTAAGGGTTCGAGCCAAAACTACCCTGCAAGGTGGTGGCTGAGTCCTTGGCTTCGGGCGGCCAGTGCACCAACTGGTGCCAGGCTCTGCCTGCTGGCCACCTAGCGGCGAGCTCTGGGGCTTTTATGATTTGTAATAGCTGCTCAGGGACGCTCATGAATTAGGCCAACTTTAGTACAGGTGAAACATGAATTCCTGGTGGTTGCCAGTGATAGGGACATGTAACTCTTTGTGCTTGCACCTGCAGGTCTACTTTAGTCGGGGATGCTGGTTCACGGTGTCTGGGGCAGAGGCCAGGACAGGAGAGGTCCTGAGACAAGCTGAGTCAGAACAGATCTGCAGCTAGGAGCAAGCCAAGTTGGACAGCTGAGGGGACACCCTATCTGGGTTGAGGTTCCCACCAAAGGGCACGTGTGCTGCAATGGGGGCTGCATTCTAATTAGGAAACAGTTGTAGTCTTCCATGGCACTAGTATGGCTGGGATTGGATGCACCGGGCCGGGCCAGATCCCAGCACCATCTGGTGTCCTGGGGAACCAGGGTGGATGTGGGACTGACTTGGCTAGGTCTCAGTCCCCTACTGAGCCATGTGTGAGCTATACATGGGTATGGATGAACCATGGCTGGGCTGAGACATCCAGCAATGGGAACCAGAGTGGGGTGAAAGCCAGCCATGAAAAGCCACTGTTCCTGCTAGGACAGAAGGTGAACTGAGAAGGGCTGGCTCATGGACCCCCTGGTATGTGCAAAATAAGTGCAAGAAGTATGATAGGAAACAGCCCAGAATGGGCCATGGAAAGTTCCCCACTGGCATACATTTGGCATGTGTCAGGGGCGGACCAAGCTGAATCAGTTCATGTCATCCACTGGCAAACCCGAACACCAGAGGAGAGTGTGGGTTGGGCTAGGTTTGGTCGCGACAAAAACTAGTGCATGATATGTAATGCCAGGGTGAGATTACCTGTACTGGATTTGAATGCAGCACCCAACCAACACACGTGAGAACCAGGAAGGGAGAGGGCAGAGCCAGCGGAGGGGATGGAGGGGCTGGTCCCCTCGCCAGACAGCCACTCTCACTGGATAGTGTGGGCTGGGATGGGGACAGACCAGACTGGGCAGGGCTGCAACACCTAAGCGCCGCATGTGGACTAGATCAGGGAAAAGGCAGGTTAGGCTGATTATTCCTTCTGGTTCTAGCATAAATTGGAGTGGGTGAAGGTTGTTTGGGCTTAACCGCAGACAGCTGGCAGAAGCTGGCACTGGGGGCTAATTCTGTCAAGTCAAACCACAGAACCACTCAAAGAGATCATAAACCGGGGCTGAGAGAGACCCAAGAGGGAAGTGGTGGGGTTCCCCCTCTTGGGTCACTACTTCCGCGGGAGGGCATGAAAACTAGGATGGGGACTGGGGTGGCTAGAAGGAGAGGCACTCAGCAATATCCGTGAGGGCTGGATAGTTGAGTTGGTTGGAGGGAACTAAGCTTCAATGCCCATTGACAGGTACTGGAGTCAAATGGGAAGTGGGACAGACTGGACTAGTCTGCTATGCATACTGGCAGGCCAGGGTGGTAGGCTGGCCTGGTGGGGGTTATTGTGGGTCGCCCCGACTGGGCTGCAGCCCCCACTGGTTGATGAAAGAGTCAAGTGCATGCTGGGCAGAACCAGGCTGGACTGCAACACCCTTGGTTCCAGTGCAAGTCGGGACTGAGAGCGGAGCCAGCCCAGCAATTGCAACCACCAACTGATCGTGGCGATGGACTGTGCCGGGCCCGGTGCTTGCTGGAACATGCGGGAATCTGATCTGAGAATACCTCAAAGTTTCTTTGGTGATTTCCCCAATCGAGCTGCTGGACTCAGAGCCCTGGCTAGGAGAGGACGGAGGACAGAACAGGTCAATCAACCACCTCAGCTAAACGTTGGACAGCGAAATACTGGGCAAATGAAGACTCTGTGATGGACTGTGACAATCAGTGGATTCTTCAATGACCTAATCGATCTGGAAGTGATGTGACTGGCAGCGATTCATAACTGGAGGACTATTAAGACCACTTGAGTAAGTATCTCAGAGCATGCCCCACATCCGGGACTTCGGGCGGGTGGGAGACTGGGTGGGGATTCTCCCTCAATATCCCCCTTCACCTCAGATACATAAATAGTATAATAAAAATATATATTAAAAAGAAAAGATGTGGACCGCTATGACATGATGCTCATAATGGACAACTCAGAAAAGCTGCCTTCTTTATTTATACACAAATCATCACAAGCTTTTGCACAATATCCAATTGTTTCGTTTTTACTTCATGGTTAAGAGAATAGAAAAACTAATCCTAAAGAAAACGTTTTCAACAAACCATTACTCATTGAAAACTGCAGTCACTTGGCTAAAGCCAGGAACTCCATGGTTGGCAGTATATGCGGTTACAGAGCGACAAATGGTTTACTTTTATCCAAAATAAATTTTTACTAAATACAAACTAACTAATATTGCTTAAAATATTAAGAGTACAGAATTAAAAGATCGTAACTGAAAGAATTTTGTAAAAGCATATAACATAGATTGTTTGCTAAATCTTATAATCAAATCATGCAATAATTACCGTCACCTTCACCTAGTACTGATTCAGTTGTTTTTTGTTCTTTTGTTAAAGGGCAGTGAAAGGGATCAAGGCAGCTCAGCCAATCTACAAACAAAGGGCTTTTACAAGAAACTTCCTTTTATCTTATAAACTGTTTTCTTTCCCTAAATATAAGTGCCAATATAAGATAGAGATTTTAAACCATTTTGGTGGGGTTCACATTTGTTTCCCTTTAGAAGATGCCCCATATACTTTTGCTTTCTGTGGTGAGAAACTAAAATGCGTCATATCACGTGTTGTAACAGTTCGAGGCACATGGTAAACAAACTCTTTGTACCTCCATGATTGCCATCTGTTCCAAGATATTATCAAGCCATTTCTTAAGGAAAACATTACTTGTACTAGGGCAAACTTCAGGACAAAAGTGGGCACAGAACAGGATGTTTGGAGACATTGTGGGCTCAATTGTACTATTGTATACTTTAGCTGTGTGTCATAGCCTTGAATCACTAAAGATGTTTTTATCATAACATGATTGATCAATTTGAGGGGTCATACCAGTTACAGGAATCACTTCACATTAGCAGAAAAACAACAACAAAACTCTCAAGAGAATTCTATGAAACATCGGCGAGGTGATTGAGTGTCCATACAATGGGATGAGGCAGCAATGAGGTGACCGGAGACATTCTGCCGGGCCTTCTCTCGCTGCCAGAAACTCCTCGCAGCCTTGCTAACCAAGGAGCGGTGCTCATCACACACCCATGCCATCTGACCCAACTGCATGGCTCCCCACAGCAAGGCTTTTATCATCTCCCTAACTCCCCACATCCTCTGTTTTGAACATAATGGTGATAAATTACAGTGACTTTGTGGAAAATGTTCCAAATAAGTGAAAAGTTCTTGTTTATATCTTGTTTATATCTGAGAAGATAGAATCTTGCAATTGTGAGATAGATGATTTTGGAGTCTCCTTGCGTTGTCATATTATTGCATTCTAAAAATACTTATTTTTATTTGAAAAGAAGAGCTATAGACAGGGAGAGGCAGAGAGATAGAGAGATCTTTATCTGTTTTTTCACTTCTCAAATGCCCACAGTATCCAAGGGTGGACCTGGCTAATGCCAGTGACTGGGAACTCCATCTAGGATAGCATCCAGGTATTTCATGTGAGTGCAAAGGCCTGAGGACTTGCAGCACCATCTTTTGCTTCCTTCCCAAGTGCATCAGCCTGCTTCACTTTTGGATCAGAACTGAAGCAGCTTGAACTCATGTTGTAGATGATGCTTCATCTTCTGTACTACAATACCAGCCACAGGCTTCTTGTATTTTCAATCAATATGTTTTTGACTGGCATTTATTATACCCTAAGCTCTGATTATGCAAGCATAGGTACACAAATGGATGCTTGAGGAGTTCACAATATGGCAGGGAAGGCTGTGTGAGCAAAATCTCATACACCTTTGACATGGTTTGTTAAATGCTTGTATTTTCTGTGGGCTGCCCAGGGGAGAGGACTACACCATTCTACTTCCTTTCCCTGTTCCTAGCACAATGTCTGTCACTAAAATCACACTCAGAAGGCACTGGATGAATGCGGACAGGAAAAGGACACCAGATATTAGGTGTGTTGTTTCAGGTAGAGTTCAACTTAACAGGCTAGGCATTTATGGTTGTGATCACAGACATGTTTCCTCCCCATTCACCTGTATTCTGTGTTTCCCCAACCTGTTTGCTAAGCAACAGGGTCCTACTCCCCTAGAATGCCGAAGGAGCAAACACATCTTTCTATAATCCTCTCTTTTCAAAATTAGCTACATTCAAGTCAGCATTGTGTGTCAATACAAGAAACTAGACAGGAATGCTCATAACTCAGAGCTATTTTTCAGGTTGAAGGACACATTCAAGCACATTGTTGAAGCTGGAAGTGTATTGTTAGTTTAGCTGTTGCTGCCAGGCACTGCCCAACACTTCCAGGTACTCACAATGTGTGACCAAGGTCAGCCCCAACTGTGAAGCACAAGGCTTAGGACTGCTCAAAGGGTTGGGAATGCCCTTTGTGTGTTCCTACTGTGTGCCAGGTACCATGCCATATAGCCTTTAGTCCTTATTCCATGAAGTCCTGCAAGTCTAGAGAGAATTTTTACATGTTGTCCCCAGTTCTCAATTTTTCAGGGACCATAACAGATCCCCAAAGGTCAGCTGATTAATCTGTAACAACTGCTCACTATTGTTACATGATCCCAGCACAGAGATAAGCACTCTACCTGCCTACCTTGTTGGGGCTGGATGAAGGTGAGGCAAGAGTATTACACAGCGTGTACAATGTAAAAAGGCATTCATCATTCAGGCTTTGGAAGCCAGTTTTTTTTATCATGCTATTTTTTAAACCTCTATTAGTATCTTCCCTCCCATGTAAAGCAACCTTTCAGGGTTATGACTATTAGGTTTATTTGTTAATAAGGTAATGAGTGTTAGACAAAAAGGTTGCAGAGCTGAGGTGGGGTGTAACTGGCTAATAAGTACCCCAAGGCAGTCCTAGGGTTAAGATGCAAGGTGATTGATTTGTAACACTTGAGTTGATTTGAAATCCATATCTGCTGCATGTTAACAAAAACTTAAAAACCCCTCTTCAGCCATTAGGTGCATGGTTCCTAGAGTGTAGCAAGAGCTGCTGTTGCCAAGCTTGGAAATTAAAGACTGTTACTAACATTTAAAACTTGTGTCTGGTGTGATCTCTTTCCCTCCCTGCAGCTTTTTGAGGCCTTGGTGAACTTAAGGTCACTGGTCAGAGGGCGATAGTCATCTTGTGCTCCCAAACTGGCTTGGTAGCCTGGGGATGCCACCATGAAGACTTCACACAACACCAGGAATGAATCCTGCCTTCCTGGCTCACAGGATTCACATTGACCTTTCCGAAGAGGAGTTGTCTGAAGACCAGTCATAGGTGAGTTTGTATCTCATCAACTGCTTCTGTTTTGAGTACTCATCTGGGACCTTAAGAAGGCTGGACACACCACAACATATTCTTTTTTAAGATTTATTTTTATTTGAAAGGCAGATTTACAGAAAGAAATGTAGTAACAGCCAAAGAGAGATCATCCACTCTCTGATTTATTTCTGAAATGGCTGCAACAACTGGTCTGGACCAGTCTTCAGCCAGGAGGCTGGAGCTTCTTCTGGGTCTCCTACATGGATCTAGGGACCCAAGAACTTAAGCTGTCCTGCACTGTTTTCCCAGAACATAAGCAAAGAGCTGGATCAGAAGTGGAGCATCCAATACTTGAATTGATGCCCACATGGGATGCAGGTTCCTCAGGTGGAGGCCACAGCACTGGCCCCAGTCCTCATTTTCAGGTAACAGGTAAATACCTGTTACTTGTGATCTGATTCTGTTGTATCTTTATATTATTCATGACACAATTCCATAGGCCCTGGGATTTCCCTTAGCCTCTCCTCAAATTACTTCCCTTCCCCCCACCGCTGATGTCCCCTATATTTTTACAATCATATAGTCCTTGATAAGCAGTCATAAGTTCATCATTCCATGGTTTAAGTGTATCCTGACATTGTGGAGTATGGACAATGGGAGTTAGCCAAGCACACTATTGTCAAGATATATTTAACAGTTTCACTGGGATTCTGCATTTAATTTGGATATAGAGATGCATACTGCATTGTATCTTCACACCTTGATATGATAGACTCTACTACATAGTTACTATACATTCCATTAAATGAAAAGTCATAACGCAATATCAATAGCAGGAATGAAGTTAAAAAGTTTACAATGCCATGAAGTTAAATAATAGGCTAGTGAATGACCAATATGTCACTGAAGAAATGAAAAAGAAAATTAAAAAAAATATTCTTGGAAAAATGGTGCTACTACATGATCTATAAGTATATGAAAAATTTGGTAAAAGAAAAGAAACTGTTTAGGAGTAGTCAAAATAAAACAAAAATATCGAAATGAATGAGATGAGGCAAAAACAGTTTTGAAAGGGCTATTGATCTTACATTTTGCATGAGAGAACACGTGGTATTTATCCTTTTGGGCTTGGCTCATTTCACTGAACAGAATGGTCTCTAGTTGGACTGTTTGGTGGTAAATGTAGAATTTAATTTCTTTTAATGGCTAATTTTTTTTTCATGGAGTAGATGCACGATAGTTTCTTTATCCACTCTTCTTTGGATGAGCAGCTAGCCTTTTTCCATGTCTTTGCTATTGTAGATTGTGCTGCTGTAAATATAGGAATATAGATTCCTTTCTCATGTGCAGGTTTCATTTCCTTTGGATATATTCCTAGGAGCAGAATACCTGGGTCATACAGCAGGTTTATTTTGAATTCTCCAAGCATCCTCCATACTGACTTCCATAGTGGTTTTATTAGTGTATACTCCCACCAAGTGAAGGGGGGCACCTTTCTTCCCACATCTGTGTCAGCAAGTGTTGTTAGTAGAGTTCTGAATGCAGGCCAATCTCAATGGAGTTAGGTGGAACTTCAATGTGGTTTTCACTTGTATTTCTCTGATGGTTAGGGAGCCTGAGCATCTTTTTGTATGTCTTAGCTGTTTGTTGTTCTTTTGAAAAATGTTTGTTCATGTCCTTCACTCGTTTCTTCACAGGATTGGTTGCTTTGTTGTCATTGAGTTTCTGAAGCTCTTTGTAAATCCTGGATGTTAGAGGTCTATCAGTTGTGTAGTGTGCAAAGGTTTTATCCTATTCTGTTGGTTGCGTCTTCACTTTGTTGATCACTTTCTTTGCTGTACAGATGCTTTTTAGTTTGATGTAGTCTCATTTCTTTACTTTGGCTTTGACTATGTGTGATTTTGTTATCTTTCTAATAAGTGTCTCTCCATTTTTATATCTTGGAGGGTGTTTCTGTGTTTTCCTCTAACAGTTTGGTGGTTTCTGGGTATAGATTTAGGTCCTTGATGCATTAGAGCTTAATTTTTGTATAAGATGACAGATGTGTGTGGGGGACGTTTTGCTTCTTACCTCTGCAGGCTGCTATCCAATTGTCCCAACAGCATTTGTGGAAGAGACCAGGGTTTTTCCCTGAAGTATTTTTTTTTCTGATCAAAGATTACTTGGCTATACATGTGTGGGCTCAATTCTGGTGTTTCTATTCTGTTCCATTGATCTTCTTGTCTGTTTCTGTACCAGTATCAGATTGTTTTGATGACCACTTCCCTGTCTTATGTCTTGAGGTTTGGAATTGTAGTTTCTCCAGCTTTATTTTTATTCTTCAGGACAGCTTTGATTATTCATGGTCTTTTGTGTTTCCAAATGACCTCTGTATCTTCATTTCTATTTCTGAGAAGAATGTTGTTGGGATTTTGATTGGGATTGCGTTGAATCTGCATGTTACTTTTGGCAATGTGAACATTTTGATGATGTTGATCCTGCTGATCATGATAATATTCCCATCCACAGCACAGCTTCTTGATTCAGGCCCATCAGATTTGGGTTCTCAGGTGTGTGGATTTCTGTCAAGTTTGGATCCTTAGGCTGTTGTGTTCCCATCAGTTTTAAGTTCCCATGTTTTTGGGTTCCTGTCAGGTCTGAGTCCCCATATTTCTGGGATTCCATCAGGTGTGGGTTTAGGTTTGTACTGTAGGGGGTGCAGGTGACATTGGTGGGTGCTGGTGTCTGTGAAATTCATTGTTTTAAGTGTGTGGTGTTCTGAGTTTTGCAGTGTTTCATTCTAAGTTTTATTTTTGTCTGAACATGGAACAGAGTCAAAGTACAGCCCATCAGGTTTCTGGATTCAGAGAGTGTGGTGGCCCTTGTCTCTTGTGATGTCTGTCTGTATTGTTAAAACTGTTTGGTTTAAGAGGTCCAGTTTTGAGAAAACTATTCAATTTGATTCTAATGGTACCCTAAGGTGTATTTTGTAAATGTTAGTAACAAAATTATTTTTAAAAGGTAGGTGTGTTTGTTAGATGTGTCCTTCCTAAATCATCTTGGTACTTTCAAAAGGGATGTTTTAGCGTAGCCCTGTTAGGCCATAGTGCTCCATGAAGGTGAATAAGGAATGGATCTTGTAATATATTTTAGTTTTATGTCACTCTTTTTCAGATATTGTTGTTGTAGGAAAATTTCAACATGCATTATTGCCTGTGTTTGAGGGTCAGGAGATATTAAATGTTAAATTGGGCAAAGATAAATGAGGCAAATGTTTATAACTGTGAAAGCAAGTACTGGATTCTTAAATTATAAGAAAACAATTTGGATTTGTTAAATATGTTTCCATAAATTGTTCAAATACTCTGTTAATAATTACTTCAAATTGTAAACTGTTGATTTCCTGGCCAGTTTTAGTATCAAGGAAACTGTAAGATGTAGTATTTTCTGATTGTTTGTAAAATATTGACAGAAGTTTTGAGACTGAATATCTGAATTAGTTGATGTCTGACTTTGAAAAGGTAGTAAGGTGAAACTATCAATTCTGATTATTTTGGAAAAACTGAAATTTAAGAGAAAAGGATATTTTTGATTGAGGTCTCTTTGCATATTTGACCAGTTTAGTTGCTCTAACTTTGAGACTTCCAGATGGGCCCCTGTACATCTCAACACAAGAAGAATATAAACTTAGATCTTTCTTATGATAAAGCTAATAACTAATTTGGCCATTTGGACTGTATATAAAGTATTGCCAAGATGATAGTTTTTGCTATATTATCTTGTGAAAAAATGTGTTTAAAAAGTTGGAGAAGTTTAATGGTCTTGTGTGTTTATGATTGTTAAAAAGCACAGAAGTTTTTTTATTTGAAATTTTGATTTTTATGGTACAATTCTGTAGAGTCTGAGATTCTCCTCCAATAAAGGGACAAAAGTTTTGACAAATCCTTCAGGTGCTTTCAGAATGCTACATGTACCCTTGCCAATTAATGAGTTTAAGCTACTTATTTCTATTGTTATCAGTACTTTGATGTAGTTTCAACAGGATGGGTCTGGTTTCAAGTGTTCCTAGAGTTACAGTAAGATCAATTCTCAACAAGCCTTACAATTTAAAAGGACTAAATATGTTGCTTTTTAGTACTGAATCTAATTGTTTTGAGTAAAGAAAACAAGCCTCAAATGAGCCCTACAATGTAAGAACGTGGAAGTAAAAGTAGTTATTCTGGTAGCAAACAACTCAGAACGCTATTATGAAGCCTGAAGGGTTTAGAACTGTAGTGAGCTTACCTTGAGAACACTCTGTAGAAAGTAATTTGAATTTGCATATGTCATTTTCAGCATTGTATCTCATTGTATCTCATTGTCTATGGGTGTTTGTGTTAAATATGCATAATCACAGATCTATAAATAATCACATAACACACTTCAGTACAACTGATTTTATTAAGTTGTGTGTTGTCTTACACAGCAAATAGCATGTTCATCCCTCACACCTGTAATCAGAATTGTATTGGCTTTCAATCATCTTCAAGTACAGAGACCTGTGTATATGGCCACAGTAGATGTAAGCATTCCATATCACTGTAGTTTTGGACTAGCTCTAATGTTACTCAGGGAAATACATCATTCCTAATGAATTGGTACTTCTTTGGCAATTAAGGATAATCGATCTTGCAGTTGAAAGTGTCTAGTTAGAGTTGTCCAACTTTTGAGAGGCTTGGGACCAGGCCTAAACTTGGCCTATAGTTGGTCAAAGACATTAATTTAATTTGTTATGTTGACATTGAGCTTTCTGTTTATTCCCTGTCAGAATGATATAGAAGCGCAATTCCTAGCAAGGTAATGCTGGGCTAGCACTCCCAGATGATAACGCATGTCTTACAAGATGCATCAGGTGAGGTTAGAATAAAGACATTTCTTTGAAAACCTCTTTTTTGGCTAAAAGGGTATTTGACATGGACTCTTTGTTGTTAAATATTTCCCTCCAGATGTGAAACTGGAGTAACAACTGGGTTGTATCCAACCTGGCAACTAGGAACAAATGGAACATGACCATGATTGATCAGCTTTAATTTTGGAAATGGATCTTCATTGCAAGCAGGGCATGAAAATCAAGATGAAGCCACTAATGTTAACCCTAAACCTGTGATTGTTAGCTTGAGAAGTAGGGACTAGGGCTAAGCACAAGGTGTAAAATCTGGACATTATAACCTAGGACTGGCTGATGATCTGAGAACAGCTGTTTCTGAGGTACTCAAGGATGGAATAGTTCATGTTTAGACAGTCCATTACAGGGCACACAGATCACTAAGCACAGTCACTTCTGAACTGGTTAGTATTTGCCTCCTTGGAAGACACCAGTTCAGTTCCCTTGCCCCAAGATCTCTCACGACGCTGCAGGAGTATGTGGCTGCTTAGGTCAGCCCAGACTAAGGGTAACCACCATGCTGATACAGCAGCGGAGGAAGTGACCCCAACACTAAAGCGGCCTCCCAAAGTTCTGGTTATAGCCTTCTCTGGCACAGAGCAGATTATAGCAAAAATGATCAAAAAGTGTAGATGAAATTACAACAGAATGATGGCAAGCTGGGCCTCAGTGTTGTGGATAATGGAGATTTGAAATCAAAGCCAGTGACAAAGAAGAGAAAGAAGTGCAAAAAGCACAGCAACCATTGTTGAAGATATGGAATACTCATATCAGAAAGCCTATCTCCAGCTCTGAATCTCCCAGCTTCAATAGCTGCCACACTGGTATATAAGCCTGGAGATGACATATAAGTTAAGAGACCTGTGGACCTGAGACACCCCCCACAACACACACTGGAAAGGACCTGACCCAGTGATCCTGAGCACCCCCATGGCCCCATGAAGGTAGCAGGCATCAACTCCTGAATTCACTATCACCAGCAAGAAGGACACACCTGAACCAGAAAAAAACAACATACATACCAAAGGTCCCTTAGATAAGACTCTGTTGTTTGTGTCATAATACCTTTAGTCTTTATGAATCTGAGCTCCAGGATGCAGATATTAGGGATTCAGGATGATTTGTGATCTGATTACTCATATTGGTCAAGTCAAAAGTGGGATCTGAGAAAACATGGGGAAATAAGATTGGGTATACGTGGGAGAAATCCTAGGGCCAGGTTTGTGATTCAACAAAAGCAAGTTAAGTCCTCTGTAGTCCCTTATCCATTGGGCCTGTTGTAAGATTTCCCTTGTGAAATATTGCTGGCAGGCTCAAGTCCTAAACCTCTTTATGTAGAAATCAAGCTACCAATCAGGTAGTGTGCCCCTCCATATGAGATTGAGTCAATGGCTTGACTCTGGTGTTGAAACACCAGTGGGGAATATAGTAGGGTGCAGCTGGCTAACAGCACCCCAGGGAAGTACTAGTGTTAAGATGCAAGTTGAGGGCCCTGCACAATAGCGCAGCGGTTAAAGTCTTCGCCTTGAATGCGCCAGGATCCCATATGGGCACTGGTTCTAATCCCGGCGGCCCTGCTTCCCATCCAGCTCTCTGCTTGTGGCCTGGGAAAGCAGTCAAGAATGGCCCAAAGCCTTGGGACCCTGCACCCACGTGGGAGACTCAGAAGAAGCTCCTGGCTCCTGGCTTCAGATTGACTCAGTTCCAGCCTTATGGCCACTTAGGGAGTGAACAATTGAGCAGAAGATCTTCCCCTCTGTCTCTCCTTCTCTCTGTATATCTACTTTCCAATAAAAATAAATAAAAAAACAAAAAGATGCAATTTGATCAATTTGTAACACTTGAATTGATTTGAAATCCCTGGCTGCTGCATATTAATGAGAATTTAAAATCCCCTGGCTTTAACATTTGGGTGTGGTGGTTCCTGGAGTGTAGCAGGAGCTATTGTGGGCATGCTTGTCCTAACATTCTACAATTGTGCCTGGTGTGATCTCTCTCTCTGTCTCTACAAGAGAGCCTAAGGTTAATCTCCAATCCCGTGTCCCAAACCACTATATCATCCAAGATCTCATTGTTGCGGTGTGATGAAGTTCAAGATGACTTATGCTGCCTTTTGAAAATGTGTAGATGTTTATGCATTTCCTAGTGTCTATACAAATTCTAGTGAATGATGTAACTTTTCCTCAGGCCAGGAAGACCAAATGTCTGAGGCAAAGCCACTTTGCATCCATGAGATGCTCTTGGCTCAGATTTAGCCAACCAGTTCTAGTCAACAGTCTGATTTTCCAGCAGGTGATAGAGAAGTATGAGCTCCTTCCATATGCCAGATGGGCTGTTGACCGGCAGGCAGCACAGTCACAAAAGGGATTGCTTCTCACCCAACAGATGCAGATCCTGACACCTCACTTACTTGCTGAATGACTTTATACAGGTTACTTGATCTTTCTGCACTTCTTTTATCCTGTGTACAAAATGGGACTAAACATAATTATTTTCTAGAGTTGGTTAGGATTCCTTAAGTGAACATACATATAAGTTCTCAAAAGAGCATTTATACTTCGTAATTGCTGTACTTGTGATTATCATTTGGTTAATCAACATCTTTGATCCACACATTGCTAAAAATATGAATGAACCATCAGCATTCATAAATATGAAGTTATGCAGTTTCATGAAAGCCTGATCTCTTACCGATGCTGGTTGGTATATCGCAATGATCAGCTACTAACTGCTGCTTCCAGGATCTCCTCTCTTAGATGCCACAGGAATGCTTTAGTCATTTTTATGAATTATCTGGCTCTCTCCCAAGCACCAGTTCTTACTACAGTCCACACAGCCACTTCTTATCAGATTATTTCCATTATGACTTTTATTCCCATTATGACTTTTGCCACTACAATGAATTATTTTATTTACTGACTTTCTCCCCTAGAAAAGGCACTACTGACCTTAGTGTCTTGTTCACCTCTGTTCACCTGTGCTTGGAAAGGCATGGATGCATTTGTGATATGTGTTTAAAAGACTAACTTGCTTAAATCTGCACATTGACTATTCAAAATGTTCTGTAGCTATAGAATGCTTGCACAAATTGATAAAACTGAGAGACACATGTACCTAGTTACAGACATGAGTGCTATAGAAAAAGTGACAATAAGAAAAGGGGATGTGACAAGGTGGTCATTAATTTCATCCAAGAGAACAGGGGTTTTCTAAGTAAGATAGCATGTGGGCTGGATCAAGGGACTCTGCAAAGAAAAAAAAACAGCAGAACAATCCTGTTTGGACTGATGTTTCTGAAACAGCCGTAAATCTGCACAGAGATGACTGTCAAATGTTTCTCTCTCTCTCTCTCTCTCTTTTGAAATTGCTTTTATTTTGGCACTCTTTACATAGTTGATTAGGGCACAAAGGGTCAAGGGCTATAGGAAAGTGGGTAAGACTATTATTTTCACATTATTGCTTTTTTTTCTCTGTATCTGGGGCAAAGGGGGAGATAAAGGGAGAAATCACACCCAGCCTCCCACCCATTCCAGGTCCCCGATGTGGGGCATGCTCCGAGGGTCCTGTTCAAGTGATTTTGGCAATTCAACAGTTCTGAATTGCTGCCAGTCTCGCCATTCCAAGCACGATGAAATCACTGCAAATCCACTGATTGACATAGTCCACCTTAGAGTCCGCGTTTGCCCAGATTTTTCCTGCCAACACATGCTGGGGTTGTTGGTTGCTTTGTTTTGTCCTCTGTCCTCTGTTGTGGTACCAGGTGTCCTTTGCAGGTTCCAAGAGACCGCCATATCCTCCATGTCCACCTGGGCATGCTGTCCACTGCTCTGTCTGAGCCTCTGAGGAGGCTCAACTTTGACACTTGCACTCCATGGTTAGACCATGGAATCTGCACTTCTCTTCATGGTTGGGGTTCTGAGTCTGGCAATTCGATTGGGGGAGATCCCCAAAGAAACTGAGGTGGTCCAAGACCAGATTCTTGTGTGTGCTTGCCAGCACAGGGCCCAGCACAGTCCATTGCCCCAATGAGCTGGTGGTTGCAATTGCTGGGTCAGTTCTGTTTCCAGCCCTATCTTCCAAATGAACCAATGGGTATTGCAGACCAGCCTGATTCTGCATAGCACACACTCAGCCCTCGCACAAACCAGTGGGAGCTGTAGCCTAGTCAGAGCTACCCACAAAAACCCCTACCAGGTCCACCACCTGCCCTGGTTCCCGTGGTTGCTAGTATGTGCCGCAGACTTGTCCAGTCTGTCCCACATCCCATTCAGCTCTCCTACATGTCAATGGGCCTTGAAGCCTAGTTCAACCCAGGCAGGCCCAGCATCCAGGCCACGCAATGCTGGTGGCTGCTATTCTTTCCAGCCGAGTCTAACCCAGTCCTGATTTTCATGCTGGTGGATACTGTTCTGTCCAGCCAGGTCTACCCCCGTTGTGCTGGTTTTTGAAATTCCCAGATAATCATCAAGTCTGAAGTTGGTGCTAAGGTATAAAGGTGGTTTATTCAGGTTAACTAAGGTCTCCCAGCCACCTCCCCCAGCCCAGCATGGCTGGGCGGGGGAGGGGCAGCTGCTGCAAGATCTGCAGGGAAAGCAAAAAGCAAGCCCGGGAGCCAGAGAGACAGAGAGAGCCAGAGCCCAAGCCCCCCAGTTCTTATACATTTCAGGTTATTAATTATACAGTCATGATCTAGCAGGCTTCTATTGGTGGGGTTGAAACTAGCAACTTTCAAAAAGTACAAATCAATCTTATCAAACACAGGTACCTCTTTCCTGAGGAGGTCTGCCTACGTGACCTGCCACATATCCTACTGGGTGTCACGTAGACTGTCAGGCCTGGAGTTCACACAGCCCCCAGCCAAGTCATTAAGGCAGAATCACAAAAGGCAGAAAACATCCAGGTTCTTCACCCCAGTCCTGGTTTTCATGCTCTCCAGTCAGAGTGATAACCCAAGAGGCAGGTGCTGACTATTTCCCTCCTGGGCCCACTCCTAGATCATGCACTTTCCATGTCGTTCTGCAGCTTAACTTGGACTGTCAAACATCTATTGGCAGAAGGCTTTCTAAATTCTATAGGTCTGGGGCCCAGCGGCATGGCCTGGCGGCTCAGGTCCTCGCCTTGAACGCCCCGGGATCCCATGTGGGCACCAGTTCTAATCCCGGCAGCTCCACTTCCCATCCAGCTCCCTGCTTGTGGCCTGGGAGGGCAGTAGAGGATGGCCCAAGGCTTTGGGACCCTGCACCCATGTGGGAGACCTGGAAAAGGTTCCTGGTTCCTGTCTTCGGATCGGCGCACACCAGCCTGTTGTGGCTCACTTGGGGAGTGAATTATCGGACGGAGGATCTTCCTCTCTGTCTCTCCTCCTCTCTGTATATCTGACTTTGTAATAAAAATAAATCTTTAAAAAAATATATACATATAAATTCTATAGGTCTGAAAAATGCATTTTTTTTTGCTTCATGAAAATAAATCAAGGTAGAAGTTAAGGCAATAGGCAACTTTGCTCATTTCTGTTATTTTGAAGGATATTCAATACAACTGTATGCCACCAATCATTACATTTATCTGCCCAATTAACTTATATTCCACTTTAGGGGGCTCTGCATCCTATTTCTATGCATGTGAATTCTTTTTATTTGATTAATGGTTACCTACTTGCAGCATTTGTGGTCATTCCTGAAAACCTGGATAAGTAGTTCTTGCACAGGAATACAGATTCCTTCTGACTATGCAATTTCCATTAGACATGTGGATATTATCAAAGCTTCATTGTATTCTACTTGGCTTCTTTTTCCAGAGCTTTACAGCCTGTAGCAAAGAGATAAGAGCCTTTAGCTCTTTTCTGTATACAGGTAGGTATACATGTCATGAAGAAACCTTGGCATGGTGTGAAAGCGTGGTTGGACAAAGATTACTTTTGGTCTGTGGCATACCTCCCTTCCCCTTGTTTCCAGCTTTAAGCCAGTGGTTCTCATTTATTACAATGGGTTGTATGCAAAGGATTTGCTAGTGAAGCACATTCCGGAGAACACCATAACAAACAGGGAACATACACCTGAGGTGGAAATGCCTCACAAAGCGATATTTCAGAAATCATAGCCATGACTGAGCTGGAGGAACAACCTGAAACAGAAGATAATCCTGGGAGTCAGTGGGTGTGGCATTAACAAACTTTCAGTCTTTGCATGAAGGTAAGGTGACCCTGAAGGCAGCATTCCAGCTATTGGCAGCTAAATCTACCTTGAGCCTGAGGGAGGGATTCAAGGCAACCCAGGCAAAGCACCAAGGACATTCCTTACAACTCTTATCCGTCCAATTCCCCCCTTCCCACTCTTTTGCATTGTCTAGAGTCAGGCTAGGATCTGAGGTTAATGAGAATAAGCCTAGCTTAATTTGTGTTGCTTTTTTCTTTCCCTGGAAAGAACAAGCTGACATTCCTTTCCTTTCATGGATGTAGAATTGGAGGCTTAGAAGAGTAAAATAACTTAATGAAGTCCATTAGACAAGTTGGTGGCAATCCTAGGATTTTCCCTTGGTAGTCCACTGACCCACACAGTCTTGGAGTTGAACATAACCAGCAGCCCTATTAACCAGATGTTACCATGACAAAGCCATTCCATGCAACAGACATATGCAACATTTATGTGTACAATATGTACATTGTAACACACTGGTTTGTGACCTTCCTAATAATGTCATACACCTGCATGTAACCACTGGGATGTTTCTTGCCATGGTTCAAGTAGTAGATCCTGTGTTCTGAAATCTTAACTTTAATACATTTCATTAAATGGTGTCATATAAAATTAAAGTCATAATTAAAAATTGATTGGCATGTACTGTCTGCTTATCTCAGTATCTTCTCTAGCATCTTAAACACCACATGGCTTTATTGATTGGCAAAAAGATAAAGTACAAAATAAAACTAGCAAGCTGACTTTTTATGGATTAAAAAATTACAAGCTTTATACGAAAGTGTCAGATCTGATGTCTTCAAGTGTGTTTAGGTAAAGGATGTCAGGGCCAAAGATACTGAATTCCACAGTAAATATGCTTCTGGGAGCCCTAGATAGAAGAACAAATGCTTGCTTTAGAGTTGTAGCAAGTGTATAAATTGAGTCAAGAGTATCAAACAAAAACCTAAATGTTTTTAATTCTGTTGGATGAAGAGAACTTAATATAATTCACCTGGCCATTTCTTTCTACCTATGTGGATTGCAGATGGGCAAAGTATTTGTTTCAGATAAATGGATAAGGGCATTCTCCCTTATATTTTCAGAGCTCTTCATTTCTTCTCTGTTAACTTTCCTGATGGCTGGTTTTTGATGATTTGATTATTTGTCAGTATTGATACATATAAATTCCATTTGCATTCAGAAGTTCTACCAAGTTGACAATATAAGGAAATATTTAGTCTATTCCTACTCCATACTCGAATGCTGAGACATTTTTTTCCAATGGAAATATTGTTAGTTAAAGCCAATACAAGGATGCAAATGTATAGGTCTGACTCTATCTTTTGAATATATCCGTAAACTTCAGCTGCTGTTGCTTCAACTTAGGACTGTGAATTTCCCAGTAGCTCTGATGTTGCAGCAAGAGAATCTGGGATTACAGATCCAATCAGAAATATTTACCATGCTACACTAACTAGGTCCAATAATTTCTTTTTTATTTCAAAGATTTATTTTTATCACAGTCAGATATACAGAGGAAAGGAGAAACAGAAGGGAAGATCTTCTGTTCAATGATTCACTCCCCAAGTGACTGCAAGGGCCGGTGCTGCGCCCATCCAAAGCCAGGAGCCAGGAACATCCAGGTCTCTCATGTGGGTGCAGGGTCTCAAGGCTGTGGGTCATCCCCGACTGCTTTCCCAGGCCACAGGCAGGGAGCTGGATGGGAAGTGGGGCTGTCGGGATTAGAACTGGTGCTAATATAGAATTCCAGCGCCAAGACAAGGACTTTAGCTGCTAGGCCACCATGCCTGGCCCACCCAATAATTTCTTTAAAAGATTCATTTATTAAATTATTTGGAAGTCAGAGTAACACACATGTAAACATAGAGGAGGAGAGAGAGAGGGAGAGAATCTTCCATTTACTGGTTCACTCATCAAATGACTGCAACAGCCAGTGCAGGACGAGACAAGTTACCAAAAGCTTCATGTGGGTTTCTCCCAAGGGTATGCAGGGGCCCGAGCCCATGGAACATCCTTTGCTGCTTCCCCAGGGTATTAACAGGGAGCTGGATCAGAAGTGACGTGGTTGAGACAACAGGGACCCATATGGGATGCTGGAGTCACAAGGGGCAGTTTCACTTGCCAGGCCACAATGCGGCCTCAAAAGTCTATCTATTAACATAACACTTGATATTGCTCTACCGATGAAGAAAAACACTAGAAAGAATTTTTAATCTAATTTCTGCCTTGCTTTGAAGCTTTCAAAGCTCAGAAACTTTCAAAATAATTGTACATTATTCAGTCACTTTTTCCCTTGTCATTGAGAGCTCAGGAAATGAATGTTTAGAAAAGTAAGACCAGAAAGCTACGGTTACTCTGTAATGAAGTCTCAGGTACAGAGCTTGATCTGTGGACTTGGGCTGTCAAATACAGAGCTTCACACTGTGGTGCTTCTCAGAAGATACTGTGAAATTGTGGGATGCTCTGGACTCAAATTCTGGTTTATATTTGATTGTATTGTGCCAAATCTAGGTGACATGAATATGAGAATTTATCTCTATCTCCAAGGTGTTTTTGGCTGAGCTGCAAGGAAGTTACTATTAACTTACTGCTTGTCAGGCATGCTGCAAAGTTCCTCTGCTCATGGCCCTGCAGTGAACAGGGCCAGAAAGTTGCTCTCTCCAGGATCCCAGGATCTATTAGGAAAGCAAGATGTAAGTCAATACAGCTGTGATGAGCATCATGAACAAACTGCTTGGTATTGCCTTTTAAAATGGTGAAAACCCCACAGTGTTTTTCGGGCAAATGCAATCCCTCAGACACAAGGAGGATTTTAAAGTTATATGGCTAAAAAAGGGTGTTTCCTCATGTGGTAGCAGGTTAAAAGCACTGGACTTACTTTTCTCATGTGTCAATGGAACAATTTTACCTATGTGCAACTGTCATCCTGACTTTCTGCAACCATCCAACAACTGCTCTGCAGAACTTAAATTCTTATCCCGCTTCATCTGACAGAAGAGAATGTTCACCATAGTCTGTAAGATACTAATGAAAAATAACTGGATTGTTCTCCAGGACACACATCATGCATTTTTTGGAACTTGATGGAGAAAGCACAGGGTTTAAATTCTAACTAAAATAAATTCAGTTCCATAAATTGCCACTCTCAGTTTGTCTCACCTTGGGCCAGTTACCTAAACTATTAATTTACTCAGCTACAAAATGGGAATGGAAAATGCTTCATATGATTCTTTGAGGAGGACTTCTTGTGTAAAACATCCTTCTCAAAGTATAAGCCATGAATATAATCTTTCACGTGTTCTGTGAGCTTGTTGAGAATGCAATCTTAGGTTCCACTGCAGACCAGCTGTATAGAAATCCACATTTAAACAATATTCCTGGGTGATTGTTTTGTGAATTATAGTTTAGAAACATTGATATGAACACATCATATTGATTTTCAGTGTTTTTGAGACCAAATGCCACAAATTATTGGCTTAAAGTAAGGCAAATATACCATCTTACAGTAAGTTCAAAACTGGTCTTATTTGCCTAATGTTGGGGTTGGTCATGTGAGAGGAGTTAGACTGGGTGGTAGGCAGTTAGGGTTTTCTGGGTCCCCAAGTCATTTTTCTTCCCAAATATAAAGGGGTATTTTCCCCACCATGTCTTGGATTCACCAGAACACATCTCTCCCAAGACAAATGCATATCTTATCAGGAGTGTTTCCCCCAGGAGACAAGGGTGACATTAACATATCTATTCCCCACCTGAAGCCTCCACCCAATTCTGTCTCCAGCCATTGCCAAGGGGGTGGACTTCAGACTGGCCTCTTTATCATTAGAAAGGGACCAAGGAAGTTGGCCAGTGACACCTTTCTGGCCTTTTGTCCCAAGGCCAGGTACCATGGAAACCAGGAATTTCCTTTGTTTATGGAGAAACATCTTTGAGGGGAACCTTTAAAAGATGCTTTCTCCACCATTAATATGGGTTTTTCTCTCTTGCCTTTCCCCCTGCCACTATGGCAGAGGATCTCGAGGCCCCCTCCCATCACTAGGATGGGAGTCTACTTTCTCAACTATTTCTAATAAATCTTACTTTAAAACTAAACTGCGTCCGCATGAAAATTCTTCTTTCCTGCGAGACAAGAATTTGAGGTTGCTGCAGTATTTGGGGTTCAAAAACCCTACAACAGTCAGACATATTGTGAGAGGAGTTAGACTGGGTAGTAGGCAGTTAGGGTTTTCTGGGCCCCCAAGTCATTTTTTCTCAAATATAAAGGGGTATTTTCCCCACCATGTCTTGGATTCACCAGAGCACACAAGTGCATATCTTAACTTATCAGGAATGCTTCCCCAGGAGACAAGGGTGACATTAACATATCTATTCTCCACTTGAAGCCTCCGCCCAATTCTGTCTCCAGCCATTGCCAAGGGGGAGGGCTTCAGACTGGCCTCTTTATCATTAGAAAGGGACCAAGGAAGTTGGCCAGGGACACCTTTCTGGCCTTTGTCCCAAGGCCAGGTACCATGGAAACCAGGAATTTTCTTTGTTTATGGAGAAACATCTTTGAGGGGAACCTTTAAAAGATGCTTTCTCCACCATTAATACGGGTTTTTCTCTCTTGCTTTTCCTCCTGCCACCATAGCAGGGGACTAGGATCTCTCCTTTTGCTTTTCCTCCTTGCCACTATGGCAGGGGGTAAGAGTCTTTTCTATCTCAGAACCCCCTCCTGTCACTAGGATGGGAGTCTCCTTTCTCAGCTTTTCTAATAAATCTTATTTTAAAACTAAACTGTGTCCGCATGAAAATTCTTCTTTCCTGCGAGACAAGAATTGAGGTTGCTGCCGTACTCGGAGTCAAAAACCCTACAACAATATGATGGCAGGTTTGCTGTGGAGTCTTTGCAGAAAAATCTGTTTCCTTGCCTTTGCTAACTTTTAGAGGTTACTCCATCCCTTGGTTATTGCCCCTTCCACCTGATTAGCATAGCATTGTCACATTTTTCATGTCTCACTCATGTAAAAGCCTGTGATTTTATCATGTTGACTAAGAAAATTCAGGATTTTGTTTTTTACCATCTCAAAATGTTTAACTTAATAACACCTGCAAAGTTCCCTTTGCCCAAATAAGGCAGTGTTAAGACCGAGGCCAAACTTGGCCTTCTGAACGGGACGTGAGGTCGCTCGGTGAAACAGCACACACCAGCCGAAGGATGCAACAGCAAGAGGTTTTATTTGGTTACCAGCGTGCTGGGGCCGAGGCCAATTCCTCACGCAGGAAGCTAGGCATCGACCCCGAATCATTAGACAGAGGGGTTTTTAAAAGGCTAAGCTAAGGCTAAAATCATTAACATAAGCAGGAAGGGTGAACCATTAACATGAGCAGGGAGTGGGAATCATTAACATAAGCAGGGAGGGGGCCATGCCATTAGGGGCGGAGGCTAGTTGCAGGTGCCCCTTATCTCTTAGGCTCCCAGGCTCTATCATGAAATGTGTCACTGCCCTTCACTGTCCTTTTACCGCAAGCAGAATACAGAAAGTAAAAAGCAAATTAAAGTCTTCTGTCATTTCAATCCTAAATGTCCCTTTTCAGCAGCATATTCATAGGTGTGGGATTAAGGACATGGACCTCTTTGCAGAACCAGATTATTATTGGTTATTAGGTTCATCATGACTATTTTTCACGCTTTTCTCTGTCTGATCTTCTGTGACAGAGATTTTTACTAGCTATGCTTGTAGCTTGTCCAGCTAGTTAATAATCTGATTAATCAAAGTTTTCATGTGTACTGTTTTCACTTCAATCGAACAAGGAAGGGCAACTTCTGGTCAGTCCATGGGTCATGTAAAACCTGCAAAATCATCTGGTCTGACCCTGCTAACGCAGCTGCAGGCAAAACTTGAGATTCTGAAAGTTTTTCATAGGCTCATTTTTTTTTTTTTTTTTTGCATTTCTTTTTTTTTTTTTTTATTATTATTATTATTTAACTTCATTAATTACATTGTATTATGTGACACAGTTACATAGATACTTGGGTTCTCCCAGCCCTGCCCAAACCCTCCCACTGTTAAGACCGAGGCCAAACTCGGCCTTCTGAACGGGACGTGAGGTCGCTCGGTGAAACAGCACACACCAGCCGAAGGATGCAACAGCAAGAGGTTTTATTTGGTTACCAGCGCGCTGGGGCCGAGGCCAGTTCCTCATGCAGGAAGCTAGGCATCGACCCCGAATCATTAGACAGAGGGGTTTTTAAAAGGCTAAGCTAAGGCTAAAATCATGAAACCATAAGCAGGAAGGGTGAACCATTAACATAAGCAGGGAGTGGGAATCATTAACATAAACAGGGAGGGGGCCGTGCCATTAGGGGCGGAGGCTAGTTGCAGGTGCCCCTTATCTCTCAGGCCCCCAGGCTCTATCATGAAATGTTTCACTGCCCTTCACTGTCCTTTTACCGCAAGCAGAATACAGAAAGTAAAAAGCAAATTAAATTCTTCTGTCATTTCAATCCTAAATGTCCCTTTTCATTCCCCCCTTTTTTTCTTGTAACTAAATCCCAATCATGGGATTTCAGTATCCACATTATTGGGGCTGATAGACTGATACTGTTGTCATAACATAAGAACATGCACCGCACTAATTCTTTCTCTAATAAAAGCTACTAAACGATTGAGAATAAGGGGTCCAAAAATTAAAAGCATTAATAACCACGGGGACTGGTTAAACCAGGATTCAAATCATCCCTGCTTCTCCTAATGTCTATATAAAAACAGTGTTTCTCTTTAAAAGCCGCACACAGGCCTCCTTACTAAAGAAAGACCAAGTCCAGTCCTCTTTTCAGCGATAAGGAGATCAGCTTGAGGCCCTCTTACACAATGGCCAGAGATGCTTCAGGTGGGGAACTGATACTCCAATGTCACCCTTGTCCCTGAGAAGAGACGTGCTCTGGTGAATCCAAGACATGGCGGGGACCCAGAATACCCTAACTGTCTACTACCCAGTCTAACTCCTCTTACATTCTGCCCCCCAGAAGAAGTGACCTTAACTGCTGTTAGGGGGACAGGGACGTCGTTCGTTCTTAACTGCTTCCTGCTGACAGAGGACGGAGTTCAAGGGCAGCAGTTAGGTACTCCTCTGGGGGTCAGTCTAAGGGTCCCCGGTAGAATGCAGAAGTCATCAGAGGTGCCTGGTAGAAGTCATTAGAGGTGCCTGGCATGTTGTCTGGGCTCTGGGTGTTTCTTCTTGTTGAAGTCTAGATGACAAAACAAAGGCAATTATAATCTTTTCCAATCTAGTAGGTTGTGAGTTCAGTTAAAAATACTCAATGAATTTGAAATTAAAGAAGGGCGGAGTTTGTCTCCAATCAAACCTAGAATGCATGGCAGAATTCTGGTGGGGCCCCCCTCAGGTTGTGAAACCACCGTAGCACTAATGAGGGGCACAAACCCACATCACTCCACCTTAACAAGGGCCGAGATGACCCTCATTTCAGTTTCCATGCCAAGCAGAGTCCAAAAAGGGCCCTTTCTCATTTCCTCCATGCCTATCTTTTTCCGCAGCCCTAACTCCAGGTCTGTCTGCTGCATGGGGAAGGGAAGGGAAGCCCGTGACTATGACTCCCCGAGACAAAGGCCATCCAGATTCCCTTTACATACTTGGCACAGTTACTCCTTCCCTGAAATTCGGCGAATCCAACAGTAGGGAACAAGCAAGTGTTAAATTTTTCTAAAACAATTATACTTTACCAATTGTTGCAAGCCCTAAGAGATTCAGGATGACACACATAACCTAGAATATAAAACACAGCACTGAAGACATTTTATTGCAGGACCTACTAGTCACAGTGTAGATGGCAAAAGATTAAAACAGGTTTTCATTTGCAGTAACTCAGTAGTTTGTAGCATTCCAACAAGAATTTACAGAACTTTACACACTTTAAGGCAGAGACAAGCAATATACTGGTTATAGTCTAACAAGCTATGCACTTGCAATTCAAGAATACAAGAATCTTAAGTAGGAGAGCAAACAGATTCCAAACAGTTTGGCAAGGAAGTCATGAGCTCTGCTTTAGAGCACTCGGGGTGTCCTACCCTAGGAAGGCTTAGTTGTGGCACTGGTTGAGTAGTCATAGGCCAACTAACTTATAGGCCACTGGTAGCCACTGTATTTCAAGCTCTTCTTGCTAATAAGACTTTTTAGATCCACAAGACACTACTTAGAGAAATCTATAAATATTTCTAGTATAACTCTGAAGTTACAGGTCCTGCATGGGAAGTCAGTACACAGTGACTCTAATGAATTTAATAAATTAGCACTCTTATGTGTGACGTCAGTGATCACCTGAGGCTCCGACACACGATGGTTAGGCTGTGGAAGCCTCTTGAATTCACAGCACTCCCAGTATTCTTAGACAAGGCCACACACAAAGTGGAAGTTCTCTCCTCCATTGAGAGAAGAGCACAACCATCTTCCATGGCTGCTTCTTTGCACTGGGGCATGGACCACAGAGGTCCTTCACGGAGGGACACTCTTTGCAGCAGTGTCCTGGCTTTCCACACCTGATATGCTTGCTCTCTTGCTGGCTCTCTTGTCAGACCAGAATGCCTTTGGGCTGATTCTGAGGCCACTGAGTGCTACTCAAGTTAGTCAGTCTATGAGTCTGCTGTAAGAACCGTTTCCCATGTTGGAGCATTTTAACATTACCTGACATCTGAGTTATCATAGCCATGCATTTTACCACCTAGTTCATGAGGATTTGGCATCCTATGGTGTTTTGAAACTGTGCCCTTAGCAGTAAGTCCATTTGAATGTATGCAGAACTATATAGCTGAACAGACTTTGTAGGTCCTGAGAAAACAGAAACAGACATGACTCTCCAAGAGCTTAATTATGCATCCATACATTATTTTTAAAAGGATTTAGCTTAACAATTCTCATTCATGAGCATTTTCATCTATAAGTAAATTAAAATAGATGACATAGCTTGTCACATTTAGATAGCACTGTGAAACCAGCTGTGCACCTGTAGAATTTTGTACACTCTTGCACCTTTTAGACCTAGGGGCCTAACCATTATGACAACACCACAACCAGATGGTCACTTAGACATCAGGAGGGAAGGCTTGAGGAATTTACATAATAACAACAAGAGGGAGTATACCAACAAACAATTTGTTTCTCTAGCAGATTCTTTTTCATGGCCTGTTAGTTCCTGTTCCTCTATCTGGAAGAAAAAGCACCTCTTTTTGATCTGTTATCTGAACTGAGGACTCGGGAGTTCCTTTCATGTAAATTTTCACATTAACCATTCCTGGAGCCTTTCTGACAGAATTGCAACTAATTCTGGCTCCTCACTGACAAGGCTTCTACAAGTCATTTCTATAACCAAACTTTTTACACAACTATCTTTATCAACCAAATATGTAATCTTCGACAAATATTCTTATGCTTTTGAGATTCCTAGGGGCCCATCTAGGAATTCCAAAAATCAGAAGTCAGGTTGATTCAAACAATAACAGATCAGATTTTTAATCACCTATAAAATGACCACATAAATATTTCTTTAAACCATGAGAATTTAACAAAGACAATTAAGTTACCTTACTGAGACACAAAATGTGCATTTCTTTGGTCAATCACCAAAGGCAGATATAACCTTAAACACAGGAATTAGTGCATAATCACATTACTTCTAAGAACTTAACAAATTCAAGGGTTGGAATAACAGAACTTATTGAAATGAAGCTGGATAGACAATTGACAAAGTTACCAATTTGTTTCCATTAACAGTCCTCTAAACTTGAAACTTCCATTGTCAGATATTCAGGAGCACTTCCATAGATGTGCACTTCACAGGCATTTTGCAAACAGATTCAAATGTCAGCATATATTAGACATTAATGTTAAATACATAAACAATGCTATAGCAATATCTTAAAAATTATAGCCAGATTCATATCTGAAATCTCTTGATTTGTACCTCTTTCTTAACATGCTTAAACCTTTAGATATGTTGCTTTACCTATACCTTTGCATCTTATAATAGCCATACTCCTGTAGGACAAAATATTTTAACAGTGATGTTCTTTTCAATAATTCTCCTACCATAACCTTTTCACCAAGAACACATTCTCAGACTTGCCACCATCCTTCATCTGCCAATTCTTTGGATTTACATTCTGAAACATTTAAAACTCCAAACCAAAACATTTTCTAAACAAAAACAGGTTAAATTTTAAACACAATTGCTTCAGGCAATCTTCAATTCTTTCATATATGGCCAATCAATGAAAACATTTTAAAATGCGAACCCACTTGGACACCAGAAGCAATTACCTCTTTCCAGCTAATTTGGGAACTTTTCCATTTTTAAGAATCCCAATGGCAAGGACAAAGGCCAGGCTCCAAGCATGCCCTTCCCTTTCCCAGGGCCTGGAGCATCTTCTTATCTTCCGTTTTATTGAAGTCAAGGATATGTAGAATTCCAGTCTTGGCTATTGTCTTAGGAGGTTGCCTAAGAATTTACTGAACTTAGTTAGCAGGTTAATCATCAATAAAACACTGTTCTCTGACAAGGGATCAAAGTTCAATTTCAATTCTATTGCTTTAAGGGTTAAATACTTAGAAAATGTACACAGTATAAACAATTTTACCACACATCCTTTAAGAATTCGTTGTCTTCCTGTAAGGCAAAGAATCAAAAAAGATGCTTTTTGCAAATTAGAACACAAATAATCCCACAACTTGGTACAACTTTATAATTAAGACAACTTGACCAATAGACATAACCACCAGTATATGCATTAGCAGCTTTTGGAACTTTAGCAAGCACCGCTCTAGGTGTAAACACTTAGGCCAGATCTGATCAGAGCTAGGATGGCACTATAAACCAGTAGATAGTTAAAACTCCAAGACCAAAAAGCAACGAAAGCAGCAGAAAACATTGCAAAATACTGAGAGCTCATCACTGAAGCCAATTGCAATAATACAGAAAAACCTTGATTCTGCACATGTTATAACCTTACAAATACTCATTTACTTTAATAGAACATATGAAGCAACAAACTTGGCACAATTGTATAACACTGTCACATTATAATTAAATTATCCAAATTTCTCCTCTATCTTTGAGCAGTCCAGGGATCCTGCTGGACATCTCAAAGTCAGAAGGCTTAGTTTAAAGTTTTGAGGAACTTAAATGTCCAATTGAGTTCAACAAACAAGTCTTCTTTCGACCAGCCCACTTTGAAGGTGGGCCATTCCGCAGAGCAGAGTCTGCCAAGATTTTCTTAAACCTGGAGGGAGAGATTATGAGCCCTTAACTTCAGTCCAATGGTTAAGAGTCAAATTAAGGGGTGCTGTCACAGTCTGTCCCATTGTTATCGTCACAATAACACTCAAAAAGAGACAATTAACAAAACACACAACCAGATGCGTCCCCAGAGTTCTTTCCACAACAGAAGAAACACATCAGATGGCTTCGGCCCCCCAGAGACGTGATCAGTCTCAACCAGACATACAGATGTTGAGGCTTGGTCACTCTCACATACAGACGGGGGTGGGGGTAGACTGGCTTTTACAAGCACCACAGACTCAACACGAAAACACAGACAGAAACAACAGAATGCGCGCTAGACAAGAACTCCTCAGGGCCCGATCCAGACTTCTGGGCAGGATTCCACGTCTGCCCACGGGCAGGATTCCACGTCTGCCCGGGTAGGATTCCACGTCTACCTCAGTCTCCTGGGCAGGATTCCACATCTGCCCACGGGCAGGATTCCACGTCTGCCCGGGTAGGATTCCACATCTACCTCAGATGGAGCGTCCTCCACCTTTATTCCAAAACAGTGGAGCGTCCTCCACTATCCCTGTCGCGACTTAAAACCACCACAGAACAATAAGACTGCACGAACCACAGACCCACACGAACAGAAAATAAAGCCGGCCTATCTCACCTCCCTTTGTGGCTTAGCTGGTCACCGAGGGACGATCACGAAATTCCCGGCCAACGCACCAAATGTTAAGACCGAGGCCAAACTCGGCCTTCTGAACGGGACGTGAGGTCGCTCGGTGAAACAGCACACACCAGCCGAAG
Organism: Ochotona princeps; assembly: GCF_030435755.1. Classification (NCBI taxonomy): domain Eukaryota; kingdom Metazoa; phylum Chordata; class Mammalia; order Lagomorpha; family Ochotonidae; genus Ochotona; species Ochotona princeps. The sequence goes on along the minus strand of NC_080847.1, from coordinate 42,294,125 downwards.
GATGCAACAGCAAGAGGTTTTATTTGGTTACCAGCGCGCTGGGGCCGAGGCCAGTTCCTCATGCAGGAAGCTAGGCATCGACCCCGAATCATTAGACAGAGGGGTTTTTAAAAGGCTAAGCTAAGGCTAAAATCATGAAACCATAAGCAGGAAGGGTGAACCATTAACATAAGCAGGGAGTGGGAATCATTAACATAAACAGGGAGGGGGCCGTGCCATTAGGGGCGGAGGCTAGTTGCAGGTGCCCCTTATCTCTCAGGCCCCCAGGCTCTATCATGAAATGTTTCACTGCCCTTCACTGTCCTTTTACCGCAAGCAGAATACAGAAAGTAAAAAGCAAATTAAATTCTTCTGTCATTTCAATCCTAAATGTCCCTTTTCACCACCATGGTGGATTCCTCCACCTTGTTGCATAACCACAGCTCAAGTTCAGTTGAGATTCCCCCATTGCAAGCATACACCAAACATAGAGTCCAGCATCTTATTGTCCAGTCAAGTTCAACGTCTTCTTAGGTATACCCTCTCTGGTCTGAAGACAGAGCTAGCAGAGTATTATCCCAGTCAATTGAAAGCTCCATCATACCATCAGCAAAAATTTACATCATTATGGAATTAATTGACATAGTAATGAGTAACCAACATGTTGAAAGTAAATACGAGTTCCCAGCCACCTTCTGTGATCACCTCACCTATACTTCAATTTAGTTTATACACAACATATAACATTCAAAACATAACATGTTATACATAACATCATATCATCTTAAATTAAGGCAAACATGTGGTATTTAACCTTTTGTGATTGGCTCATTTCCCTTAGCATGATGGTTTCCAGTTTGGCCCATTTGGCCACAAAGAACTGCATTTTGTTTTTTTTAATAGCTGAGTAGTATTCCATGGAGTAGATGAACCATAGCTTTCTTATCCAATCCTCTGTTGATGGGCGTTTTGGTTGCTTCCATGTTTTTGCAATTACTGATTGTGCTGCTATGAGCATAGGAGTGCATGTTGGTTTCTCATAAAACAATTGTTCTGGATATATTCCTAGGAGTGCTATTGCTGGATCATACGGTATGTTGAATTTGAGTTGTTTGAATATTCTCCATACTGATTTCCATAGAGGCTGTACCAGCCTGCAGCCCCACCAGCAGTGGAGTAGGGATCCCTTTTCCCCGCAACCTCGCCAACAAGTGTTGTTGGTGCTTTTATTCATGTGGGCCAGTCTTAGTGGCGTTAGGTGGTACCTCATTGATGTTTTAATTTGGATTTCCCTTATTGCCAGGGAACTTGAGCATTTTTTCATATGTTTATTTGCCATTTGGGTTTGTTCCTTTGTGAAGTGTTTGCCCATTTCCCGTGCCCATTTCTTGAGCAGCTTGTTTGTTTTGACATTTTGGTTGTTTTGTAGCTCTTTGTATATTCTGGAGATCAGCCCTCTATCACCTATGTCGTGTGCAAAGATCTTCTCCCATTCTGTGGGTTGCCTTTTTACTTTGTTGATTGTTTCTCTAGCTGTACAGAAGCTTCTTAGTTTGATGAGGTCCCAATTGTTTATTTTGGTCTCGATTTCTACTGCATTTGGAGTCTTTTTTAGGAAGTGAGGGCCTACCCCTAAGTGTTCCAGTGTGTTTCCAACATTTTCTTCCAAAAGTTTGAAGGTTTCTGGATGTAGGTTTAGATCTGTTATCCATTTAGATCTGATCTTAGTGTATGGTGAGAGATGTGGATCTATTTTTTTGTTTCTGCAGGCTATTAACCAGTTGTCCCAACAGCATTTATTGAACAGACCTTCCCATTTGCCTGGATTGTCGTTTGTCTTTTTGTCAAAGATTATTTGGCTGTATCTGTGTGGGTTTCCTTCTGGCGTTTCTATTCTGCTCCATTGATCTTCCTCTCTATCTTTGTGCCAGTACCACGCTGTTTTGATAACCACTGCCCTATAGTATGTCCAGAGGTCCGGAACTGTGATTCCCCCTGCTAACTTCCTGTTCTTCAGGATGGTTCTAGCTATCCGTGGTTTTTTGTGCTTCCAGATAGGCTCATTTTTAAGTTGATAATTTTCATGGTCCGTGAGTGATGTCATGTTATGGGGTGCGAGCGAGATCACACCAGACATGTCTAAGGTTTTATTAATGAGTCTTTATTTACCAACTTGATGATAACAGAACATACTAAAATAACAGATCACAAGTCTGATCAAAGCAGTATACAGGGATCAGGCTAACAGAACAGATCGCAAATCCAACCAAAGCAATATACAGGGAACTGTCCTGGATCAGCCTATAGTCAAGGTGCCAGAGTAACAGAAACACCTGACCAGAAAGAGATAGCCCCTTCCCCGCCCCTGGGCTTCATGGGGCTCTTAAAGGGGCTTGTGAGGGGAGTGGTTGCACAACAATGCAATAGGTTCCCCTCTCAGTTGAGAGGTGAGTCACAGGTGGGCAGAACTGAATACCTAAGTGTTGTGAGTTAAGGAGTTAATTGGTGCTCATTGGGATGGGCAGGAATGGGAACTGGGCTTGTAGCTAAAAAGACTAATTGGACTCATCTGCATCCAACATCCGAATTAGGACTTAGGGGGAAGAGTATACAAGGAGAGGTGAAGGAACAATCTCTGGTTGCACTCCATAACAGTCATAGCTACCCAAATAGCCCTTGGCAGAATAAGAAGATTCCTGCCATTGACTCCTTTAGATCATAATTTGCCTTTGTAAGGTCCCCCAACACGGAAAAACCTTACCATCTGTCTCGAGAGAGTGAGTTTCCCCAATGACCACCAAAGACGAGACTTGATGCAAAAGCAAGAGGCTGGGGCCAGTTCCTCATGCAGGAGATAGGCATCGACCTCCAGTCATGGTATAGCATCCTTTTAAAAGGCTAAACCAAGGCTAAAATCATAAAACCATAAAACCATAACCATGAACAGGGAAGAGAAACCATAAACATAAACAGGGAGGGGGAACCCTAAACATAAACAGGGAGGGGGAACCATAAATATAAACAGGGAAGGAACCCTAAACATCATTGTCCTTCACTGTTCTTTTCCGCAAGCAAAATACAGAAAGCAAAAAAGCAAATTAAATCCTTCTGTCATTTCAATCCTAAATGTTCCTCTGTCATTTCAATCCTAAATGTTCCCTTTCACATTATTCATTGGATCATAACAGGAGTCAAGTAGAAGAGCAGGCACTCAAGACATAAAGCCACAATCTCTATTCAAACTCTGTTTAGCTTCAGGCACCTCCCTCTACCTTTTCTTTTGCTACTCCAAGTCCCAGTTCCCAAAACAGAAACAACAATAAAACCTAGCTCAAATTGCTGAGTGAGGATGAAAGAAAATGAGAGTTCCTGGTAGCTCCTTGTCTAGTAAATTCTTTTTCTCCTTTCTCAGGGCCTGGTGTTTGTTTGCCTGGTGTCTGTGTAATAATTGTTGAGCAGTTTTCTGGTGCATCTGTTGGACCCAGATTCTGAGATCCCCACAAATCGTCAGGAGTCTGAAGTCAATGCAAACACAAAGGTTGTTTATTCAGACTAGCCTGGGCTCTCAGCCGCCTTGCTCACAGCAGGGTGGGACTTGGCAGCCCCAAGGTTGGACAGCACAGAGTTTTTATACATTTCAAGCCAGGTCCACATAATTACACAATCATGATTGGTCAGTTTAACTGTTAACTTTTTAAAAAGAGCACGTTGGCAGACTTCTATTGGAAGGTTTGAAGCAAGCGACTTTGTGGGCTGTGGGGCAGAGAACAAGTCTTATCTAAAAAGCACATCAGCATCCTCCTTCCTTGAGGAGTGCTCTGCCTACATGACCTGCCAAACTCATGTAGGCTGTCAGGCCTGGAGCTCACACAGCACTCCCATCTAAGCGAGCAAAGCAGAAACCACAAAAGCAGAAAACACTGAGGTTCCTCACATCAAAATTCACTACCACCATTTATTCTCCTAGGAATGAGCCCCTGCCGTTGAATCATCCTGAAAAGTCTGAAGGTCATGGATTTCAAGCTTGAGATGCCACGGGGTCCCTAACGTGTTCATTGTTTTAAATTGCAGTAACAATTGATAAGAATAGTCCATAGCAGTAATAAATACTAAGGATCTACTACAACCAGGGATTTCTGATGTAACCCAGTCAAAACAGGTGTTTGAATTTGGACAGTAACTTGATAATCCTGTATGGCACACATGAATCTTACATATGATTTGCTTGGCCTTATATAGTAGGCTGTGTGCCCTGATGGGTAAGGTGGGGCTGGGTACCTTGTGCTGTGTGGAGAGTTGTAGTTACTGTCAGCAGCAGACTGTTAGAATAAAGTGCATCACATTCAACCTTTTTAACAGTGCCTGAATGTACTTGTATACACCCATCTTGGCTTTCCAGCAGGTGGAAAGCAGAAATAATGATTTTATTCCAGAGATGTAAATCTGTGATAGGAAGGAATAGGCAATTCTTGGGGGAAGTATGATTTGCATAGTGTTTTGTTCTCCCAATTGGAAGATTGGAGCAAACTCGCACTGCAAAATAATGACTGTTATTTTTAATAGTTTCAAGTCAATGTTTGCAACCCAACTATTTCATCAGAAGGCATAAAACATTACAAACAACATTGAATAACTTCTTTTAATTCTTGAAGCCCATTTTGAGGCAGGGAAGGTTGAAGAAGAAACAGTGAGTCCAGAGAGATAGAGCACAGGTTATTTCTTGAAGTGGTGTGAAAAATTATCCTCATTTCAGTGTGATTTTCATGTATTCCCCCACAATGTAGGGGCTTTCAATTCAATGGCACTCATTTTTTAATGCTGTCCTTATTTGGATCTGCCTTCTCTAACCCCTACTCAAATATTTTCTTTGCTCATCTGCACCAAGTAATAACTTTCCCAGCTTGTCATCATTTCTGAGTAAGTTCCATCTTCTAATTTTCGTCTAGGCAGAGCCTCTCTGCACAACCTGGGCTGGAAGGCAAGAATGGAGAAGCAGGAGGCAAGAACGACAATCCACAGCCTAATTCCATGGCTGATCTGCAGCCCCATCAGGCAATATTCATGAAAAATGACAAGTAGAAATTAGCCCCTATTGATTTTATTTCCATAACATTTGAAAAACAATCTTTACCAAAGATGTCTTTCAAATATCTATCTGGCAGAAAATATAGGATTTTGTCTCAGAGTAAATATATTTCTGAACATACATCCAAAACAATTTATAAGAAAAGCAGAATCAAAATCAATATCTCTACCTTATATGCCATTCCTCTCCTTCATAAAGACTTGCAATGTAATTTGCAGGCATTTTGCCTTACAAGAGCAATTGCCTGTGATGCTGACTGGATCAGAACTACTCATTTTAGATTCATTATACATTACACAATATCCCAAATGTTGAGTCCCACCCACAAAACCAGCATAGCAGCAGTGCTTTCAATAATAAATTACTTCTATTTACTTCAATGCAATGGAAAAAGGATTGAAAGCATTAAGAATTCTTTTGCACCTGAAGATAATTACAAGTAACTATGCTAAGCTCTGGATTGTGGCTATCTTCACTTAGCTAGGCTGAGGAGGTAAAAAGGGTTTTAGAACAAAAAATAAATTTGTTGGTAGATGTCAAAAATGTAGAAATACATAAATGCACACACACATATGCATAAACACAGAGGTTCCACATGTTTTCACAATATGGGAAACCAGTTGCATTGCTTTTATATTTGGACAATTAAAAATGCTTAGCAAAAAAAGGAGTTTGAAGTCAAAGAAAGTACCTTTGTCATCATGATGATGGTATCTCCCCTGCCAGGTAAGTATAGAAAGTACCTTTATAGTTCAAAGTCATTAAGCAGCTAGGGACAGTAGATATCTTTTAACTCATACTGGGGACTTTTCAATTCAATTAACTTGATTGGAAAAGATACAATGCAAAATCTGACATAAACTGACAAGCTGACGTAGGTTTGGATAAGCTCCCATAAACTTCACAGCTGAACGAAAGACAAGATGCAGTGAAAGATTCATAACACATGGGTTGTGTTGTTGACTGGGTCTACAGTAGGACCATGTGTGTAGGGAACTGTGGGAAAGAGAGTACAACAAGGAAGTGCTGTAGATGCTTCCTCTGAAGTTGTCCTCAAGGAAACGAATGGCTTATTGGAGCCAGGTTATCCAGTTGGCCTGATGCAGCAGCAGGGGAATCAGAGGAATTGGCACTTCACAGGTACTAATAAAGACTCATTATTAAAAAACTATTATTTATTCTATCAGCACAAGGGTAATAGGTTATGCTGGTTCTTTGCAGCTTAATATAGCATACACTTCTTACTAATGCTAGTCTCAAAACCCAGGCTATTGAAAGACTCCCTTTGTGTAGTCACTGGTGGTTTTGGGCTGTTCAGACTGCACTTCAGCTCATGTTTCCATGAGCAAGGAGAACTGTACCACAAATCAAGTACTGAGTGTTACATGGCTGCTGTTTGCAAACAACACATACAACTTCTGCTCATAATTTTCTATAGCCCTGCAGACTTCAAAGAAAATGGAAATATTATCTTGCCATGCTCTGAAGAAAGGTGGAATAATTGCCATCAGCCTTGTGACTATCATCACAGTCAATTTTTCCTGCACAGTCCAGCTATGCAGGAACCAAGCCTATTCCACCACTGACCACCATACCAAGAGCCAAGACAAGAAAAACAGCAATAACAATACTAGTCTTTTTCTTATCCCTACTTGGTTAAAAATTTTATTCTCTAGTTGGGAAGATCCTATTCTGACGAAAATCAGAGGTGAGATTAAACAAGAATTTATGAACTCATAAAATACGAGGTTAATGCAACTAAATGTAAGGTTTACACAATGATTTGAGTTATTAGTATAAAAACACCACTGCACAACAAATCCAAGAGTAACTTAGAGGAGGAGAGATTGTTCTGTTCAAAAGGATAGGTTAGATGTTTTTCGGGGAGGTTTAGAGCAAAGTGTTGAAGAGAAGGCACAGCACTGAGTCTTAACACTACAGCACTTTAGGGCAAGTGATATGATTACCTTTTAATCATGAGGAAAGTGAGATTCGGAGAGCTCAAATAGATTTGCAAGATCACACAGGTAGTGCAGGTCAGAGCCAGTAAAAAGTACAATAAGATGATGGAGGAAAAAACAATGAATGAAAACAAGGCTGCCAATTTGGTCCCAAGGGGAAAACATGGACAAACAAACAAACAAACAAAAATATTAATGATATCCAAACCAGGATCTGAGGATCACTGCCTATGGCAAGGGAGCAAAATAAAATTTCAAAATTCTACCCAAAATATGCCTATTATGCCTGTAAATGTGAAAGACTATGAAATATAGCAAACTTTCCAACTGTACTGATTAATGTATTGAGAATTTTACTTTGGAAGCAACACATGCCTATGAAGCAGTACAATATGCAATGTAGAATTACACATTTTCAAAGCTTCCAGATTCTGGCATCTATGCATAGGAATTTTTCAGAGTTGATCTAGAGTGAGAACTGGGACTCGTACCATTCACATCCATTGTTCCACCAGATTTTATTGATTTTACTCCTACTGGTTTCATTTGTTGGTTTGTCCTGCTTTGGGTATGGAGCAAAGAGGATAGTTCAGTAGAAAGTGTTCAAACTTTTTCCTCACTGACAGAGACATGTAGATAAAATCTTATCCAAACACACACACACACACACACACACACACACACACACAGCCTTCAAAATATCCAGGAAAAATGAAACCAAGAGTTAAGGTTACTTCAGTAGGAAACAAAATGAAATCCAGGAATAGGTTTTCACGGTGTGTATTTTGATAAACATCCTAATGGTAAAGCTTGCATATATTTCAAAATTCATTTACACCAAATAAACTAAATTTAATTTTCTTTTTTTTAATTATTTATTATTTAACTTCATTAATTACATTGTATTATGTGACACAGTTACATAGATACTTGGGTTCTCCCCACCCCTCCCCAAACCCTTCCACCATGGTGGATTCCTCCACCTTGTTGCATAACCACAGCTCAAGTTCAGTTGAGATTCCCCCATTGCAAGCATACACCAAACATAGAGTCCAGCATCTTATTGTCCAGTCAAGTTCAACGTCTTCTTAGGTATACCCTCTCTGGTCTGAAGACAGAGCCAGCAGAGTATCATCCCATTCAATTGAAAGCTCCAACATACCATCAGCAAAAATTTACATCATTATGGAATTAATTGACATAGTAATGAGTAACCAATATGTTAAAAGTAAATGCGAGTTCCCAGCCACCTTCTGTGACCACCACACCTATACTTCAATTTTAGTTTATACACAACATATAACATTTAAAACATAACATGCTATACATAACATCATATCATCTTAAATTAAGGCAAACATGTGGTATTTAACCTTTTGGGATTGGCTCATTTCCCTTAGCATTATGGTTTCCAGTTTGGCCCATTTGGCCACAAAGAACTGCATTTTGTTTTTTTTACTAGCTGAGTAGTATTCCATGGAGTAGATGAACCATAGCTTTCTTATCCAATCCTCTGTTGATGGGCATTTTGGTTGCTTCCATGTTTTTGCAATTACTGATTGTGCTGCTATGAACATAGGAGTGCATGTTGGTTACTCATAAAACAAGTGTTCTGGATATATTCCTAGGAGTGTTATTGCCGGATCATATGGTATGTTGAATTTGAGTTGTTTGAATATTCTCCATACTGATTTCCATAGAGGCTGTACCAGCCTGCAGTTCCACCAGCAGTGGAGAAGGGCTCCCTTTTCCCCACATCCTCGCCAGCAAGTGTTGTTGGTGCTTTTATTCATGTGGGCCAGTCTTAGTGGCGTTAGGTGGTACCTCATTGATGTTTTAATTTGGATTTCCCTTATTGCCAGGGAACTTGAGCATTTTTTCATATGTTTATTTGCCATTTGGGTTTGTTCCTTTGTGAAGTGTTTGCCCATTTCCCGTGCCCATTTCTTGAGCAGCTTGTTTGTTTTGACATTTTGGTTGTTTTGTAGCTCTTTGTATATTCTGGAGATTAGCCCTCTATCACCTGTGTCGTGTGCGAAGATCTTCTCCCATTCTGTGGGTTGCCTTTTTACTTTGTTGATTGTTTCTCTAGCTGTACAGAAGCTTCTTAGTTTGATGAGGTCCCAATTGTTTATTTTGGTCTTGATTTCTACTGCATTTGGAGTCTTTTTTAGGAAGTGAGGGCCTACCCCTAAGTGTTGCAGTGTGTTTCCAACATTTTCTTCCAAAGGTTTGAAGGTTTCTGGATGTAGGTTTAGATCTGTTATCCATTTAGATCTGATCTTAGTGTATGGTGAGAGATGTGGATCTATTTTTTTGTTTCTGCAGGCTATTAACCAGTTGTCCCAACAGCATTTATTGAACAGACCTTCCCATTTGCCTGGATTGTTGTCTTTTTGTCAAAGATTATTTGGCTGTATCTGTATGGGTTTCCTTCTGGTGTTTCTATTCTGCTCCATTGATCTTCCTCTCTATCTTTGTGCCAGTACCAGGCTGTTTTGATAACCACTGCCCTATAGTATGTCCAGAGGTCTGGAACTGTGATTCCCCCTGCTAACTTCCTGTTCTTCACGATGGTTCTAGCTATTCGTGGTTTTTTGTGCTTCCAGATGAACCTTTGGATCATTGTTTCCAGTTCCATGAAGAATGTTTTGGGCAATTTGATTGGGATTGCATTGAATGTATATATTGCTTTTGGCAGTATAGACATTTTAATGATATTGATTTTACCTATCCAGGAGCATGGGATGTTACTCCATCTTTTGAGGTCTTGTTCAATTTCTTTTTTAAGTGGTTTGTAGTTTTCCTCAAATAAGTCTCCTACATTTTTGGTTAATTTATTCCCAAATATTTCATACTTTTCTCTGTTATTTTGAATGGTATCTTGTTGGTTAAGTCTTTTTCCATCTTGGGGCTGTTAGCATACACTATGGCTGTTGATTTTTGTTCATTAATTTTGTACCCTGCCACTCTACCAAACTCTCGTACAAGTTCTAGCAGTCTCTGTATTGAGTCTCTTGGCTCTTCTACATAAAGAATCATATCATCTGCATATAGTGAGAGTTTGACTTCTTCGTTTCCCATTTGGATTCCTCTGATTTCTTTTTCTTGTCTTATGGCCTCAGCGAGTACCTCCAGGACTATGTTGAATAGTAGTGGAGAAAGTGGACATCCCTGTCTTGTTCCAGATCTCAGTGGGAAGAGTTCCAGCTTTTCTCCATTCAGTATGATGCTGGCGTTGGGTTTTTCATATATGGCTTTAATTATGTTGTGGATTTTTCCATCTATGCCTACCTTGGTTAGGGTTTTTAGTAGGAAGTGGTGTTGGATTTTGTCGAAAGCTTTTTTCTGCATCTATTGATACTATCATGTGATTCTTGTTTTTCAGTTTTTGGATGTGGTGTATCACATTGATGGATTTCCGAATGTTGAACCATCCCTGCATTCCAGGGATGAATCCTACTTGATCTGGATGAACGATCTGTCTGATGTGTTTTTGAATTCTGTTGGCTAGGATTTTGTTGAGAATCTTAGCATCAATGTTCATCAGAGAGATAGGTCTGTAGTTTTCCTTCTCTGTAGGATCTCTGGTTTTGGGATTAAGGTGATGTTGGCTTCATAGAATGATTTTGGAAGGGTTGCCTTTTTTTCTATTGTTTTGAAGAGTTTGTAGAGGATTGGGGTCAGTTCTGTTCGGAATGTTTTGTAGAATTCTGTAGTGAAGCCGTCTGGGGCTGGGCTTTTCTTTGTTTGGAGGTCTTTAATCACTGATTCAATCTCTGCTTCAGTTATGGGTTTGTTCAGGTCGTTTGTTGCCTCTGAGCTAAGTTTTGGCAGGTTGTGTGAGTCTAAGAACTTTTCCATTTCTTGGTGATCTTCTGTTTTGTTGGAGTACAGTGCTATGTAGTAATTTCTAATTATGACCTTAATGGATGCGGTGTCTGTTGTTATGTTGCCTTTTTCATCTTTGATGGTGTTAATTCTTGCCTTCTCTTGTTTTTTCTTTGTCAGTCGGGCCAGTGGGGTGTCTATTTTGTTTATCTTTTCAAAAAAGCAGCTTTTTGATTCATTGATTTTGTGTATGTTTTTTTTTATTTCTATCTGGTTGATTTCCTCCCTTGTTTTGATGATTTCTTGTTTCCTATTGTGTGTGGGGCTCTTCTGCTGTTGTTTTTCCAATTCCTGGAGGTGTGTGTTTAGTTCCTGTATTTGGCGCCTCTCTTGGGCCTTGACATGAGCTCCAATTGCGATGAGTTTACCCCGTAGCACTGCTTTGGCAGTGTCCCATATATTTTGGAATGTTGTGTCAGAGTTTTCATTGGTTTCCATAAATTTTTTTATTCTTCTTTAATTTCTTCTCTGATCCATTGTTCATTTAATAGCATATTGTTCAACCTCCAAGAGTTTCTGTATTTCCTTGGGCATTTTGAATTGCTGATTTCCAGTTTCATTCCGTGGTGGTCTGAGAGGGTACATGGTATGATTCCTATCTTTTTGAAGTTATTTAGGTTTGCTTTGTGTCCTATCATGTGGTCGATCCTGGAGAAGGTGCCACGCACTGCTGAAAAAAATGTATGATCTGTGGTCTTAGGATAAAAAGTTCTATAAATGTCAACCAAGTCCAGTTGTTCTATTGTTTGTATGAGCTCTGTTGTTTCTTTGTTGAGTTTTTGTTTTGTTGATCTGTCTATTGTTGTTAGCGGGGTGTTAAGATCACCCATTATTATTGTGGCACTGACTTACATCCCAGGCATGTGTGCCAGATAGTTAGGTTAGCTGATTATTACAGTACCTGCTTATTGCCAATATTACCCATTGGCCTGGACCCACACTATGCCCATTGCTGTGCAGCATGTTGCCCTTACTTCATAGGCAGGGTTCATGGTCTCACTAAACTTCCCTTAAAAGATACATGTTCATAGATAAAAATGCATTTCAAAATGGTGACAGCAGAGTATAAATCCAAGAGATTCTGTCTGACTGAAAGGTCATTTCAATGTTTGTTTTTTTGTTTATTGTCTCTAGTCCCCACCCCTTAGTGTGGTGGTGGTGATAGTACAAGATAGTCCAAATAACATGACTTAAAAAAATTACTTGTCAAATTTGTTCTGTAACTTGAAATAACAGAGCCCACCAAAAAAAAAAATGGGCATTCAGCTTCTCTAATAGCTCTCTCAGAATGATTTGTACATAAAAGATAAACTGGTATAAAGTTGAAATCTGATTGCTAAATTGTTACAATGCATGAAATAAGCCCACATGCTCTTATCTACACATACATTTCTTTAACTTCTCTTTTAAATGAGTTTATCTAATTGGTGATTGTAATAAGAAGGAATTCTAATAAACTGATTTTAATTTTTAAAGTATTTTGAAGTGTTGCTGAAACTGATTTATTCTATCCTAAGATTGCTAAATCAACACAAACATCTTTTGTGGTTCACACGGCTTAAATCTCTGATACACTGTTTCTGAAATACTTGAAGTCTCTGCTGTATCTGTGCTCTTGTTCACTAAGCAAACAAGTGACTTATGCTATATTCTCATTGCTCTCTGTAATGTACAATTTATTTTCTAGAAGTTTTCATAAAAAAAACCAAATGTTTTGGCTTCTCAGGTATTTTAAATACAACTTAAGTTGGTAATTGTTAACATATACTTTCATCTCAAATTTATATCAAGCAGCAGACCTTTGGGTAATGTTTTATAAAGCTTTAATTCCCTAATTTTCACTTGATACTGTTACAGAGAGTGAGAAACATGGAACAAGGTGGCTCTGATTCATTCCTTTTTTGCTCCTCTACTGTCTAAATCTTTGGAGGACTCTCGGATGCAGTTTTTTTTTTTTAAGATTTATTTATTTTTATTACAAAGTCAGATATACAGAGAGGAGAGACAGAGAGGAAGATCTTCCATCTGATGATTCACTCCCCAAGTGAGCGCAATGGCCGGTGCTGCGCCAATCTGAAGCCGGGAACCTGGAATCTCTTCTGGGTCTCTCATGAGGGTGCAGTGTCCCAAATCTTTGGGCTGTCCTCAACTGCTTTCCCAAGCCACAAGCAGGGAGTTGGATGGGAAGCAGAGCTGCTGGGATTAGAACCGGAGCCCGTATGGGATCCTGGCGTGTTCAAGGCGAGGACTTTAGTTGCTAGGCCACACCAGCTGCCCCTTGGATGCAGTTTTAACTCTAAACCTTATAAAGGTGATGGCTCTCTTTTTTCTGTAATGCTTGGCTACATATAAATGACCAATGATTCTAAGGCATTACCTTATCTCACAGTACAAACTGTCTGAATGTGCATGTGACTACAGATTTCTAGCTCAGTCCATTATAGGTTTAGTGATAGAACTGAACAACCCCTTAGCTGACATCCCAAAGACTGCCTCTGTGGTCCCGTTTACCAGAAGCCTAAACGGAGAAGAGCAAGCTAGGAAGCAGGAAACACATTAATGTGATGTTACACAGTGATCTGCTCTTAGGAAAATCTGACAATGCCAGTCCATTCTGAGATAATACCTGCTGTTGATGTGGAAAGCCAGAAAACTGGGCAAACAGCTGCTCACGATAGAAGCTGGCTTTGAAAGGACCCTGTCAGCTTTGCCAAAAGCCAGGCCACTGGAAAGATAACTGACCTGGGAGTTGAAGGGGCTAAAAGCCCCTCACCTTGTGCAGCTTCCAAAGTAACCACTGTTAGGGAGCAGATGGCCTAGGATCAGCAACATCACAGGTAAAGCTACATATTTCCATCTAGACACACTGTTCTGTCCTAGCTTCCTATTCAGACCAGTTCTCTCAGTCCAGCCAGGTAATGGATGCCAATGGGATGTTTTCCTTGAAGAGTTTCACACATCACTTATAATGTCTCTTCCAGTATCTAACATGAGGATACAGGTAGGTCTGGGCCTTACATACCAGGCCTTAAAACACCTAATTACCAAATCTCTCCTGAAAACTTCTATTCATCTCTGAATGGGAAAACGTCTAGATTTAGGTGACTTAGAGCTTTTTTTTTTTTTTTTTTTTGGATCCTTTAATGACTCTGTCCTTTGGGACCTCATATATTTAATCTGCTTGTTACATATGTCTCCTCAAGACTTGAAACAACAGAGCTGTAATTGTCCATTCATGTAAAACCTAAGAAACAGTCCCTGCTAACCAGCACTGAAGCCTACTTAAGGTCACCTTCGGCTGGAGCCCTGGTTTGACCACAGGCCTCTTCCTGACTATCATTCAGCCCCCAAAACAAAGCCAGAATAATCATCCTAACTCCTGACAACAGCTAGAGTTTCCAAGAGGCCAAGAAGGAAAGGAAAGAGGTAGCCCAGGACTGGAAGCAAACCAGACTAACTCCATCCCACATCTTCTTGCTAGCATCTGCACACTGAACAGATCAGGAATGTTTGTCTCTATCACAACCATGTATATTATCTTTGTTTGCTTCACCAGGCCTCACTAATTAATCTTTTAATCAACTCTTCCTAGACCAATACAAACCTCTATTCACTAAAGTTCTGGCCTAACTTTCTCCTATGACACTCCCTTTTTGGCTTCTAACAATGCCTACCAATACCACAAAGCAAAAGACTGGAATGTTAGGTTGGGAAGTGTAGAAGTGACTCCACCACTCTGCTGAAGTAAAGTTGACACTCCTGTCCAGCAATCTTTGGAATTCTGAATCATCCTAACCTTGTTCTGCACATGAGGTCAGCATCTCCCATAATGAGTACCCTGTGCTACATATTGCTTCCATGCATAAACACAGGAGCTGCCACCTTCTCCAATCCCCCACACCTAAGATGTATGAAAGCCCAGTGCTGTATACCCTGGGAGGACATTTACCCCACAGGGCCACTCCACTATGAGGAAGTGGTCAGGCCATCTCCTGCCAGGGAGCAGTCCATCAGACTCTCTCCCCTAATAAAAGCTCTACCTGACTAAAAATCTCTCTCTCTCTCTCTCTCTCTCTCTCTCTTTCTCTCTCTCTCTCTCCTTTCTCTTTCATTTCATCAGTTACCTCTGAACCTAACAGTGACGTTAATGTTTGAAAGCTGGGGCCAGCAGTGCTTTGAATGGGTTCTCAATTTCAGCGGAAGATAGAAATCAATCACAAGTCAGAGAAGTGAAGGCAAGAACTTTTATTTTATTAATTATTTTGCATTATGTGACAGTTTCATAGGCTCTGGGAATCCCCCACCCCTCCCCACGCCCCTCCCCCCTGGTGGATTCCTCCACCTTGATGCAGCATTATAGTTCAAATTCAATCCAGATTCCTTCCTTGCAAACATATACCAAGCATAGAGTCCAGCTACTTATTGTCCAGATGGGTTGAACAGTTTCTTGGGGAGACCATTTCTGGGTCTGAAGTTAGAGCTGGTAGAATATCATCCCAGTCAATTAAGAGTCCCAATATAACATCAACAGCAATTTGCAACATTATGGAATTGACATGGTTTTGAGTAACCAGTATGTTAAAAAAAAAAAAAAAGCAAGTTCTTAACCACAACCTATGATTAGCTCATTGACATTTCAATTTTAGTTTATATACAGGACTGGACCTGCTGCTATATACCCCGAAAAGGCCACAGGGTACCATTCAGCTGTCTCATGTCTATTTCATTTTAGTATTTAGCCATTTGTTGTGTTGAAGTATAATTTTGCTGATCTTGGCAGATTTTGGGATAATCTAGACTGGCTTATAACTCTAACAAGACATCTGTCGACAATTAAGGTGCAGAACATTTTTTTGGGGGGGGTGTGCAGGAAAATCCTCAACACCATGGTGAGGAGTAACTAATCTTTGTGTCCCACCCAGAGAGGCATGAGCCAATCCACGCCAGCTCATTCCTGTCAGATTCCAAGCTCTACTTTCTGTTGTTTGCCTATTTATTTTAGTTTTTTTTAGTTTGTATGATTGTTTGTTTGCTATGAGGGGTTTTCGGAGTGATCCCTATGGTCATTGTGAGGGAGAGTGGGGGTCCAGAGGTGGAGCCAGGCTCGGACCAGAGAAAGCTCTCTTCCCTGGTCCCGAAGGACGTTTATTGTTCTTCTGTTTCTGCGGACCGCTCAGGGCTTCTGGTTGTCTTTCTGATGACGTTGGTTTCTGCACGGTAGTGTTTGGACTTCTTTCATCCCCTGCAGAAGCTACGGTTGGGAGTGGGTGACCTCAGAGTACTCAGCCTTCGAGGGCATCCAATTTCCTGTGGCCTTCTTGGCAGTTGGGATATAGTCCTTGTTGCTCGTATTAATAGTTTGTGATGAAGGTCTGGGAGTCTTCATGGTTGGGATTCAAGCTTCCTCCTTACCACCTGCTCCACTCTGGAGTGCCCCCCTGCTCCACGCACATGACCTCCTGTTAAGAGGTTGTCAGGATCGCACCCAATTCCCCCCTCATGCATTGGTATAGTAGTTTTACTATTGTTTAGTGCCGCTTTGAGTCTGCTGTCTATGAATTACCAGATTTGATCTTGATAGGCTATATTGTAGTTTTCCCTCACTCTTTTTATGGTTCTGAAAGATTTCCCTGCACTCCCTCCCCATTACAGGTTAACATAGCGTATTGAGGGTATAGTAGGTTTTGCAGTTTTTCGATGTAGATCTTAAGTATTCTGACATTAATTGTTGGTTTATATATTATATCACATTATCTTATTGCATTGGATACAGGTTGTTAGAGATTGCACTAATATTACAATATACAGGTACTATCTGCCAAGTTGTCATCTTTTCATCTCAGATTAAGGCAAATATGTGGTATTTAACCTTTTGGGATTGGTTCATTTCTCTTAGCATGATGGATTCCAGTCGGGCCCATTTGACCACAAAGAACTGCATTTTGTTTTTTTTAATAGCTGAGTAGTATTCCATAGAGTAGATGAACCATAGCTTTCTTATCCAGTCTTCTATTGATGAGCATTTTGGTTGCTTCCAGGTTTTTGCGATTGTAGATTGTGCTGCTATGAACATACGCGTGCACGTTGGTTTCTTGTGTAGGAGATGTTTTGGATATATTCCTAGGAGTTGTATTGCTGGATCATACGGTATGTTGATTTTCAGTTGTTTGAGTATTTGCCAAACTGATTCCCATAGAGGCTGTACAAGTCTGCAGCTCCACCAGCAGTGGAGAAGGGCTCCCTTTTCCCCACATCCTCGCCAGCAAGTGTTGGTGGTATTATGTATGTGTGCCATCCTTACTGCAGTTAGGTGGTACCTCATTGTTGTCTTCATTTGGATGTCCCTTATTGCCAGGGAACTTGAGCATTTTTTCATATGTTTGTTTGCCATTTGGGTTTGTTCTTTTGTGAAATGTCTGCCCATTTCCCGTGCCCATTTCTTGAGCAGTTTGTTTGTTCTGGTGTTTTGGTTTCCCTAGAGTTCTTTGTATATTCTGGAGATCAGCCCTCTATCTCCTATGTCGTGTGCAAAGATCTTCTTCCATTCTGTAGGTTGTTTTTTTACTTTGTTGATTGTTTCCTTTGCTATACAGAAGCTTCTTAGTTTGATGAGGTCCCAATTGTTTATTTTGGTCTTGATTTCTAGTGCTTTTGGAGTCCTTTTTAGGAAGTGAGGGCCTACCCCTAAGTGTTGCAGTGTGTTTCCAACATTTTCTTCCAAAGGTTTGAAGGTTTCTGGATGTAGGTTTAGGTCTTTTATCCATTTAGATTTGATCTTGGTGTATGGTGAGAGATGTGGGTCTATCTTTTTGTTTCTACAGGCTATCAACCAGTTGTCCCAACAGCATTTATTGAACAGAGCTTCCCATTTGCTTGGATTGTCATTTGTCTTTTTGTCAAAGATTATTTGACTGTATCTGTGTGGGATTCCGTCTGTTGTTTCTATTCTGTTCCACTGATCTTCCTCCCTATCTTTGTGCCAGTACCAGGCTGTTTTGATAACCACTGCCCTATAGTATGTCCACAGATCTGGTACTGTGATTCCCCCTGTTAAGTTCCTGTTCTTCAGAGTGGTTCTGGCTATTCATGGTTTTTTGTGTTTCCAGATGAATCGGTGTATCATTTTTTCAAGTTCGATGAAGAATGCTGTGGGTAATTTGATTGGGATTGCATTGAATGTATATATTGCTTTTGGTAGTATAGACATTTTGATGATATTAATTTTACCTATCAAAGAACATTGGATGTTGTTCCATGTTTTGAGGTCTTTTAGAACTTTTTTTTTTAATTGAGAAAAGAAGTTAAGTACTTATGATTCCACAGAACAACTGGGGGCTACTTTAATTTCCCCTTTAAAGTGTTGGTAAATGTATATTAATACTTGGGTGGAACATTTTTTTTAAAGGTGGCAGTTTCAGGAAGCAAAAATCCACCCCTTTTCTGTCCTGACAGGGTGATTTTCTTGGGTTGTCATTGCAATTGTAAACTGTCATGGCCCGAGGGGAGTGATTTTTATTACAGCGAGAGTGTGAAGAGGCCAAGGTTTGGTAGTCTGTAATCTGGATGCTGTGTTTATATCAGTTTCCTCTCTGCTTCCTGTTTCTACACAGTTTTGTTGTGCGGCTGTTGATAGGCAGATGCTGGGCAGCAGTATTTCAGTATTGCTGCTTCAGCATGTCCTTAGCATCCACCAAGTCACAGCAGGTTGGCAAGAGCCTTCTCCTTACAAGACCATCCTTTCGTCTACTCTATTTCATCAATTTGTAGCAGAATTTCAGTGGAGTTTTTTTTTTTCCCCCAAAGCTTGTAATGCATTAAGAGGAATGAATTAGATGTGTGTGTTCAAAGCAACAATTTCTCCTGAATCTGAAGCAATGATCCCCCACTTTCTAGCAGGTTGACATTTAATAGTTTTGCACCACACAGGAGGCTTTAACCATCTACTCTATTATTCTTTTCCTACCTTTATTTCATGTTGGAATGCAGGACATATTCCATTTATAAATGGCAGACACTTTTGTATGGAGAAACTTGAATATATTTAGGAAAAAGTACACCCAGGGTTATAATTCTGGAATGATTTGGAGATTGAAGGTTAAAAAAAAACAGGCTTGAGCCATCCGCAGAAACAGAAGAACAATAAATGTCCTTCGGGACCAGGGAGGAGAGCTTTCTCTGGTCTAAGCCTGGCTCCACCTCTGGACCCCCGCCCTCCCTCACAGTGACCATCAGGAGCGCTTTGAAAACCCCTCACAGCAAACAAACAATCATATAAACTAAAAAAAAAAACCCTAAAATAAATAGACAAACAACAGAAAGTAGAGCTTGAAATCTGACAGGAAAGAGCTGGCGTGGATTGGCTCATGCCTTGCTGGGTGGGACACAAAGATTAGTTACTCCTCACCATGATGTTGAGGATTTTCGTGCACAACCCCGCCCCCCCAAAAAAATGTTCTGCACCTTAAATGTCGACAAATATCTAGTTAGAGTTACAAGCCAGTCTAGATTATCCCAAAATCTGCCAAGATCAGCAAAATTATACTTCAACACAACAAATGGCTAAATACTAAAATGAAATAGACATGAGACAGCTGAATGGTACCCTGTGGCCTTTTCGGGGTATATAGCAGCAGGTCCAGTCCTGTATATAAACTAAAATTGAAATGTCAATGAGCTAATCATAGGTTGTGGTTAGGACTTTTTTTTTTTTTTTTTTTTTAACATACTGGTTACTCAAAACCATGTCAATTCCATAATGTTGCAAATTGCTGTTGATGTTATATTGGGACTCTTAATTGACTGGGATGATTTTCTGCCAGCTCTAACTTCGGACCAGAAATGGTCTCCCCAAGAAACTGTTCAACCCATCTGGACAATAAGTAGCTGGACTCTATGCTTGGTATATGTTTGCAAGGAAGGAATCTGGATTGAATTTGAACTATAATGCTGCATCAAGGTGGAGGAATCCACCAGGGGGGAGGGGCGTGGGGAGGGGTGGGGGGATTCCCAGAGCCTATGAAACTGTCACATAATGCAAAATATTAATAAAGATAAAAAAAACAGGCTTTGGTATGTATTTTGGAAATGAGCTCTAAGTTTCATTGGAACTAGCTAGAACCTCCTGGTTACCCTGGGAGTTCACCAGAACTCAGGAGAGGGCATGTAAACTCTAGATGCACTGGACATTGTGCTAATCTTTTCTTTTCAGAAGGAAAAAAATGTGAATTGATGACTGAGCCAAATGTATGAAGACTTTTTTTCTGAGATGTTCCCCAGCATCATTTGGGGGAAATAAGAAAATTCAGATGCCCCAAGTCTTATCTAAGCTTGGTCATTAGCACTCTGTGGTATGAACTGTGTTAATTTGTCTCTGAATTGAATTTTTCATAGGGTGATATCTAGGTGCTATCACCTTTTGCAGAAAGATCCATGTCTGGAACAATACTTTTTGGCAAGACAGCTGGCTGGCATGGGGTCAGTTTTTAGCTCAGGAGGCCCTGAGGATAGAAGCTCTGCCTTTCTAATAGGCTCTTTCTGGTAAGATTGAGTTTGCTTCTTTCTTCCTCAGGAGAGAAGCTGGGTTCACTCTGTTGAGTGAGACAGCGGAATAGATAGAAATCTACTACAAGGTTATTAAATTTATTCCTTATGAATCCGGTCACATAGCTTCAGGAAGATGCCTGGGAACAGCGCTGGGCCTAGAATTTTTCCTCTAAGATCTTATCTCCCAGAGAGGTTTCTCACACTCATGCAGAGATGAGTTCTGAGGTATTTGGCTGCCAATACCTTTACTCTCTCCATGTTCTCAGACATCCCAATGGCTTTTCTCTTGTTGCAATGATAGCTTCTTCTTTTAGCTTTCCAAAACGAACAGATAAACAAATAGCATGCTGAGGTTATAACTGTGCTGAAAGTGTGTGAGGAGTTTCAGAGGATACACATGATTCAGTGAGGTGTTGTTAAGTAGATACTATCAAGGAAGAAGAAAGCAAAAGAAAGATAGGGACTTATAATAGGGTTAAGGACAAGGCCAAGACTGAGGTCTATGGCAGGAAATCGTATTTACTAGCAACTGGTGCTTTGGCAATCCCAGAAAGGAATCTGGGATGATTACACAATGTAGTGAGGGCTCAGTTTTGCTCTATCTGCTGGGAAAACTCTTGTGAAACTTGCAGATTCGTGAGTGTGTGGGTGGAAGAGAGTGCCAGATTGCTTGCCAATGAGAAAATCTCTAGAACAAAAGTTCTTCCTTTTCCTATCCACTGTAGTAGCTTGGAACTCAAGAAAAGTGAAAGGGTAAAAGCATTTTGTAAATTAACATGTGCTTCACAAATGTATGCACATACTACCACATTCTTCTACCAGTATGGATTTTGGTATAATTTTTTTTGCAGTATTTCCTAACTGCAAGAGTGATTTTGAAGAATGGTTGGATCATAAATTATACACTTAGATTAAAATTTCCCACAATGGGCTTGAAGTTTAGCAACCATTAGAAATTCTTAGTGTTCTCATATCTTGAAGACTGGAATTATCTTCCTAATTACTGCTTTTTCCTAAAAAGAGATGCAGTTCAGTTTGGATTATGAAGAAGATTATGAAGACACATCATTATTTTACAATATCCACATAGGATTTCATTTTGGAATGGAATCGAATTCTGTTAATTCATTTGTTCTGGTGGCATTTTTGCACAGTTCTCAATTTCAGGGTCTTAGAAACGGGATAAAAATAATATTTTAGCTGATGTATTTTTTTAAAAGATTTATTCATTTTATTACAGCTAGATATACACAGGGGAGGAGAGACAGAGAGGAAGATCTTCCATCCGATGATTCACTCCCCAAGTGAGCCGCAACAGGCCGGTGCTGCGCTGATCCGATGCCGGGAACCTGGAACCTCTTCCGGGTCTCCCACGGGGGTGCAGTGTCCCAATGCATTAGGCCATCCTCAACTGCTTTCCCAGGCCACAAGCAGGGAGCTGGATGGGAAGTGGAGCTGCCGGGATTAGAACCAGCACCCATATGGGATCCCGGGGCTTTCAAGGCGAGGACTTTAGTTGCTAGGCCATGCCGCCAGTCCCAGTTGATGTATTTATAAATCTTATGAAACAGTTTAGAGTGTATCAGGTCACATGTCTTAGTTCTTAGTTTAAAAGTAGTAAGAATTCTTTACTTTTTTTTTTTTTTTTTGACCAATGTAACAATGAACATTCCTGGAGATTTTGCATGGTGTAGGTCCCATGGGTGATAAGTGGTGGTGCACTTACTCGATGACATACCCTTTGAAGGTGCAGTGGATCTGGGACAGAAGGGATTCTCAAAGCCTCCTGTTAAGTCATGCTTTGAAAGAATCCTCACTATCACTCTGCACAAAATAAGAGATTGATGCTCTTGCCCTCATAGCTGAGAACACCCTGGACATTATATTCTTCATGAATTGTGGGCACAGAGGGGCAAACAAGTAAGGAGAAATCACCCCAGGAATTCTGATCATCTTGATCAGAAGTTTCCTTTTGACTGAAAGAGGAAAATGGAAGCTTGAGGACAACTTTAATGTTAATTTTATGTGGCTGAAAGAGTAAACAACATCTACCTGTAGACATAGAGGCTCCGATTATAATGAAGACAAGCAAATTGGAGAAGGCCTGCAGTGAGAACAGTAGCCATACATTTCAAAAATGTTTTAAAAATTGTTATGGACCTATAATCGTAAACTTATAACAGCACAATATAGAGTAAGAAAGACATGGAAACAACACAGATGTCCATCCATAGAGGAATGGATAAGGAAACTGTAATACACTCTACTCAGCCATTAAAAAGAATGAAATTATACCATTTACAACCAAATTATCCCAACTAGAGACCATTACGCTCAGTGAAATAAGACAATCCCAAAAGGACAAGTAACATGTTCTCTCTTACGTGAGACAAAATTCAGGCAAAACACACAGTCAATAGATTTACAGGCAAATGTACATGCAGTCATCTAGAGGAACTGTATAAAAGAGACTATCTTATCAAGATGTGAAGGTACAATACAGTACAATACAGTATGTATCTCTATTTCCAAATCAAAGATGGACTCCCAATGAAACTGTTAAATATATCTTGACAATAGGATACTGAGCTCTCTGCCATTGTCTGTACTTACAATGTCAGGATTTACTTAAACAACAGAAAGATGGGCTTATGATTTTTGAATGACTATACTGTTGTAATAATATAGGGGAAAACAGCGAGGGGATCTCACAGGTTCCTGGCCAGCAGGTCCCCATGACCACTGAGGGGATGAGGTGGGTGGCATTTTTCAGCAACAAGAACCACTGGAGACAGCCTGATTGAGTGTGTCCATTTATGGTAAAGCAAGCACAAACTTATACATGTAAGAACAGTTGGAGGACAGAAGCACATCTCCTGACTGTTCTACCACCTAACATTGGCACCTAACATTGGCGCTGTAACATTGGCTAGAAGACATGTCTATTGCTATGGACCCTTCAATCGTGTCACAGGTCACACACAACATGCACAGCTGGCATGTAACTTGACTTTTCAGAGTTGTTTATCAAGGAAGTCCCAGCAGAGCCCATCCAAAGACAAGAGAAATTGAGGCACAGCCCATTGCTCTTGCCTGTATGGCCAGTGATCAGATCAGTTTGATCTCATGGTGTGGGAAAACCATTGCCGGGTGATCCCCCAGGGACATGGTGTGCTGCATCTTCATGACTTCCTTCATAGGCCAAGCAGGCAGAGTTCCAGGGGCTACTTCTCACAAGGAGAGGGGTTTTGAGAAAGGGAAAGTTCAAACCCCAGAGCCTATGGAACTATCATTGAAAAAGGCCATTAAAAAGTACTCTGGGCTAGGTAGCTTTCCTTAAGTTCTCTTTGCTTTTCTACTCTTTTAAAACAAGTTTTAATTGAAAGTAAAGCCTGCTTTCAGCATTCAAAACTAGCAAGTTATGAAACAGAAACACATGCGCTTTCCTATCAGCATCGGGAGTTTAAGAAAGCCCAAACAGCTGCACTAAGAGTAGATTGTTCATTCTTTCAGAAAGAAAAGATACCCTGTGGAGGCCCAAAAATTTCAATACAAGACTAGGCTGGGCAAGGCAAGCTAGTGAACAGACAGTTACCAACCACCTTCTTTTCCGTCATGATATGCACAGCCTATACAAGGCAAAGCACCATACAAGGGTTGGGGGAAGGCAAATGAGACCTAGTGAATTGGTAGACATTCAGGGCACATGAGGGTCAGAAATATTTTTGGTGGGGGACTGGAATGCAGTCTTCCACGTGGAGGTTTACTATATGTGAAAACATTGACAATAATTATAAGAGATCAGTATTCGGATCTTCATATTATTGATAGAGTCAATATTACTCAGAAAGAAAAAATGCTTTTCTTAAGCCATGTGATTAATAAATGACAGAGTTAGGGTTCTAGGAAGCTTGTGCATTTACCATCCTATTGGCTTTTTAAAATTAAATCTATTCATTAATTACATTGTGTTGTAATTTCATAGAATCTGGGATTCTCCCCACACTTCCCCCCCCACCCTCCCCCCATGGTGGGTTCCTCCACCTTGTTGCTTAACCATAGTTCAAGTTCAGTTGAGATTCCGTCTTAGCAAGCATATGCCAAGTATAGAGTCCAACATCTTATCGTCCAGTCAAGTCCAACTACTTATTGGGGAGACCCTTTCTGGTCTGAGGGAAGAGCCAGCAGAGTATCATCCCGATCAAATAAAAGCCACAGAATGAAACTGGAAATCAGCAATTCAAAATGCCCAAGGAAATACAGAAACTCTTGGAGGTTGAACAATAGCTATTAAACGAACAATGGGTCAGGGAAGAAATTAAAGAAGAATAAAAAAATTTATGGAAACCAGTGAAAACCCTGACACAATATTCCAAAACTTGTGGGACACTGCCAAAGCAGTGCTACGGGGTAAATTCATCGCAATTGGAGCTCATGTTAAGGCCCAAGAGAGGCGCCAAATACAGGAATTAAACACACACCTCCAGGAATTGGAAAAACAACAGCAGAAGAGCCCCACACACAATAGGAGACAAGAAATCATCAAAACAAGGGAGGAAATCAACCAGATAGAAATAAAAAAACATACACAAAATCAATGAATCAAAAAGCTGCTTTTTTGAAAAGATAAACAAAATAGACACCCCACTGGCCCGACTGACAAAGAAAAAACAAGAGAAAGCAAGAATTAACACCATCAAAGATGAAAAAGGCAACATAACAACAGACATTACAACCATTAAGAACATAATTAGAAATTTCTACAAAGCACCGTACTGCAGCAAATCAGAAGACCACCAAGAAATGGAAAAGTTCTTAGACTCACACAACCTGCCAAAACTTAGCTCAGAGGCAACAAACGACCTGAACAAACCCATAACTGAAGCAGAGATTGAATCAGTGATTAAAGACCTCCAAACAAAGAAAAGCCCAGCCCCAGACGGCTTCACTACAGAATTCTACAAAACATTCCGAACAGAACTGACCCCAATCCTCTACAAACTCTTCAAAACAATAGAAAAAAAGGCAACCCTTCCAAAATCATTCTATGAAGCCAACATCACCTTAATCCCAAAACCAGACAGAGATCCTACAGAGAAAGAAAACTACAGACCTATCTCTCTGATGAACATTGATGCTAAGATACTCAACAAAATCCTAGCCAATAGATTTCAAAAAAACATCAGACAGATCGTTCATCCGGATCAAATAGGATTCATCCCTGGAATGCAGGGATGGTTCAACATTCGGAAATCCATCAATGTGATACACCACATCCAAAAACTGAAAAACAAGAATCACATGATAGTATCAATAGATGCAGAAAAAAGCTTTCGACAAAATCCAGCACAACTTCCTGCTAAAGACCCTAACCAAGGTAGGCATAGATGGAAAAATTCACAACATAATCAAAGCAATATATGAAAAGTCCAACGCCAGCATCATACTGAATGGAGAAAAGCTGGAACTCTTCCCACTGAAATCTGGAACAAGACATGGATGTCTGCTTCCTCCACTGCTATTCAACATAGTTCTAGAGGTACTCGCTGAGGCCATAAGACAAGAAAAAGAAATCAAAGGAATTCAAATGGGAAATGAAGAAGTCAAGCTCTCACTATACGCAGATGACATGATTCTTTATGTAGAAGAGCCAAGAGACTCAACACAGAGACTACTAGAACTTATACGAGAGTTCGGTAGAGTGGCAGGGTACAAAATTAATGACCAAAAATCAACGGCCATAGTGTATGCTAATAGCCCCAAGTTGGAAAAAGATCTAACCAGCAAGATACCATTCAAAATAACCGAGAAAAGCATGAAGTATCTGGGAATAAATCTAACTAAAAAATGTAGGAGACCTATATGAGGAAAAGTACAAAATACTTAAAAAAGAAATTGAACAAGACCTCAAAAGATGGAGTAACATCCCATGCTCCTGGATAGGTAAAATCAATATCATTAAATGTCTATATTGCCTAAGGCAATATATATATATTCAACGCAATCCCAATCAAATTGCCAAAAACATTCTTCATGGAACTGGAAACAATGATCCAAAGGTTCATCTGGAAACACAAAAAACCATGAATAGCCAGAACCATCCTGAAGAACAGGAAGTTAGCAGGGGGAATCACAGTTCCGGACCTGTGGACATACTACAGGGCAGTGGTTATCAAAACAGCCTGGATCCCATACTTTCTAGAATGTTCTGTTCACCAACGTTCTGAGTTCTCTAGGCTTGCAAATGGGAAAAAGTCCTGAACTGACTGGTGAAGTGGTGGTAGATTCACTCTCTCTCTCTCTCTTTCTCCCTCTCCCTCCCTCCCTCACCCTTTCTTTTCCAAGCTAGGCAGTCCACCAGGTGCCTGATTGCACTTAGTCTCTAGGTGATGGTCAACCAGTTGCACTTAGTCTCTATGCGGTGCTCATTCAGCTGCCTGGCGACAATTGACACGCACATTTGACACCAGGTGTCACTGTTTACCTATTTGTTTTCTGTATCCTCTCAGTCTTCCTAAAACTTACCTTCCCTACCCCTCCCTCCTCTCTCTTTGCCACCTCCTTGCCATCTCTGCACCAGTTCTCCTCCCATCCACCCGTTTAGATGTTCAATGTTCACTGACTTTCTTGTTTTCTTCCCCACCACCCCAACTTGCACCCATCCACAGCTTTTCCCCATTTTACTATAGTGGTATAATCCTTCCGAAGGAATCTTAATTCCATTTGTCTCTGCACTTGTCCAAAGTTGTTTCTCTCTTTTTAAAAATCTTTCTTTCTTTCTTTCTTTCTTTCTTTCTTTCTTTCTTTCTTTCTTTCTTTCTTTCTTTCTTTCTTTCTTCCTTCCTTCCTTCCTTCCTTCCTTCCTTCCTTCCTTCCTTCCTTCCTTCCTTCCTTTTTTTCTTTCTTTCTCTCTCTCTTTTTCTTTCTTTCTTTCTTTCTTTCTTTCTTTCTTTCTTTCTTTCTTTCTTTCTTTCTTTCTTTCTTTCTTTCTTTCTTTCTTTCTTCCTTCCTTCCTTCCTTCCTTCCTTCCTTCCTTCCTTCCTTCCTTCCTTCCTTCCTTCCTTCCTTTCCTTCTTCTTTCTTACTTTCTGTCTTTCTGTATTCTTGAGGAGTCTTTCTAAAGACTGTTTAAATTGCAATTTTATTTTTTCATTGACGTATGCATTCATCTGTTGCGATTGTTTCAGAAAGAGAGGAATTCTCGTTACACCAGGGGAAGCTGGGCTCAGTGTTGGGTGATGACCTGCTTCTGCTGGCCAAACCTGGGGCAGTACAATGCTACCCACAGCTCTTTCCCACCCAGTCTGCTTGCTAATTAGCCCAATATGAAACCACCAAGATGCTCAGGTGTGCCAAGTCACATCCCAGACTGGAAACGATATGCAGAGAAAATGGCGAAGGGGTGCTGAGGTTAGGGTTAGGGTTAGGGTTAAGGTTAGGGTTAGGGGTTAGAGTTAGGAGTTAAGAGTTAAGGTTAGGTTTTGGGTTAGGGTTAGGGTTATGTTTATGGTAAAGGTTAGGTTTTAGGCTTAGGGTAAGGGTTATTGTTAAGGTTAGGGTTATGGTTAGGATTAGGGTTATTGTTTAGGGTTTTGGTTATGGTTAGTGTTAGTGTTAGGGTAAGGGTGAGGGAACATTCTGCTTTCCCTATAAGTTTCCCATAGGTTAGAGAACACTGGAAATGGCATCTTTCCCCCCCCCCCCACCCTTCACCACCATCACCGCCACCACTGCTCTCCATCATTGATGCAAAGGTGTACCAGACAAGGTTGGTAAATTCCACTCACTCACTCCCAGAATACAGATCCTTTGAATTTATATCCGCGATTTCCACCACCTATTTGTTTTATTAGTTATTCATTTATTTGTTGATTTAATTTCTCCTCACTTCTCTCTCTGAGTTTTGGCTCAGTATCTTGTCAAAATGCCATGCAAACCCCTCCAGATGTCACTCCCCAATGACCAGTGGTTTAGTTGTTGATGTTGAGGTTCTGTGCACAATAAGTCAGAAAAGCTCAGTTTTCACACACACACACACACACACACACACACATAGGGTTGAGGCAAAAGCTGTTGAAAAACCTATTTGTATCCTAAACAGAGTTGTGTGGCACTGAGAACCAGGATTCCATACTTTCTAGAATGTTCTGCTCACCAACGTTCTGAGATCTCTAGGCCTGCAAATGGGAAAAAGTCCTGAACTGACTGGTGAAGTGGTGGTAGATTCACTCTCTCTTTCTCTCTTTCACTCTCTCTCACTCTCTCTCTCTCTCCCTCCCTCCTTCTCTCACTTCCTATCCCCCTCCCTTCCTCCCTCACTCCCTCTCTCTCTCTCTCTTTATCCCTCTCCCTCCCTCCCTCACCCTTTCTTTTCCAAGCAAGGCAGTCGACCAGCTGCCTGATTGCCCTTAGTCTCTAGGTGGTGGTCAACCAGTTGCACTTTGTCTCTATGCGGTGCTCATCCAGCTGCCTGGTGGCAATTGACATGAGACATTTGCAACCAAGTGTCACTGCTTACCTATTTGTTTTCTGTATCCTCTCAGTCTTCATAAAACTTACCTTCCCTACCCCTCCCTCCTCTCTGTTTGCCCTCTCTTTGCCATCTCTGCAACAGTTCTCCTCTCCTCCCCTTAGATGCTCACTGTTCACTGACTTTCTTGTTTTCTTCCACACCACCCCAACTCGCACCGTCCACAGGTTTTTCCCCATTTTGCTACATTGATACAATCCTTCCAAAGGAATCTTAATTTCATCCCTCTCTGCACTTGTACAACATTGTTTCACTCTTTTTAAAATTTCCTCCTTCCTTCCTTCCTTCCTTCCTTCCTTCCTTCCTTCCTTCCTTCCTTCCTTCCTTCCTTCTTCTTTCTTACTTTCTGTCTTTCTGTATTATTGCGGAGTCTTTCTTAAAACTGTTTAAACTTACAATTTCATTTTTTCATTGACATATGCATTTATTTGTTGTATTGTTTCAGAAAGAGAGGAACACTCATTCCACCAGGGGAAGCTGGGCTCGATGTTGAGTGATGACCTGCTTCTGCTGGCCACACCTAGGGCAGTACAATGCTGCCCACAGCTCTTTCCCGCCCAGTCTGATTGCTAATTAGCCCAACATGAAACCACCAAGATGTTCAGGTGTGCCAAGTCATGTCCCAGACTGGAAACGATATGCAGAGAAAATGAGGAAGAGGGGCTGCGGTTAGGGTTAGGGTTAAGGTTAGGGTTAGGGTTAGGGGTTAGGTTTATGGATAAAGTTAGGTTTACAGTTTATTGTTATTGTTATTGTTAGGGTTAGGTTTAGGGTCAGGGTTAGGGTTAGCGTTAGGGTTAGATTTTGGGTTAAGATTCAGCTTAGGGTTCATTGTCTGTCTTTCTTTTTTTCTTTCTTTCTTTCTTCCTTCCTTTCTTTCTTTCTCTCTGTCTTACTTTCTTTTCCTTCCTTTCTTCCTTCCCTCTTTCCTTCCTTCCTTCTTTCCTTCCCTCCCTCCTTTTCTTCTTCTTTCTTACCTTGTTTCTTTCTATTCTTAGGGAGTCTTTCTAAAAACTGTTTAAATTTGCAATTTCATTTTTTCATTGACTTATGCATTTATTTGTTTTTTTTTAAAAAAGATTTATTTATTTTATTATAAAGTCAGATATACAGAGAGGAGGAGAGACAGAGAGGAAGATCTTCAGTTCGATGATTCACTCCCCAAGTGAGCCGCAATGGCCGGTGCGTGCCGATCCGATGCCAGGAACCAGGAACCTCTTCCAAGTCTCCCAGGCGGTGCAGGGACCCAAAGCTTTGGGCCGTCCTCAACTGCTTTCCCAGGCCACAAGCAGGGAGTTGGATGGGAAGTGGAGCTGCCAGGATTAGAATCGGCACCCATATGGGATCCTGGGGCGTTCAAGGCGAGGACTTTAGCAGGTAGGTCACGCCGCCGGGCCCTTATGCATTTATTTGTTGCATTGTTTCAGAAAGAGAGGAATTCTCGTTACACCAGGGGACACGTAGCTCAATGTTGAGTGATGACCTGCTTCTGCTGGCCACACCTGGGGCAGTACAATGCTGCCCACAGCTCTTTCCCACCCAGTCTGCTTGCTAATTAGCCCAATACGAAACCACCAAGATGCTCAGGTGTGCCAAGTCACATTCCAGACTGGAAACAATATGCAGAGAAAATGGGGAAGCGGTGCTGAGGTTAGGGTTAGGGTTAAGGCTAGGGATAGAGTTAGGTTTTGGGTTAGGATCAGGGTTAGGGTTAGCATTAGGGTTAGGTTTTGGGTTAACATTCAGCTTAGGGTTCATTGTTATTTTTAGGGTTAGGGTTAGGGTTAGGGTAAGGTTAGGTGAACATGCCACTTTCCCTTCAAGTTTCCCATAGATTAGAGAACACTGGATGTGGCATCTTTCCCCACCACCCTCCACTGCCATCACCACCACCACTGCTCTCCATCATTGTCTATCCTGATACAAACGTGTTCCACATAGTGTTGGTAAATTCCACTCACTCACTCACTCCCAGAATACAGATCCTTCAAATTTACATTCATGATTTCCACCACCTATTTTTTGATTATTTGTTCGTTTATTTATTGATTTGATTTCTCCTCCTCACTTCTCTCTCTGAGCTTTGGCTCAGTATCTTGTCAAAATGCCATGTATACAACTCTGGTTGGGACTCCCCAATATCCAGTGGTTTAGTTGTTGATGTTAAGTCAGAAAAAGTCAGAAAAGCTCAGTTGTCTCACACACACACACACACACACAAACATAGGGTTGAGGCAAAAGCTGTTGAAAAACCTGTTTGTATCCTAAACAGAATTGTGTGGCACTGAGAACCAGGATTCCATACTTTCTAGAATGTTCTGTTCACCAACATTCTGAGTTCTCTAGGCCTGCATATGGGAGAAAAAGTCCTGAACTGACTGGTGAAGTGGTGGATGATTCTCTATCCCCCTCTCTCTCTGTGTCTCTGTCTCCCTCTCTCCCTCACTGCCACTCTCCCTCCCTCCCTATCTCCCTCCCTCTCTCTTTCTCCTTCTCCCTCCCACCCTCACCCTTTCTTTTCCAAGCAAGGCAGTCGACCAGCTGCCTGATTACACTTAGTCTCTAGGTGGTGGTCAACCAGTTGCACTTTGTCTCTATGCGGTGTTCATCCAGCTGCTTGGCGGCAATTGACACGCGACATTTGCCACCAGGTGTCACTGTTTGCCTATTTGTTTTCTGTATCCTCTCAGTCTTCCTAAAAGTTACCTTCCATACCCCTCCCTCCTTTCTGTTTGCCCCCTTCTTGCCATGTCTGCACTGGTTCTCCTCCCATCCACCCGTTTAGATGTTCAATGTTCACTGACTTTCTTGTTTTCTTCCCCACCACCCCAACTCGCACCGTCCACAGCTTTTCCCCATTTTACTACAGTGATACAACCCTTCCGAAGGAATCTTAATTCCATCTTTCTCTGCACTTGTATAACGTTGTTTACCTCTTTTTAAAATTTCTTTCTTTCTTTCTTTCTTCTTCCTTCCTTCCTTCCTTCCTTCCTTCCTTCCTTCCTTCCTTCCTTCCTTCCCTTCATCTTTCTACCTGTCTTTCTTTCTGTATTCTTGGGGAGTCTTTCTGAATATTGTTTAAACACAATTTCATAGGTACTGGGATGCTCCCTCTTCACCCCAAATCCTCCCCCCCCCCGGTGGATTCCTCCAACCTGATGCATAACCACAGCTCAAGTTCCGTTGGGATTCCCTCATTGCAAGCATATAACATACATAGAGTCCAGCATCTCATTGTCCAAATTCCACGGCCTCTTAGGGAGACCCTCTCAGGTCTGAAGGCAGAGCCAGCAGAGTGTCATCCCAGTCAACTAGAAGCTCCAACATATCATCAGCAACAATCCAGGTATGATGAGGCTGGTGCAGAGTCCACTGACTGATGCAGACCATCATAGCGTCTCCCCTTGTCCAATATTTTGCTGGCAACATATAACTGAGGTGGTTGATTGATCTATTCCATCTTCCGTCTTTTCTTGGTTAATGTTCTGATTTGTCCATTATGATTAAGGGAGTCCCCAAAGAAACTTTGAGGTGTAGGAACATGTAGGAACCTGTACTAGTAAGCACAGTGCCCGCCAAAATCCATCACCCTGATCAGCTTGTGGTTGCAACTACTGGGTTGGTTCTATTCTCAGCCCCGACCTCCACTGGAACCAATGAGTACTGCAGCCCATCCTGGTTCTGGCCATCACACACTCATCCTTCACTTAAACCACTGGGAGGTGTTCTGGTTGGGTGCTGCATTCCTAACCGGCACAGGCAGCCTTGCCATGGCATTTTGTATTGTATACTTTTTTTTTTTATTATCGCAACCTAACCAGGCCAGACCCCAGCACAGCTCCAGCACTCAGATGTGCTAGTGGATAATGCGAGCTAACTCAGCCTGGTCCGCCCCCAACCCGAACCAATGTATGCAAGTGGGTTACTTTCCAACGCATCTTCTGGGTTGTTTACCTCCTTATTTCCTGCATTTATTTGTAGGGTCAGTGTCTGTCAGAAGAACTGTTCCGGTTCCTCCATCAGACCCTTCCTGGTGTCAGGCTTCACGCATACCAGCAGTTCCTTGGGCCAGCTCCGCTCTTCAACCCAATCTGGTTCCTGATGTTGGAAGTTTCAGCCCAGCCACGGCTTGTCCTTACCCACATACAGCTCTTATATGGCTCAGTTGGGCTTGAAACCTAGCCGAGTCCATCCCACGTCTACCCTGGTCCTCCAGAGCACCAAACTGTGCTGCGGTCTAACCCGGCATGGTGCGTCAAGATCCAATCCATATTTATGCAAAGGGACTGCAACTGTGACCTGACCAGAACTCAGCCCCCTTCCAGTTCCTGCATCCCTTAGTGGTAGACTCCACTCAGCCAAGGCCTCCCCCACCAAGCTCCCCAACCAGGCCTGTTCCCAGCCAGTATTAAGTGTGCCAGTGGTTGCTCTGCATCAGCTCAGCACGCCCCATAGACTGTCATACCTAATGCATTGTCTCCACCGGCCCTCCTAAACCATCGAGTGGGGTCAGAATTTCCACAGGGATTGGCCCACACAGCCCGACACATTCTAGCCCAGGGTATGGTTTGCAAATGCCAGTCAATGTCATGGTCTTGCCTACTGTGACTCAAATGCTAATTCATCATCCTATTGGGCAATGGGGGCATCCTGCTGGACAAGCCCTTAATTTTGCCTTTAAATAAAATAGTGATTGGCAATCTGCAATTTAAAGTGAGTACAGGATCATCAGAGGAAGATTTACTGCCATTGAGAATCTGTACGATTGATACAAGTACCCAGAACACTGTGGCTTCAGCCTAGAGCCATTCATGCAATATATCAAAGAACCCAAATTCCAGATCTTCCTGGCCGGGCAGCCAGCAGGCACAGCCTAGCGCCAATGGCGCACTGGCCGACCGGGAGTCGCTCACCCCATGTACCTGGGTGTGCCATGCTGGAGATGGGGTGAACCCAAGTGCCCCCGAGCAGCATGGCTGCCCTGGGGTTGAGGCGCTCGGACCTCAGCCCCACCCCCTGGCTCCTCCTCCAGCTTCCGCCTCGTGGCTCACTGGGCACATCCTGATCCGCTTCTCAGGACCTTAGGACCCACCCTCCTGGTCCAAAAGAGGGCAGTCAACTAAGAATCCCATGAAACCTGGAAGATGCCCTGGAGTTGCTCACCCCATGTACCTGGGTGTGCTGTGCTGGAGATGGTGTGAACCCAAGTGCCCCCGAGCAGCATGTCTGCCCGGGGGTTGAGGTGCTCAGACCTCAGCACCACCCCCTGGCTCCTGCTCTAGCTGCCGCCTCGTGGCTCACTGGGGACATCCAGATCCGCTTCTCAGGACCTTAGGACCCACCCTCCTGGACCAAAGGAGGGCAATCAACTAAGAATCCAGGCAAATCTGGAAGACGCCTGGGAGTTGCTCACCCTATGGACATGGGTGTGCTGTGCTGGAGATGGGGAGATCCCGAGAGCCCCCGAGCAGCATGTCTGCCCGGAGGTTGAGGCGCTCGGACCTCAGCACCACCCCCTGGCTCCTGCTCTAGCTTCCGCCTCATGGCTCACTGGGGACATCCAGATCCGCTTCTCAGGACCTTAGGACCCACCCTCCTGGTCCAAAAGAGGGCAGTCAACTAAGAATCCCGGGAACTCTGGAAGACGCCCGGGAGTCACTCACCCCATGTACCTGGGTGTGCCATGCTGGAGATGGGGCGAACCCAAGAGCCCCCAGCAGCATATATGCCCGGGGGTTGAGGTGCTCGGACCTCAGCCCCACCCCCGGCTCCTGCTGCAGCTGCCACCTCGTGGCTCACTGGGGACATCCTGATCCGCTTCTCAGGTCCTTAGGACCCACCCTCCCGGCCAAAAAGAGAGCAGTCAAGTAAGAATCCTATCAAATCTGGAAGACGCCTGGGAGTCGTTCACCTCATGTACCTGGGAGTGTTGTGCTGGAGATGGAGTGAACCCGAGCCCCGGAGCAGCGTGTCTTCCCAGGGGTGATTGAGGCTGCACTTAGTCTCTTGGTGGTGCTCAACCAGCTGCCTGTTGTCTATTGACATGCATCATTTGTCACCAGGTGTCACTGTTTACCTATTTGTTTTATGTATCCTCTCATTCTTCCTCAAACTTACCTTCCCTACCCCTCCCTCCTCTCTCTTTGTCCCCTCCTTGCCATCTCTGCAAGTGTTCTCCTCCCCTTCTCTCATTTGGATGTTCAATGTTCACTGACTTTCTTGTTTTCTTCCACACCACCCCAACTCCTATCCCCTCCACAGCTCTTCCCCATTTTACTACAGTGGTATAATCCCTCCTAAGGAATCTTAATTTCATACGCCTTGCACTTGTCCAACGTTATTTCCCTCTTTTTAAAATTTCTTTTTTTCTTTCTGTTTTTCTTTCTTTTTCTTTCCTTCCTTCCTTCCTTCCTTCCTTCCTTCCTTCCTTCCTTCCTTCCTTCCTTTCCTTCTTCTTTCTTTCTTTCTTTCTTTCTGTATTCTTTGGGAGTCTTTTTGAAAAATCTTTAAACTTGTAATTTCATTTTTTCATTGACTTATGCATTTATTTGTTGCATTGTTTCAGAAAGAGAGGAACACTCATTCCACCAGGGAAAGCTGGGCTCAACGTTCAGTGATGACCTGCTTCTGCTGGCCACACCTGGGGCAGTACAATGCTGCCCACAGCTCTTTCCCGCCCAGTCTGCTTGCTAATTAGCCAATTATGAAACCACCAAGATGCTCAGATGTGCCAAGTCATGTCCCAGACTGGAAATGATATGCGGAGAAAATGGGGAAGCGGTGCTGAGGTTAGGGTTAAGGCTAGGGTTAGGGGTTAGTGTTAGGAGTTAAGG
Organism: Ochotona princeps; assembly: GCF_030435755.1. Classification (NCBI taxonomy): domain Eukaryota; kingdom Metazoa; phylum Chordata; class Mammalia; order Lagomorpha; family Ochotonidae; genus Ochotona; species Ochotona princeps. Next base: position 42,258,302 of record NC_080847.1, on the reverse strand, counting down.
TTAGGTTTTGGGTTAGGGTTAGGGTTATGTTTATGGTAAGCGTTAGGGTTTAGGCTTAGGGTAAGGGTTATTGTTAAGGTTAGGGTTATGGTTATGGTTAGGGTTATTGTTTAAGGTCATGGTCATGGTTAGTGTTAGTGTTAGTGTTAGGGTAAGGGTAAGGGTAAGGGAACATGCTGCTTTCCCTATAAATTCTAGGGTTCTAGGAAGCTTGTGCATTTACCATCCTATTGGCTTTTTAAAATTAAATCTATTCATTAATTACATTGTGTTGTAATTTCATAGGAATTGGGATTCTCCCCACCCCTCCCCAAACCCTCCCACCATGGTGGATTCCTCCATCTTGCTACATAACCACAGTTCAAGTTCAGTTGAGATTCCCCCATTGCAAGCATATATCAAACATAGAGTCCAGCATCTTATTGTCCCGTCAAGTTCAACGGCTTCTTAGGCATACCCTCTCTGGTCTGAAGACAGAGCCAGCAGAGTATCATCTCATTGAATTGAAAGCTCCAACATACCATCAACAAAAATTTACATCATTATGGAACTAATTGACATAGTAATGAGTAACCAATATGTTAAAAGTAAATGCAAGTTCTTAACCACCTTCTGTGACCACCTCATTGACATTTCAATTTTAGTTTACACACAACATATAACATACATAACATAACATGTTATACATAACATCACATCATCTTAAATTAAGGCAAACATGTGGTATTTAACCTTTTGAGATTGGCTCATTTCCCTTAGCATTATGGTTTCCAGTTTGGCCCATTTTGCCACAAAGAACTGCATTTTGGTTTTTTTACTAGCTGAGTAGTATTCCACGGAGTAGATGAACCATAGCTTTCTTATCCAATCCTCTGCTAATGAGAATTTTGGCTGCTTCCATGTTTTTGCAATTACTGATTATGCTGCTATGAACATAGGAGTGCATGTTGGTTTCTCATAAAACAAGTGTTCTGGATATATTCCTAGGAGTGCTATTGCCGGATCATACGGTATGTCGATTTTGAGTTGCTTGAATATTCTTAATTCCATCTTTCCCTGCACTTGCCCAATGTTGTTTCTCACTTTTTGAAATTCGTTCTTTTTTAAATTCTTTCTTTCTTTTCTTTCTTTCTATCTTCCTTCCTTCCTTCCTTCCTTCCTTCCTTCTTCCTTCCTTCCTTCCTTCCTTCCTTTCTTTTTTTCGTATGCCTTGGGAGTCTTTCTGAAAGCTGTTTAAACTTGAAATTGCATTTTTTCTTGACTTATGCATTTATTTGTTGCATTGTTTCAAAAAGAGAAGAACACTCGTTCCAACAGAGGAAGCTGGGCTCTATGTTGAGTAAACACCTGCTTCTGCTGGCCACACCTGGGGCAGTACAATGCTGCCCACAGCCCTTTCAAGCCCAGTCTCCTTGCTAATTAGCTCAAAACAAAACCACCAAGATGTTCAGGTGTGGCGAGTCACATCCCAGACTTTAAAAGCTATGCAGACAAAATGGGGAAGGGGGGCTGGGGCTACTTAATAGGGTTAGGGTTAGGGTTAGAAGATAATGGTTAGGGTTAGGGTGAGAGTTAGCTTGCTGAGCATCCAACACAAACCACAAACGAATGCTCCACATCAGGGTCTCAAATGCCAAAAGCATCAAAATCATTTTCAGGTAGCCCTGAATACAAGGTTCTGGAACCACATATTTGTCTATGAGTATATTAGCTCTAGGCAACACTGCATGTTCGTGACAGTTATATTGAAGACAAATCTATTGAGTGGATCTTGGAGGAAAACATCTTCCTTTGGATGACTAACTTTGTACACCATCAGGATTACAGGCAGCTCTCAAGGAAACGTAGCTTAAACACTGTATGCTAAATGCCCTTTGAACGCATTGTACTGAAAAGGAGCTTGATGAGCATCCCACACAAACGAATGCTCAACATGCGGGTTTCACATGCTACCAACTTCACATTCAGAGACAATTTCAATGCGAAAATTGTTTTCAGCAAGCCCTAAATACAAAGGTTCAGGAATCACATATTCGTCTCTGAGTGTGTTACATCAAGGCAACACTGCATGTTGGTGATGGACATTTAGAAGAAGAATTACCGAATGGTACTTGTGGGAGAACAACTTCATTTGGCTCACTCGCATCACACATCATCAAGCTTACAAGCAGCTCTCAAGGAAACTCCATTTTCACACGGTATACTTCATCCAATTTCATGATAGGGAAATTGATGTGCATCAGACACAAACGAAAGCTCCACATGCGGGCCTCACATGCTACAAACTCCATTTTCAGAGACAACTTCAGAGACAAAGCCGTTTTCAAAAAGCCCTCAATACAAAAGTTCTGGAATCACATATTCATCTAGCAGCATATTTGATCAAGACAACACTGCATGTTGGTGATAGGCATACTGAAGAAGAATCAGCCGAGCGGTTCTTGTGGGAGAACAACTCCATTTGGCTCACTCATTTCACACACCATAATCTGGCAGGCAGCTGTCAAGAAAACTCCGTTTATACACTGTATACTTCATGCCCTTTGAGCACATTGTACTGAAAGGGATCTTGATGAGCATTTCACACAAACGAAGGCTCCACATGCGGGTTTCACATGCTACCAACTCCACATTCAGAGACAACTTTAGCACCAAAGCTGGTTTCAGCTAGCCCTCAATAAAAAGGTTCTGGAATCACATATTCGCCCATGAATATATTAGCTCTAGGAAAAAATGCATGTAGCTGACATGGACATTGAAGAAGAATCAGCTGAGTGGCTCTTGTAGGAGAACAACTCCATTTGGCTGACTCACTTCACACACCATCAGGCTTACATGAAGCTATCAAGGAAACGCAGTTTTCACACTGTATACTTCATGCCCATTGAACACATTGTAATGAAAGGGAGCTTGGATGAGCATCCCAAAAAAAGAATGATTCACATGCGGGTTTCACAGACTACCAACTCCACATTCAGAGACAACTTCAGCTCCAAAGCCATTTTCAACTAATCCTCAATGCAAAGGTTCTGGAATCACATATTCGTCTGTAAGCATATTAGCTCTAGGTAACAGTGCATGTTGCTGACACGCATATTGAAGAAGAATCAACCGAGTGTTTCTGGTCAGAAAACAAATCCATTTGGCTCACTCACGTCACACACCATACAAGCAGCTCTCTAGGAAATGCAGTTTCCACACTGTATGCTTCATGTGCTTAAGCACTTTTTCCTGAAAGGAAATTTGATGAGTTTCCCACACACACAAATGCTCCACATGCCGGTTTCACATGCTACCAACTCCACCTTAAGAAACAACTTCTGCGCCAAACCCGTTTTCAGCTAATCCTCAATACCAAGGTTCTGGAATCACATATTTGTCTAGGAGGCTAACAGCTCCAGGCAACACTGCATGTTGGTTGAAGGGAATATTGTAGAAGAATCAGGTGAGTTGTTCTTGTTGGAGAACAACTGCATTTGGCTCACTCACTTCAGACACCATCAGGCTTACAAGCAGCTGTCAAGGAAACGCGGTTTCCTCACTGTATGCTTCATGAGCTCTGAGCACATTGTACTGATAGGAAGCTTGATGAGCATCCCACACAGACGTAATCTCCACATGCCGCTTTCAGATGCTACCAACTCCATATTTAGAGACAACTTCAGGGTCAAAGCCGGTTCCAGCTAGGCCTCAATACAATGGTGCTTGTATCACATATTCTTCTATGAGTATTTTAGCTATAGGCAACAGTGCATGTTGATGAAGGAAATATTGAAGAGTAATCAGCCGAGTGCTTCTGTTGGAAGACTACTCCATTTGGATCATTCATTTCACACACCATCAGGCTTACAAGCAGCTCTCAAGGAAACTCCTTTTTCTCATTCTGTGTACTTAATGCTCTTTGAGCGCATTGTACTGAAAGGGAGCTCTATGAGCTTCCCACAAAAACCAATGTACCACATGCGGGTTTCACATGCTATCAAGTCCACACTCAGAGTCAACTTCAGCCTCCAAGCCTTTTTCAACTAGCCCTAAATACAAAGCTTCTGGAATCACATATTTGTCTGTGAGTAAATTAGGTCTAGGCAACACTGCATGTTTGTGACACGCATATTGAAGAAGAATCAGCCCAGTGGTTATTGTGGGAGAACACCTCCCAATGGCTCACTCACTTCACACACCATCAGGCTTACAAGCTGCTCTCAAGGAAACACAGTTTCCACACTGTATGCTTCATGCCCTTAGAGTGCATTGTACTGAAATGGGAGCTTGATGAGCATCCCACACAAATGAATGCTCCACATGCGGGTTTCACAGGCTACCAACTCCATTTTCAGAGAAAACTTCAGCGAAAAAACCGTTTTCAGCTAGCAATCAATACAAAGGTTCTGGAATCACATATCTTCTATTAGTATATTAGCAGTAGACAAAAGTGTATGTTGCTCACACTCATATTGAAGAAGAATCAGCCGAGTGGTTCTTGTGGGAGAATAACTGCATTTGGCTCACTCACTTCACACACCATCAGGCTTACAAGCAGTTCTCAAAGAAACACAGTTTTCACACTACAATGCTTCATGCCCTTTGAGCGCATTGTATTGATAAGAAGCTTGATGAGCATCCCACACAAAGGAATGCTCCACTTCCGGAATTCACATGCTACCAACTCCACATTCAGAGACAACTTCAGCGCCAAAGCCGTTTTCAGCTAGCCCTAAATACAAAGGCTCTAGACGCAAATGTTGCTTAAGAGCTAATTCCATCAAGCAACACTGCATGTTGCTGAATTGCATATTGAAGAAGAATCAGCCGAGTGGTTCTTGTGGGAGAACAACTCCATTTGGCTCACTCATTTCACACACCATCAGGCTGGCAGGCAGCTGTCTAGAAAACTCCATTTATACACTGTATACTTGATGCCCTTTGAGCACATTGTACTGAAAGGGAGTTTTTGAGCAACCCACACAAAAGAATGCTTCACATGCGGGTTTCACATGTCACCAACTTCACATTCAGAGACAACTTCAGCTCCAAAGCCGGTTTCAGCTTGCCATCAATACAAAGGTTCTGGAATCACATATTCGCCTGTGAGTATTTTAGCTCGAGGCAACACTGCCTGTTGCTGAATTGCATATTGAAGAAGAATCAGCCGAGTGGTTCTTGTGGGAGAAAACTGCATTTGGCTCACTCATTTCACACACCATAAGGCTGACAGGCAGCTCTCAAGAAAACTCCGTTTATACACTGTATGCTTCATGCAATTTTAGGATAGGGATCTTGATGTGCATCAGACACGAATGAATGCTCCACAAGCGGGTTTCACAGGCTTGCAACACCACATTCAGAGACAACTTCAGCACCAAAGCCGTTTTCAGATAGCCCTCAATGCAAAGGTTCTGGCATCACATATTCTTCTTTTGCTTTTTTGTTTTTGATTTGTTTTTTTTTAATTTAATTTTTGATGTATTGATTACATTGTATTATGTGATACAGTTTCGTTGGAACTGGGAATAATTCCACCCCTCCCCCAGCACTCCCCCCATGTGGAATATTCCACCTTGTTGCATATCCACTGATCAAGTGCAGTTGAGATTCCTTTTTGCAAGCATAAACTAAACATGGAGTCCAACATCTTATAGTCCAGTCTAGTTCCTCATCTTCTTGGGGAGACCCTGTCTGGTCCGAGGACAGAACCATCAGATTATCAACCCGATCAGTTAAAGGCTCCAACATACCCTCAGCAACAATTAACTTTGTTGTGTAAATAATAGTTATAGTATTGAGTAACCAATATGTTAACAACAATTGTGATTTCTTAACGATGTTCTGTGATAACCTCATTGTAAATTCAGTTTTAGTTTATACACAACATGTAACATAATAAACAAAAAATAACATGTTTTACATAACATCATATACTCTTTTTTTTAAATTTTACTTTAAATTCATTAATTATATTGCATTATGTGACACAGTTTCATAGATACTTGGATTCTCCCCACCCCTCCCCAAACCCTCCCACCATGGTGGAATCCTTCACCTTGTTGCATAACCACAGTTCAAGTTCAGTTGAGATTCCCCCATTGCAAGCATATACTAAACATAGTGTCAAGCATCTTATTGTCAACGGCTTCTTAGGTATACCCTCTCTTAAATTAAGCAAGCATGTGGTATCTGACCTTTTGGGATTGGCTTATTACCCTTAGCATTATGGTTTCCAGTTATGAATCACATATTCTTCTAGGAGTATATTAGGTCTAGGCAACACTGCATGTGGGTGACGTGCATATTGAAGAAGAATCAGCCCAGTGGTTCTTGTGGGAGAACACCTCCCAATGGCTCACTCACTTCACACACCATCAGGCTTACAAACAGCTCTCAAGGATACGCAGGTTCCACACTGTATGCTTCATGCCCTTTGAGCGCTTTGTACTGATAGGAAGCTTGATGAGCATCCCACACAAACGAAGGCTCCACATGCGGGTTTCACATGCTACCAACTCCACATTCAGAGACGACTTCAGCGCCAAAGCCGTTTTCAGCTAGCCCTAAATACAAAGGATTTGTAATCACATATTCGTGTATGAGTATATTAGCTCTAGGCAACACTGCATGTTGGGTGATGCGCTTACTGAGGAAGAGTCAGTCGAGTGGTCCTTGTGTCGGAACAACTCCATTTGGCTCACTCATGTCACACACCATCAGGCTTACAAGCAACTCTCAATGAAACGCATTACCCACACTCTATGCTTCACGCCCTTTGAGCGCATTGCACTGGAAGGAATCTTGATGAGCATCCCACATAAATGAATGCTCCACATGCAGGTTTCACAGGCTAACAACTCCACATTCAGAGACAAATTCAGTGCCAAACATTTTCAGCTACCATTCAACGCAAAGGTTCTAGAGTCACATATTCGTCTATGAGCGTTTTCGCTCTAGACAACACTGCATGTTGGTGACATGCATATTGAAGAAGAACCAACCGAGTGGTCCTTGTGGGAGAACAAATCCAGTTGGCTCACTCACGTCACACACCATCAGGCTTACAAGCAGCTCTCAAGAAAACTCAGTTATCACACTGCATGCTTTATGCCCTTGGAGCGCATTGTACTGAAATGGGTGCTTGATGAGCATCCCACACAAACAAATGCTCCACATACATGTTTCACATGCTACCAACTCCACATTCAGAGAAAAAATCAGTTTCAAAGCTGTTTTCACCTAACCCTCAATACAAAGATTCTGGAATCACATATACATCTGTGAGTATATTAACTCTAGGCAACAGTGCATGTTGGTGACACGCATATTGAAAAACAATCAGATGAGTGGTTCTTGTGGGAGAACAACTCCATTTGGCTCACTGACTTCACACACCATCAGGCTTACAAGCAGCTCTCAAGGAAACTCCGTTTTCACACTACAATGCTTCATGGACTTTGAGCACATTGTACTGAAACGAATTTTGATGAGCATTCTACGCAAACGAGTGCTCCACATGCGGGTTTCACATGCTACCAACTCCACATTCAGAGACAACTTCAGCGCCAAATCGTTTTCAGCTAGCCCTCAATAGAAAGGTTCTGGAATCACATATTCTTCTATTAGTTTATTAGGTCTAGGCAACACTGCATGTTGCTGAATTGCATATTGAAGAAGAATCAGCCGAGTGGTTCTTGTGGGAGAACAACTCGATTTGGCTCACTGATATCACACACCATTAGGCTTACCAGCAGCTCTCAAGGAAACACAGTTTCCACACTGTATGCTTCATGCCCTTTCAGCGCATTGTACTGAAAGGAAATTTGATGAGTTTCCCACACACACAAATGCTCCACATGCCGGTTTCACATGCTACCAACTCCACCTTAAGAGACAACGTCAGCAAAAAACCGTTTTCAGCTAATCCTCAATACCAAGGTTCTGGAATCACATATTTGTCTAGGAGTCTAATAGCTCCAGGCAACACTGCATGTTGGTGAAGGGAATATTGTAGAAGAATCAGGTGAGTTGTTCTTGTTGGAGAACAACTGCATTTGGCTTACTCACTTCAGACACCATCAGGCTTACAAGCAGCTGTCAAGGAAACGCGGTTTCCTCACTGTATGCTTCATGAGCTCTGAGCACATTGTACTGAAAGGAAGCTTGATGAGCATCCAACACAGACGTAAGCTCCACATGCCGCTTTCAGATGCTACCAACTCCATATTTAGAGACAACTTCAGCATCAAAGCCCGTTCCAGCTAGCCCTCAATACAATGGTTCTTGTATCACATATTCTTCTATGAGTATATTAGCTCTAGGCAACAATGCATGTTGGTGAAGGGCATATTTAAAAAGAATCAGATGAGTGTTTTTGTTGGAGAACAACTCCATTTTGCTCACTCATTTTACTCACCATCAGGCTTACAACCTGCTCTCAAGGAAACTTCGTTTCGCACTGTGTGCTTCATGCCCTTTTAGTGCATTGTACTGAAAGGGATCTTTATGAGCATCCCACACAAACGAATGCTCCCCATGCGGGTTTCCTAGGCTACCAAGTCCACATTCAGACACAACTTTAGCGCCAAAGCCATTTTCAGTTAGCCCTCAATGCAAAGGTTTTGGAATCTCATATTCATCTATGAGTAGATTAGCTGTAGCAACACTGCATGTTGGTGACGCTTATATTGAAAAAGAATCAACCGAGGGGTTTGTGTGGGAGAACAACTCCATTTGGCTCACTCACTTCACACACCATTGAGCATACAAGTAGCTCTCAAGGAGATGCAGTTATCACACTGTATGCTTCATGGTCTTTGAGCGCTTTGTACTGAAAGGGAGCTTGATGAGCATTTCACACAAAGGAATGCTCCACATGCGGGTTTCACATGCTACCAACTCCACATTCAGAGACAACTTCAGCGCCAAACCGTTTTCAGCTAGCCCTCAATACAAAGGTTCTGGAATCACATATTCTTCTATTAGTTTATTAGGTCTAGGCAACACTGAATGTTGCTGAATTGCATATTGAAGAAGAATCAGCCGAGTGGTTCTTGTGGGAGAACAACTCGATTTGGCTCACTAACTTCACACACAATCAGGCTTATAAGCATCTCTCAAGGAATCGCAGTTTCCACACTGCATGCTTCATGCCCGTTGAGCGCATTGTGCTGACACAACTCTTGATGACTATCCCACAGAAATGAATGCTCCACATGAAGGTTTTACATGCTACCAACTCCACATTCAGTGACAGCTTCAGAGCCACAGCCGTTTTCAGCTAACCCTCAATACAAAGGTTCTGGAAACACATATTCATCTATGAGTAGATTAGCTCTAGGCAACACTGCTGTAGGCCCAGGTCTCCCACGGGTTAACTCCACAGCTTAGCTTGTTTCTAAGTGATCACAGGATGGGAAATATTGGACTGATACATTTAGCCCCTGGCTTGACTGAAAGTTACTCTCTTGCCTCCCCTTTTTTAAGATGCCCCCAGGGGAGCTTAGGAGTTGCTTGAGCATTGGGATAATACTGGGAGGAACTAGGAAGAGTATAAAAGAGGCAGGCTAGCCCCAAATAAATGGCATTCTGTTTACAAGAATGACCCACTGCATGTTGTCTTTTGTTATCTTGTGTGTTGTCTGTTTGTAACCCTAGTCCCTCCTCTCGGCTCGGGGTAGCATTGTCGTGGGTGTTGCCGACAATGACGTTCCACCAAAATTGAGAAAGAGAGGATACGGTGTAGGTCGTCCTGGGAGGCTGGCCAGCGGATTAATGTAAATGGGAGTATTGTAAGTCTCTCCTATACTGGTAGGAGATGAGTTTTATTTTGAAATAAAATCAGGTTTTAGTTTTATTTTGTAATATAGTTAGGGTTTAGATTTATTTTGAAGTATAGTCAGGTTTTAGGTTTATTTTCAAGTATAGTTAGGTCTTGGTATTTAATTCATCCTGCGAAATGGGCGATAAAATGGGTTCAGTCTTCTCCCATGATAAATTGGTCACCTTCTTGAAGTTCTTCTATATCAAATGAGGAACGCTGTTGGTCAGAACAGTATGACTGGAAAATTTAGCAATTCAGGCAAGGTTGATTTAAAAAAAAAATAGAAAAAAAAGAGAGAGAAAGAAAGAAACGTGTTTTGTAACTTAATTTAAACCTAAAGCGTGAAATGAACCTACATACTTGTTTTACAAAATATCTCCAGGTTAAAGTATGTCGAAGAAGAGGTTAGAATTTGCAAAAGATTTAAGAGTTATATGTCTCTGTTCTGATGTGTTTGGTGTTTGTGAATGTTTTTTTAGTTGTATTGTTGGTGTTCTATCATTTTTGTTTTAATATTCTTTCTTCAGTTCTATCTTTGTCTTGAACTGTTAAGTTGTTGTTCTTGTTCTGAATTGGGTGCATGTGTGACTGACTGATGAGATGGGACGGACCATAACTGACCCCCTTTCTCTCTCCTGATAAATAATTTTAGAGTGATCTAACAAATTTAAAACTTCGTATGACATTTTCTTGCTTTTTGATCTTCAGCTTACAGTGTTGTTCTATCATTGATCAATTCTAACATACAGGACATATTCAGTTAAATGCCAAAGGTACTTTTTGTTTAACTCATTTAGACCTCTAAATTCTTCAGAGTTCTGAACCAAGTCTCATGACTTTGAGGTTTCTAGTAGTATCCTTGGAACTCTCAAAGATTGAGTCAAAAATTTGGATAGTGTAATTGTCATTCAAAATAATTTGGATTGTAGTCTCGCAATATTATTAAATTATGCTAAATTTGTTGCAGCATATATGCTATTGAATAGATGAGTACTTATGCTCATTGGTCAAAATGTTTCCTAATAATGAAATTAATCCAGATTGTTAATTACTTGTGTTCTTACTTACAAGGAAGTATGTGAACTTTTGCCTTACAGGAAATCAACATTCTTTTAAATTGTATAGTGAAATTTGTTATGATGTGTATAATTTCTGAGTTTTGCTTTTAAGACAATGAAGTTGGAGTTTGGTTCCTTGTGAGAAACAACAGTGTTGTAACATCTCTTTTTAATTGTTAACTAACTTTGGTAAATTCGTAGGTAATCTCCCAAGACCACAGCCAAATCGATTTTTTTTCAGCTCTCTTGACTTCAACAAAACAAAAGCTAAGGAGAAGCTCCAGGCCCTCAAGCCATACATAAAACAAGGGAAGGGCATGCATGGAGTCTGCCCTTTGAAGAATTTGGGACTTTAACCTTGTCCCAGTTGTAGTGATTCTTATCTGAAAAAACTTATGTTTGCTGGTTTTGAGGTGGGTTTGTGTTAAAATGTGTTTCCATGAATTGGGAGAAATGGTTGAAATTTGCTTAAAGCCATTGTATTTGAAGTTTTTGTAGTATGCATACATAAAAATGCTAGTAATATCTAAAAATAAAAATATCTATCTCTAATTTTGTTAAAAAATTGAAGCGTTGAACTTTAGATAGTCTCTGTTTAATTGGTGACTTTATCAAATGTCTATCCAGCTTCATTAAGCTCTATTCTTGTTCCAACCTTTGAATTTGTTAAAATTCTTAAAAACTTATGATACTATTTTATTCATTAATTCCTGTGTTTAATGCTCATGATCTAATAGAACTATGTTTTCAAGGGTATTTTCTGTTAGGTATTTACTTTGAAATATTTGGGTGATCATTTATAAGTGACAGAAGTTTTTGATATGTTACTATTCAAATTAGTTTGACTAAAATGTGAGAGGCGTTAGACTGGGTAGTAGGCAGTTAGGGTTTTCTGGGTCCCCAAGTTATTTTTTTCTCAAATATAAAGGGGTATTTTCCCCACCGTGTCTTGGATTCACCAGAGCACTGTCTCTCCCAATACAAGTGCATATCTTAACTTATCAGGAATGCTTCCCCAGGAGACAAGGCTGACATTAACATGTCTATTCCCCACCTGAAACCTCCACCCATTTCTGTCTCCGGCCATTGCCAAGGGGGAGGGTTTCAGGCTGGCCTCTTTATCATTAGAAAGGGACCAAGGAAGTTGGTCAGTGACACCTTTCTGGCCTTTTGTCCCAGGGCCGGGTACCATGGAAACCAGGAATTTGCTTATGGATAAACATCTTTGAGGGGAACTTTTGAAGGATGCTTTCCCCAGCATTAATACAGGTCTTCTCTTTTAACTTTTCCTCCTGCCACTATGGCAGGGGACTAGGGTCTTTTCTATCTTGGACCCCTCCCCCCCATCACTGGGGCGGGAGTCTCCTTTTTTAGCTTTTCTGGCGAATCTTGCTTTAAAACTAAATTGTGTCCGCATGAAAATTCTTCTTTCCTGCAAGACAAGAATTGAGGTGCTGCCGTACTCAGGGTCAAAAACACTACAACAAACGGATGGACATTATAATGAGAAATCTTTGATCAGATATTTTAAGGCCTCTTGGCATATTTAATAGGTTTAATTCTTCTGGTTTTGAGAGTTCTATATGGGCCCTGGCAGCCTCAAACTCAGAAGGATGTGCTTCAAAGGATGTATCTTTCAGTTGGCAAAGTTAATTTTAGGACAGACAACTGATTCGATCTGTAAAAAAAATATTGGGGGGCATTGCTAAAGTTTAATAGTAAACTATAGGTATGGTTTATTCAGATTATTAAGAGCAAAATGTAATTCTAAACAATTGGTAACTTTAACACACTTAAAGAGAATTCTCAAGTAGCTTTTACAAAAGCTGTTTTGTTTTATAATATGTGTTGCCTAATACACATGTACATGTTTATGTGGCAAGCTATGTAGTCTATCTTAATTGGCTTATAGATGAAAATATTTATAAATGTCAATTGCTAAGCTAACTCCTTTTGAAAATTATGTATGGATATACAATTAAGCTCCTGGAGAGGCATGTCTGTTTCTGTTTTCTCAGGACCTACAAAGTCTGTTCAGCTGAATAGTTTCGAATGTATTCAAATGGACTTACTACTCAGGACTTCAACAGAGAAGCCTTTCAAGTGCCATGATGTACAACAAACACCTGACGACTTCTGCCTTATATCAGGAACTACTACATGGACCCCCATACTGCTGTTTCCCCACAGCGCCCCCTCTCAGTGGGAAGTAGTTAAGAACGGATGATGCCGCCCCTTTTCCCTAAAAATTTTGGGGTCCATTTTTCTGTTTGGAAATGTAGGAGCCAGATGGGATGATAGGCATTTAGGGTCTCTGGTTCCTGGTAAAACTGTCTTGTATATATGTAACATCTTAGCACTATGAGATTCTTGAATGTCAGTGTTTTCAACAGTGCTTGTACATTGTTAAGACCTGGGTACCCCTCATGTCAGGGAAAGTTATTCCAAAAAGCATTAGACTGGCAGCATGGATGTTAAAGGAATGGAAAAGAGTTTGAACTTTGGGACTGATGGTCATGGCCATGATTGCAGTATTGTTTCCTCTTCTCTACTGCCTACTCAGGCAACAGGCCCGGGAGCAGGGCCATGATGGCCTTAGCTGTGGAAAACCCTAGCGCTCAAGTTTGGTTGAGCATGGTGTGATGGGTAGCCAGAGACAGGTAAGATCTGGCAGAGCTGATGACCAACCTAAGACAGGGATTCCACATGCCTCGGGTGGGGCCCCCCATGATGGGTACGGCGTCACCTGACTGCTGGACAACTTAAGATAGGCGTTCATTTAAAAAACAAAAATGGGGAACATGTAGGCCCCAGTCTCCCAAAGGTTAACTCCACAGCTTAGCTTGTTTCTAAGGGATCACAGGATGGGAAATCTGGGCCTGATACTTTTAGCTCCTGGCTTGAATACAAGTTCCACTTTATTGCAACCCCTTTTTAAGATGCCCCCAGGGGAGCTTAAGAGTTGCTTGAGCATTGGGATAATACTGGGAGGAACTAGGAAGAGTATAAAAGAGGCAGGCGAATCCCAAATAAACGGCATTCTGTTTACAAGAGTGACCCACTGCATGTTGTCTTTTGTTATCTTGTGTGTTGTCTGTTTGTAACCCTAGTCCCTCCTCTCGGCTCAGGGTACACGGTGACGCGGGCGTTGCCGACACACTGCATGTTGGTGAAGAGTATATAGAGGAAGAATCAGCCGAGTGGTTCTTGTGGGAGAACAACTCCATTTGCCTCACTCACTTCACACACCATCAGGCTTACAAGCAGCTCTCAAGAAAACGCAGTTTCCGCGCTACATGCTTCATGCCTTTGAGTGCATTTTACTGAAAGGAAGCTTGATGATCATCCCACACAAACATATGCTCCACATGCGGGTTTCACATGCTACTAACTCCACATTCAGAGACAACGTCAGCAAAATCCCATTTTCAGCTAGCCCTCAATACAAAGGTTGTGGAATCACATATTCGTTTATGAGTACATTAGTTCTAGGCAAAACTGCATGTTGGTGAAGTGCATATAGAAGAAGAATCAGCCAAGAACTTCTTGTGGGAGAACAACTTCATTTGGCTCACTCACTTCACACACCGTCAGGCTTGCAAGCAGCTCTCAAGTTACACAGTTTTCAGACTGCACGCTTCATGCCATTTGAGCGTATTGTGCTGAAACGAAGCTTGATGAGCATTCCAGAAAAAAGAATGCTCCACATGCGGGTTTCACATGCCACAAACTCCACATTTACAGACAACTTCAGTGCCAAAGCTGTTTTCAGCTATGCCTCAATACAACAATTGTGGAATCACATATTTGTCTAGGTGTCCACTAGCTCTAGGCAACACTGTATATTGGTGACGCGCATATTGAAGAAGAATTAGCAGAGTGGTTCTTGTGGGAGAACAACTCCATTTGGCTCACTGACTTCACACACCATCAGGCTGACAGGCAGCTCTCAAGAAAACGCAGTTTTCGCACTATATGCTTCATGCCCATTGAGTGCATTGTACTGAAAGGGAGCTTGATGATCATCCCACACAAACAAATGCTCCACATGCGGGTTTCACGTGCTACCAACTCCACATTCAGAGACAACTTCAGCGCTAAAACCGTTTTCAGCTAGCCCTAAATACAAAAGTTCTGGAATCACATATTCGTCTATGAGTGTTTTAGCTCTATGCAGCAATGCATGTTGGTGATGCTTACACTGAAGAAGAATCAGCTGAGTGGTTCTTGTGGGAGAACAACTCCATTTGGCTCACTAACTACACAAATCATCAAACTTACAAGCAGTTCTCAAGGAAGCGCAGTTTTCACACTATATGCTTCATGCCCTTTGAGCGCATTGTACTGAAAGGGAGCTTGATGAGCAACCCACATAAACGAATGCTCCACATGCGGATTTCACATGCTACCAACTCCAGATTTACAGACAACTTTGTTTTCAGCTAGCCCTCAATGGAAAGCTTCTGGAATCACATATTCGTCTATGAATACATTAGCTCTAAGTAACACTGCATGTTGGTGAAGGGAATATTGAAGAAGAATCAGCCGAGTGGTTCTTGTGGGAGAATAGCTCCGTTTGGCCTACTGACTTCACACACCATCAGGCTTACAAGCAGCTCTCAAGTTAACGCAGTTTCCACACTGCATGCTTCATGCCCTCTGAGAGCATTTTGCTGACACGAAGCTTGATGACTATCCCACAAAAACGAATGCTCAGAGAGGAAAAAAATGGCCGACCATGGAGGGTTGATGTAGAGGGGAAGGCAGAGAGAGAGGGCTATAGAGTGCCGGAAGAAGGAGCAAGTACAGTTAAAAATAGTATAAGCAGGTGTGCGAACCTCCCAGGACAATGCGGAATCAACAAGATCCACACAGTCTGGAGAATCAAGCAAAAAAAAAAAAAAAAGAAAAAAAAGAAAAACAACAAACAAACCAAGGCAGCGTTCTGTGGTCAGCTCCTCAGTGCCTCGGAAAAGGGCGAGTTGGGATCCCAGCAGGGGAAAGTCCTGCGGGAATTTTGACCAGAGAATATACAGTCAACTCTGGGAAGTCGTTGCACAAAGCCCCTCCAGTGGCGGCTAGAGACTGCAGGCGTATTGAAGCCTCTAGCACTGGTGGCGATATTGGTAACCTTGGCGGGACCCAGGCAAAGACAGGGACAGGTAACTAACACACATTCTCCCAAAACAAAACGCTGTGGTACCGGAACGGCGCTACGACCCTGAAGTGCGATGGCCGGCAGCTGCGGCAGCAAGGGTGAAATCCCCAGGATCACAGCTAATCTAAATTCTGGGCCAACCCAGGCAGGGGAAAGAGGAGGCGGAACAGGGCTGCCAGATCCCGTACCTCAGACAAAAAAAAAAAGCAAAAAAAAAAAAAATCCAAGAAACGAGACGGGTGCCTAGGCGCTGAAACCTAAGGTGCTGAAACCTAAGGTGCTGAAACCTGAAACCCAGAAGGGAAACAAAAAAACCCCAAAGCTGCTTGGGCCAGAAGGAAAACAAAAACTTAGGCTAGCAAGACCTCAGGCCACCTACTAGGTGGCAACAGAGGTCAAGGGTGAGAATCCAGCAACACCTTGGGCCACAAATATGAGACGGAATAAGAGAGTTAGTGATGTAGACACAGTTTGCTCCACCCCAAAAAGCCACCATAAAGCCTGGTCAATTGCAGAGATTGCAGATGAAGAAACTGAAGACGTCTCTGATAAGGAGTTCAGAAAAATAATTATAAAACTCTTCAGAGACAATGAAAAACGATTGGACGAGCTCAAAGATTTTAAAAACCACATAATCACAGAAACAAAATCACTCAAAAACGAGATCCTAGACTTGAAGAACAAAGTTGAGAGCTTAGCCAACAGAATTACAGCAGCAGAAGACAGGATATCCGACATGAAAGATTCCAAGAATGAAAGCAGGCAGATTATTAACCAACTAGAGTCACAACTACACAAGGCAACCAAGACGATCCAGGAGATGAACGACAACATCAAGAAGTCAAATATCAGAATCATGGGGCTCCCAGAAGGAGTGGAAAGAGAGACAGGCATACAACCAGTTCTTGAGGAAATTATGTAGGAAAACTTCCAAAATACCTGGAACATGAACGCAATCCAAATTCAGGAAGGCCAGAGGACTCCCCACAGGGTGGAACCAAAACGATCCTCCCCAAGACACGTGGTAATCAAGCTACCCCCCACTGAATACAAAGAAAGAATCCTAAGGTTAGCACGAACTAAAGAGAAGCTTACATTTAGGGCAGAACCATCAGAATCACTGCCGACTTCTCAGAACAGACGCTCCAGGCAAGAAGGGAGTGGAACAAAATCTTTCAAGTACTGAAAGAGAACAACTGCCAACCAAGAATACTCTACCCAGCAAAGATTTCATTTGTATATGAGAATGAAACTAGATACTTCCACAACAAAGAGAAATTAGAAGAATATGCCAACACAAAACCAGCTCTACAAAATCTCCTTAGAAATGCGCTACTCCCAGAGAAAAAGGAAGCAAGCCATAAGCAAGGATGGCAATCAGGAAGATCTCAAAAACTCCATCCACAGAAATGACAATCAATTACCAGCAACTTCAAAAACACGGGCATATGTCATGGCAAAATTATAATTTCTCAATATTAACCCTCAACACAAATGGCTTAAATTCATCACTCAAAAAGCACCGATTAGCTACAATTCAAAAAATGAGAAAAGCATGAAATATCTGGGAATAAATTTAACCAAAAGCGTAGAAGACCTTTATGAAGAAAATTACAAAACACTCAAAAAACAAATAGAACAAGACCTCGAAAGATGGAACAACATCCCATGCTCCTGGGCAGGCAAAATTAATATCATCAAAATGTCTATACTACCAAAAGCAATATATATATATATATATATATATATATATATATATATATATATATTCAATGCAATCCCAATCAAATTACACACAGCATTCTTCATCGAACTGGAAAAAATGATACACAGATTCATCTGGAAACACAAAAAACCATGAATAGCTAGAACCACTCTGAAGAACAGAAACTTAACAGGGGGAATCACAGTACCGAATCTATGGACATACTATAGGGCAGTGGTTATCAAAACAGCCTGGTACTGGCATAAAGATAGGGAGGAAGATCAGTGGAACAGAATAGAAGCAACAGATGGAAAGCCACACAGATACAGTCAATTAATCTTTGACAAAAAGACAGACAACAATCCAAGCAAATGGGAAGGTCTGTTCAATAAATGCTGTTGGGACAACTGGTTGATAGCCTGCAGAAACAAAATGATAGACCCGCATCTCTCACCATACACCAAGATCAAATCTAAATGGATAAAAGACCTAAACCTACATCCAGAAACCTTCAAACCTTTGGAAGAAAATATTGGAAACACACTGCAACACTTAGGGGTAGGCCCTCACTTCCTAAAAAAGACTCCAAACGCAGTAGAAATCGAGACCAAAATAAAGAAATGGGACCTCATCAAACTAAGAAGCTTCTGTATAGCTAGAGAAACAATCAACAAAGTAAAAAAACAACCTACAGAATGGGAGAAGATCTTTGCACACGACATAGGAGATAGAGGGCTGATCTCCAGAATATACAAAGAACTCTAGGGAAACCAAAACACCAGAACAAACAAACTGCTCAAGAAATGGGCATGAGAAATGGGCAGACATTTCACAAAAGAACAAACCCAAATGGCAAACAAACATATGAAAAAATGCTCAAGTTCCCTGGCAATAAGGGACATCCAAATGAAGACAACAATGAGGTACCACCTAACTGCAGTAAGGATGGCACACATACATAATACCACCAACACTTGCTGGCGAGGATGTGGGGAAAAGGGAGCCCTTCTCCACTGCTGGTGGAGCTGCAGACTTGTACAGCCTCTATGGGAATCAGTTTGGCAAATACTCAAACAACTGAAAATCAACATACCGTATGATCCAGCAATACAACTCCTAGGAATATATCCAAAACATCTTCTACACAAGAAACCAACGTGCACGCGTATGTTCATAGCAGCACAATCTACAATCGCAAAAACCTGGAAGCAACCAAAATGCTCATCAATAGAAGACTGGATAAGAAAGCTATGGTTCATCTACTCTATGGAATACTACTCAGCTATTAAAAAAAACAAAATGCAGTTCTTTGTGGTCAAATGGGCCCGACTGGAATCCATCATGCTAAGAGAAATGAACCAATCCCAAAAGGTTAAATACCACATATTTGCCTTAATCTGAGATGAAAAGATGACAACTTGGCAGATAGTACCTGTATATTGTAATATTAGTGCAATCTCTAACAACCTGTATCCAATGCAATAAGATAATGTGATATAATACATAAACCAACAATTAATGTCAGAATACTTAAGATCTACATCGAAAAACTGTAACACCTACTATACCCTCAATACGCTATGTTAACCTGTAATGGGGAGGGAGTGCAGGGAAATCTTTCAGGACCATAAAAAGAGTGAGGGAAAACTACAATATAGCCTATCAAGATCAAATCTGGTAATTCATAGACAGCAGACTCAAAGCGGCACTAAACAATAGTAAAACTACTATACCAATGCATGAGGGGGGAATTGGGTGTGATCCTGACAACCTCTTAACAGGAGGTCATGTGCGTGGAGCAGGAGGGCACTCCAGAGTGGAGCAGGTGGTAAGGAGGAAGCTTGAATCCCAACCATGAAGACTCCCAGACCTTCACCACAAACTATTAATACGAGCAACAAGGACTATATCCCAACTGCCAAGGAGGCCACAGGAAATTGGATGCCCTCGAAGGCTGAGTACTCTGAGGTCACCCACTCCCAACCGTAGCTTCTGCAGGGGATGAAAGAAGTCCAAACACTACCGTGCAGAAACCAACGTCATCGGAAAGGCAACCAGAAGCCCTGAGCGGTCCGCAGAAACAGAAGAACAATAAACGTCCTTCGGAACCAGGGAGGAGAGCTTTCTCTGGTCTAAGCCTGGCTCCACCTCTGGACCCCCACTCTCCCTCACAATGACCATAGGGATTGCTCCAAAAACCCCTCATAGCAAACAAACAATCATACAAACTAAAAAAACCTAAAATAAATAGACAAACAACAGAAAGTAGAGCTTGAAATCTGACAGGAATGAGCTGGCATGGATTGGCTCATGCCTTGCTGGATGGGAAACAAAGATTAGTTACTCCTCACCATGGTGTTGAGGATTTTCGTGCACAACCCCCCCAAAAAGTTCTGCGCCTTAAATGTTGACAAATATCTTGTTAGAGTTACAAGCCAGTCTAGATTATCCCAAAATCTGCCAAGATCAGCAAAATTATACTTCAACACAACAAATGGCTAAATACTAAAATGAAATAGACACGAGACAGCTGAATGGTACCTTATAGCCATTTTAATGTATATAGTAGCCGGTCCTGTATATAAACTAAAATTGAAATGTCAATGAGCTAATCATAGGTTGTGGTTAAGAACTTGCTTTTTTTTTGTTTTTTTAAACATACTGGTTACTCAAACCATGTCAATTCCATAATGTTGCAAATTGCTGTTGATGTTATATTGGGACTCTTAATTGACTGTGATGATATTCTACCAGCTCTGAGTTCGGACCAGAAATGGTCTCCCCAAGAAACTGTTCAACCCATCTGGACAATAAGTAGCTGGACTCTATGCTTGGTATATGTTTGCAAGGAAAGAATCTTGATTGAATTTGAACTGTAATACTGCATCAAGGTGGAGGAATCCAACAGGGGGGAGGGGCGTGGGGAGAGGTGGGGGATTCCCAGAGCCTATGACACTGTCATATAATGCAAAATAATTAATAATATATATATATTTAAAAATTCTTATTAACTAAAAAAAAAGAATGCTATACATGCGGGTTTAACATGCTACTAACTCCACATTCAGAGACAACTTCAGTGCCAAAGCTATTTTCAGCTAGCCCTCAATACAATGGTTCTAGAATCTCATACTTGTATAGAAGTATATTAGCCCTAGGCAACACTGCATGTTGCTGAAGGGCATTTAGAAAAAGAATCAGGAGAGTGGTCCTTGTGGGAGAACACTTCATTTGCCTCACTCACTTCACACAGCATCAGGCTTACAAGCAGCTCTCAAAGAAATGCGGTTTTCACACTGCATGGTGTATGCCGTTTGAACAAATAGTACTGAAAGGGAGCTTTATGAACATCCCATACAAACGAATGCTCCACATGCAGATTTCACATGCTACCAACTCCACATTCAGAGACAACTTAGGCGCCAAAGCTGTTTTCACCTAGCCCTCAATACAAAGGTTTTGGAATCACATATTCGTCTTGGAATATATTAGACTCAGGAAACACTGCATGTTGGTGACAGGCATCTGGAAGAAGAATCAGCCGAGTGGTTCTTGTGGGAGAACAACTCCATTTGCCTCACTAACTTCAGACACCGTCAGGCTTACAAGCAGCTCTCAAGGAAATGCAGTTTTTACACTGCACACATCACGCCCTTTGAGCACATTGGGCTGACACGAAGCTTGACAACTGTTCCACACAAAAGAATGCTCCACATGCGGGTTTCAGTTGCTACTAACTCTACATTCACAGGCAACTTCAGCGCCAAAGCTGTTTTGAGCTAGCCCTCAATACAAGGGTACTGGAATCATATATACGTCTATGAGTATATTAGCTCTAGGCAGAACTGCATGTTGGTGAACTGCATATTGAAGAAGAATCAGGTGAGTTGTTCTTCAGTGGAGTAGAACTCCATTTGCATCACTTACTTCAAATACTATTAGGCTTACAAGCAGCTCTCAAGAAAACGCAGTTTTCAAACTGTATGTTTCATGCCCATTTAGTGCATTGTACTGAAAGGGAGCTTGATGAGGATCCCACGCAAACGAATGCTCCACATGCGTGTGTCACATGCTACCAACTCCACATCCAGAGACAAGTTCAGCGAAAAAGCCGTTTTCAGCTAGCCTACAATGCAAAGGTTCTGGAATCACATATTCGTATAGGAGTATATTAGCTCAAGCCAATACTGCATGTTGGCCGCTCGCATATGGAAGAAGAATCAGCCGAGTGGTTCTTGTGGGAAAACAACTTCATTTTTCTCACTCACTGCACACACCATCAGGCTTTCAAGTATCTCTCAAGGAAACACAGTTTCCACACTACATGCTTCATGGCGTTGAGTGCATTTTACTGAAAGGAAGCTGGATGAGTATCCTACACAAACGAATGCTCCACAGGCGGGTTTAACATGCTACCCAAACCATATTCAAAAACCACTTCAGCACTAAAGCCGTTCTCAGCTAGCCCTAAATAGAAAGGCTCGAGACACAAATGTTGCTAAAGCTAATTCCTTCACGTCTACAGTGCATATTGCTGAATTGCATATTGAAGAAGAATCAGCCGAGTCGTTATGGGGGGGGGAGGACATCTCCATTTGGCTCACTGACTTCACACACCATCAGGCTGACAGGCAGCTCTCAAGCAAACTCAGATTTCTTACTTTCCTCTTAGTGCCGTTTGAGTGCATTGTCCTGAAATGCAGCTTGGTGAGCATCCCACACAAACGAAGGCTTCACAGGAGGGTTTCACATGCCACCAACTCCACATTCAGAAACCACTTCAGCGCCAAAGCCCTTTTCAGCTAGTCCTAAATACAAAGATTCTAGATGCAAATGTTGCTGTAAGAGCTAATTCCATCAAGCAACACTGCATGTTGCTGAATTGCATATTGAAGAAGAATCAGCCTAATGGTTCTTGTGGGAGAACAACTCCATTTGGCTCACTGACTTCACACACCATCAGGCTGACAAGCAGTTCTCATGGAAAGCACATTTTCTCACTGTATGCTTAACGCTGTTTTAGTGCATTGTCCTGAAATGCAACTTGGTGAGCATCCCACACAAACGGAGGCTCCACACAGTGGATTCACATGCCACCAACGTCACATTTAGAGACAGCTTCAATGCCAAAGCTGTTTTCAGGTAGCCCTCAATATAACATTTGTGGAATCACGTATTCGTCTTGGTGTCTATAGCTTTAGGCAACACTATATGTTGTTGACACTCATATTGAAGAAGAATCAGCCGAGTGGTTCTTGTGGGAGAACAACTCCATTTGGCTCACTCACGATACACACCATCAGGCTGTCAAGCAGCTCTGAAGAAAACTCAGTTTCCACACTGTATGCTTCATGCCCTTGGAGCTCATTGTCCTGAAATGCTGCTTGGTGAGCATCCCACACAAACGAAGGCTCCACATGCGGGTTTCACATGCCACCAACTCCACATTCAGGGACAACTTCAGCGCCAAAGCCCTTTTCAGCTAGCTCTCAACACAAAGGTTCTGGAATCACATATTCGTCCTGGAATATATTAGATTCAGCAAACACTGCATGTTGCTGAAGGAAATATTGTAGAAGAATCAGCCGAGTGGTTCCTATGGAAGAACTCCATTTGCCTTACTAACTTTACACAGCATCTGGCTTGCCAGCAGCTCTCATGGAAACGCAGTTTCCACACTGTACGTTCATGCCCTTTGCATTGCACTGAAAGGAAGCTTTATGAGCTTTCCACACAAATCAATGCTCCAGTTCCCGGTTTCACATGCTACCAACTCCACATTCAGAGGCAACTTCAGCGCTAAAGCTGTTTTCACCTAGCCCTCAATACAAAGATTCTGGAATCACATATTCTTCTATAAGTATATTAGCTCTGTGCAACACAGCTTGCTTGTGATGTTAATATTGAAGAAGATCAGCTGAGTGGTTCTTGTGGGAGAACAACTCCATTGGCTCACTAACTTCACACACCATCAAGCTTACAAGCAGATATCAAGTAATCTTCGTTTCACACTATATGCTTAATGCTGTTTGAGTTCGTTGTCCTGCAATGCAGCTTGGTGAGCATCCTGCACAAACGAAGGCTCTACATGCGGGTTTCACATGCTACTAACTCCACATTAAGAATCAATTTCAGCGCCAAAGTCATTTTCAGCTAGCCAGCAATACAAAGGTTCTGGAATCACACATTCGTCTACGGTATATTGCACAGCCCAGTCTCCCAAGGGTTAACTCCACAGCTTAGCTTGTTTCCCAGAGGGTAACAGGATGGGCAATTTTGGCCTGATACATCTAGCCACTGGCTTAACCGCAAGTTCCTGCTTCCTATTTGTCTAGTTATCTGCCAAGGGATTGGATAAACCCGGGGAGGAACTCAAGGAATTAAGGTGGCCACTAGAGGTTTGGATAGACACTGGGAGGAACTCGAGGGATTTAGGGTGGCCACTTTTGGACTGGATAAACATTGGGAGGAGCTAGGCAGAGTATAAAAGAAAGCCTGGATTTTCAATAAAGATCATTTTTGCATTCAGCATTCTGTGTACAAGAGTGACCCACTGCGTGTTGTCTTGTGTTGTCTTGTGTGTTGTCTTTTTTTGTAACCCTAGTCCCTCCACTCGGCTTGGGGTATGTGGCAACGCGGGCGTTGCCCACATCCCGTTTTTTTTGTTTTTTAATGGACACCTGTCTTAGGTTGTCCAGCAGTCTGTTTACGCATTACCCGTCATGGGGGAGCCCCACCTGGGGAATCCCTGTCTTAAGTTGGTCATCAGTGCTACCAGATCTTACCATGTTCAACCAAACTTGAGCGCTAGGGTTTTCCACTGCTAAAGCCATCATGGTTTGTCAAATAATGACCTGCTCCCGGGCTTGTTCCCTGCATAGGCGGCAAAGAAGTGTAAACAGTACTGCAATCATGGCTACGACCATCAGCCCCCTGGCTAAGATTCCGCTTTGTTCCTAAAACATCCATGCTGCCAGTTAAATGCCATTTCACAGGGGTAACACATATATGATTGTAAATTGGGGAACAGCTGGAGATCTGCGTTTCCCATGGGCAGGATACCAGGAAGTTGCACCACTGCTGTCAGGGTCGCCTATCCTGCAAGAACATCATTAGGAGTGGGATCATGCTGAGTTGGAGCCAAGGAGATTTGCTGTTAAGTCTCTCTGGAACCCATCTAGGTGTTTCTTCATCTTGGGGAAAAACACAAATGGAGCCTCGCCCCCACGTTAGTACTGGATCTGGTCCCCGCCATTTGTGGCCGGATCTTTCCATTTTACTTGGCCTTTATTCTCATCAGCAGAGCTTAGCCAATGGCGCTCTGCAGGAGCTACATCATTAGTAACAGTTAAAAAATTTAACACATAGATGGCAGATGCCAGTAGGGAATGGGGTGAGCTGCAATGCTCGGCCACGTCCCCCTTCTTTATTTTTTCTAGATAAACTTTAAGGGTGCGGTTGGCGTGTTCAACAATGGCTTGACCCTACGGATTATAAGGGATGCCTTTTTTATGAGTTATATTAAAATCTTGGCAGAACTTCTCAACACCCTGGGTAACATAGGCCGGTCCATTATCGGTCTTAATTTGTTTGGGGACCCCCATATAGGCAAAGGCCTGTAAACAATGGGATTTAACATCTTTTAATTTCTCTCCTGAATGAGCGGAGGCATATATTACATGGGAATAGGTATCAACTGAAACATTCACATATTGAAGTTTTCCAAAGGAAGGGACGTGGGTAACATCCATTTGCCACACATGATTGGGCAATAACCCTCTGGGATTAACCCCTAGAAATGGGACAGAACAATACTGAGCACAGACTTCACAATTGGTGACAATGTGGGTAGCTTGTTCTCTAGTTACCTTAGCATGTAATCTCAGGGAAGCTATATTGAGATGGAACCGTTTATGAAGGCGCACTGCCTGTTCATAAGGGTCCATGGTCAGGGATATGTGCAACACCTGAGTCAACGAATCTGCTCGTGCATTGCCAGGCAAGGAGGTATGCACTCTTATATGACCAACAAATAAGGGACAAGTGCACTGCCAAATCTGCTGCTGTAATTGTAAAAGAAGCAAATAAACTGAGGAGGTCGGGGCTATATAGGCTGCGGTTTCTAAAGGTAAAACAGCATGAGCCACATAGCAGCTATCTGTGTATAAATTCAGGGGCTCATCATGATAAATTTGAAGGGCAAAAAGAACAGCGGCTATTTCGGCGGCTTGAGCTGATTTGTGAGAGATGGAAACGGCCCCTTCTTCATGTCCAGAAACTATAGCAGCCTTGCCTTTAGCCAACCCATCAGTAAAAACCACACGGGTTCCTAATATGGGTTGTTTTCTAATTATTTTTGGAAAAACAACTGGATGTCTTTTTAAAAACTGTACTAAGGGATCGGAAGGATAATGATTAATTACCTGAGAAGAAACTGTGGCACAAAAGACAGACCAATCATCAATATTATGCTGCAGCCATACCACCTGTTGGGAAACATAGGGGATGGAGATGAAATCAGGATATTTTCCAAAAATTTGCAGGCTGATCTTACATGCCTTATACAACAGAGATACAACAGCAGTGGGGTAGGATTGCACGATTTGTCCAGTGGATGCTGGGGAGTGGACCCAATATATAGGTCCAGTCTGCCAAAACACTGCTGTAGGTGCGTGATTGGAAGGAAAGACCAACAACCGCATTGGTGCCTTATAATCCAGATAACTAACATGAGCATTATGAATGGCATGCTGGAACTAACTGCAGACATTCCCTGCCTTCTTTGGACAATTGTCTGGGTGAGGAAGGATCTGGATCACCATTAAGAATATCAAAAAGGGGCTTGAGTTGCCCAGTGGAAATATGCAAAATTGGTAGGATCCAATTAATATCATCCAACAAACTCTGCAGATCATTCAAAGTCTTCACATCACTTAATCTGATGGTCAAATTCTGAGGGGTGACACCAGTTGGTAAAAGTTGGTGGCCTAAATACTGATAAGGAAAATCTGTCTGAATTTTATTCGGGGCAACAATCAACCCGGCTGTGGCTAAAGCCTGATAAATACATTGTGCTGCAGAGGACAGAATGGAATGGGTTTCAGCCACGATCAAAAGATCATCCATATAATGGATTAAATAAATATTTGGAAATTGTGATCTAATTCCTTTTAAGGCCTTATCCACATATATCTGACAAATGGTAGGGCTGTTCATCATCCCTTGTGGGAGCACGACCCAATGGAAATGTTGGGAAGGGGCCTTTAAATTAATGGACGGTAAGGTAAAGGCAAAACATGGAGCATCTTCCGGGTGCAAGGGAATGGAGAAAAAGCAGTCTTTTAAGTCTAACACAAGCATATGCCAATCTTTTGGTATTCCCACAGGAGATGGCAAACCAGGTTGTGTGGCCCCCATAGGGGCCATGACAGCATTTACTGCAAGTAAATCTTGTAAAAGCCTCCATTTATTATTTTTCTTTTTAATAACAAAAATTGGGGTGTTCCAAGGAGAGGTGGATGGAACAATATGTCCAGCCTCAAGCTGTTCCTTTACCAATTCAATTGCAGCCTCTAATTTTTTGCTTGAAAGGGGCCATTGTTCAACCCAAACTGGTTCATCTGTTTTCCATGTTAATTTAATGGGTTCCACTAACTGACGAGGCTGCTCTACAATGGCCCCTGTGAAAAATGTCCTAACCCTGTCACAGACTGGTTGGGGGTCACCTTGAAGATGTCTGCCCAAACCTTTTCCAGGAAAGTATCCCTGTCTATTAAGCATATTTGCCACAGGCTGAGAGGTCAATACAACATTCATGGCACTCAACAAATCTCATCCCCACAGATTGATAGAAATATGTGGTAAGACATACGGCTGGAAAACTCCTGAATGCCCCTCTTGATCCTTCCACCTTAACAACCTGGCGCTTTTCTGTGGCTGAGAAGTTCCTATTCCTTGGAGAACGGTTGGATGGCCTCTAATGGCCAGGAACTTGGCCACTGTGCCTGGGATATAACTGTACTGTCAGCCCCGGTATCAAGTAAACCTGTGAATTTTCTCCCTTCTATCTCTAACTGTAAGGTGGGTCGGGTTTGCATGTCAGAGACCCAACATGTCAAGGGGCCAGAATCTCCAAACCCTCCTTGTCTATCTCTCTTAAGAATGGGGTTGTCAGTTGGAACCTTGGGGATCAAGATCAGCTGGGCAAATCTAGCTCCTGGTGGAATGATTATAGTACCTTTGGCTGATTCTGCCATGACTTCTATTTCTGCGGGGGTATCCTCATCTATCACTCCTGGGAGTACTCTGATTACATGTACAGTAGCACTACTTCTTCCTAGGATCAGGCCCAAGGTATTCTTAGGCAAGGGGCCCCTGACTCCTGTTTTTATCCGTTGGGGCCCCAGGAGCGGGGTCAATACCTCTCCAGAGGTGGCACAGAGGTCCAATCCTGTGCTGCCTGGTGTTGCTCTGAGGAGGGTTGAAATGTCAGTGTACCTTGCCATGGGAGAGGTTCCAGAAGCTACAAGTGTCTGCCGGGCTCCGTACACCTGAGGTTGGGAGGCCCAGAGCGGGCCCTTGACCCCGTTTCCCGATAGGAGATTGCCTTGGGCATCATATCTGGACCTACAATCACTGCTCCAATGATAACCTTTATGGCATCTTGGACAAAGCTCTGGGGCCTGCAAGGATTGTGGGGGTGATCTTCCTTGTAGCGGAATTTTGGGGTACTGTTTTTTAAAGTGTCTAGGCTGTCCACATCTGAAACAGGCTTTGGGAGGCGCCCTAGGGTGGGGCTGAGGGTGTTGAACAGCGGCTGCTATCACTTGCCCAAGAGCATGGGTGGAGTCAATATGTCTGCAAATTTTAAGATAATCATGCAGGGACTTATCTCTGTGGGACCTGAGAGCATCCTGGCAATATTTATTAGCATTCTCAAAGGCTATATGCTTAATTACTGACATAGCCGGTTCCACGTTACCAAAGATCTTAGTAGCAACCTGCATAATACAGTTCACAAATTCTTGAAAAGGTTCTGTAGGGCCTTGCAAGACCTTGGAAAGCTGGTCTCCTGTATTAGAGTTAGGTAAGGCCTTCCAGGCTCCAAGGGCTGCATTTGTTATCTGTGCATAAACTCCTAGGTCATAATTAACTTGTTGTTGGATGCCCTCAAAAGGTCCAGTGCCAGTAAGCATTTCAAGGCTTCGATCTGCATGTCCCCCAGCCACGTTCTGCTCAGGAAAAAATCTGCACCTATCTTGAAAGTCCCCTCTCCATAGGAGAAAGTCGCCACCATCAAGAGCAGAGTGGCACAATCGCATCCAATCATTAGGAGTAAGATTCAAACTCGAAAAGGATTCTATGAGTGCAAGAGTAAAGGGTGCCTGGGCACCATAATCTTTAACAGCCTGCTTTACATTTTTGAGGTCTTTAAATTGAAGGGGCTGATGCTCCCGGAGACGGGGACCTCCTCAAACTGGGACCTCTATTACAGGGAAGCATTGAACCCCACCCATCGGCTGATCCGTGGCGCCGTCACTCCATGGCCGCCGTGGGGGGTAATTATTAGGTGAATGGCGCGCGGCTTCCTCCTCAGGAGGAGCAGTAGGGGTCACAAAATGAGGGGCATATGTTGGTGGTCTTGAACTGGACAATTTGCCAGAGGAACATTCACCTATTCCTGCCTTTTTTAGCTTTCTTTTAATGTACCTAATTTCCCGCTTTAAGAAAACCTTCTCCTTATCCTTAATTTCCCGCTTTAAGAAAACCTCCTCATCTCGTTTGTCCTCACTCTGTTCCGAGGAAGAGGCCTCATTCTCATCTGAAGAAGAGGCTTCGGTCTCCTCTAAAGAAGAGACCTCACCCTCCTCTAAAGAAGAGGTCTCACTCAGGGTGGCCTCACTCGAGGCCGCCTCACTCCAGGCTTCCAAGCACCGTAGAATTTCCCTTCCCTGGATTTCTTCAAAAGTAGTCTGCACTTCTCTTAACTGTTTCTCAGCTTCACTTTATCAGTAAATAATGAATCAAGGACTAAGCGCCACAAAGAAAAGTTAACAATGGGGAAATTATCTGGGTCTTTTTGTAAACAGGATTGTAAATTGGCCTTAACCTGTTCCCAATCGGGAATACTTAAGTTGCCTGAAACAATAAACCAAGGACTACTAGATTGAATGGCTTTAAGAAAAATTTCTAATCATCTTAATTTTAACTGGCATCAACAGTTGATGTAGAAGTTCTTCAAGCTCAGTGACCAATTTATCCTGGGAGAATGCAGAACCCATTTTATCGTCCTTTTCGCAGGATAAATTAAACATCAAGACCTAACTATACTTCAAAATAAATCTAAAACCTGACTATACATCTAAATAAATTGAAAACTTACAAAATAAATCTAAAACCTAGTTATATTTCAAAATAAGTCTAAAACCTAACTCTATTTCAAAATAAAACTAAAACCTGATTATATTTCAAAATGAAACTCCCTCTCCTACCAATTTAGGAGAGACTTACAATACGTCCCACTTACCTGAATCAGCTGGCCAGCCTCCCGGGACGACCCTTTGCCATATCCTTTCTTTTTTGATCTCGGTGCAACGTCATTGTTGGCAACGCCCACGTCGCCACATACCCCAAGCCGAGTGGAGGGACTAGGGTTACAAAAAAAGACAACACACAAGACAACACAAGACAACACGCAGTGGGTCACTCTTGTACACAGAATGCTGAATGCAAAAATGATCTTTATTGAAAATCCAGGCTTTCTTTTATACTCTGCCTAGCTCCTCCCAATGTTTATCCAGTCCAAAAGTGGCCACCCTAAATCCCTCGAGTTCCTCCCAGTGTCTATCCAAACCTCTAGTGGCCACCCTAAATCCCATGAGTTCCTCCCCAGGTTTATCCAATCCCTTGGCAGATAACTAGACAAATAGGAAGCAGGAACTTGCGGTTAAGCCATTGGCTAGATGTATCAGGCCAAAATTGCCCATCCTGTTACCCTCTGGGAAACAAGCTAAGCTGTGGAGTTAACCCTTGGGAGACTGGGCCCTGCAGTATATTAGCTCTAGGCAGCACTGCATGTTAGTGACTCTTATTTTGAAGAAGAATCAGGCGAGTGGTTCTTGTGGGAGGACAACTCCATTTGTATCACACACTTCACACACCATCAGCCTTACAAGCAGTTCTCAAGGAAACGCAGTTTGCACACTGCATTCTTCATGTCCTTTGAGCACATTGTATTGAAAGGGAGCTTGATGAGGATCCCACACAAACGAAGGCTCCACATGCGGGTTTCACATGCCACCAACTCCACATTTACAGACAACTTCAGAGCCAAAGCCATTTTCAGCTAGCCCTCAATACAAAGGTTCTGGAATCACATATTGGTCTACGAGTATATTAGCTCTAGGAAACACTGCATGTTGGTGAAGAGCATATTAAAGAAGAATCACCCCAGTGGCTGTTGTGGGAGAACAACTCCATTTGTCTCACTCACTTCACACAGCATCAGGTTTACAAGCAGCTCTCAAGGAAATGCTTTTCACAATGCATGCTTCATGCACTTTGAGCATATTGTACTGAAAGGGAGTTTGATGAGGATCCCACACAAACGAATACTCCACATGCTGGTTTCACACGCTACCAACTTCATACTCAGAGACAACTTCAGCGCCAAACCTGTTTTCAGCTAGGCTTATGTTGCTGTAATGCTAATTCTATCACGGCTACATTGCATGTTGCTGAATTGCATATTGAAGAAGAATCAGCTGAGTGATTCTTGTGGGAGAACAACTTGATTGGGCTCACTGACTTCACACACCATCAAGCTCACAAGCAGCGCTCAAGGAAAGCACATTTTCACATTGTATGCTTAACACTGTTTGGGTGCATTGACTGAAAGGCAGCTTAGTGAGCATTCCATACAAACGAAGGCTCCACAAGGGGGTTTCACATGCCACCAACTCCACATTCAGAAATAAACTTCAGTGACAAATCCGTTTTCAGCTAGCCCTAAAAGCAAAGGTTCAGAATGAAAATGTTGCTGTAAAGCTAATTCCATCATGGCTACATTTAATGTTGCTGAATTGCATATTGAAGCACAATCAGCTGAGTGGTTCTTCTGGGAGAAAAACTCCATTTGGCTCACTAATTTCACACAGCATCAGGCTGACAGACAGCTCTCAAGGGAACTCAGATTTCGCACTGTAGTTTTAAGGCCCTTTGCGTGCATTGTCCTGAAATGCAGCTTGGTGAGCATCCCACACAAATGAAGTCTCCACATGCGGGTTTCACATGCCACCAACTCCACATTAAGAATCAACTTCAGCGCCAAAGCCGTTTTCAGCTAGCCCTAAATACAAAGGCTCTAGGTGCCAATGTTGGTATAAGAGCTAATTCCATCAAGCAACACTGCATGTTGCTGAATTGCATATTGAAGAAGAATCAGGCAAGAGGTTCATTTGGGAAAACAACTCCATTTGGCTCACTGACTTCACACACCATCAGGCTGACAGGCAGCTCGTAAGCATCTATGTCTTCACACTAAAAGCTTAATGCCATTTGAGTTCATTGTCCTGAAACGCAGCTTGGTGAGCATCCCACAGGCGAGTTTCACATGCCCCCAACTTCACATTCAGAAAACACTTCAGCGCCCAAGCCCTTTTCAGCTAGCCCTAAATACAAAGGCTGTAGACGCAGATGTTGCTGTAAGAGCTAATTTCATCAAGCAACACTGCATGTTGCTGAATTGCATATTGAAGATGAATCAGCTGAGTGGTTCTTCTGGGAGAACAATACCCTTTAGCTCACTGACTTCACACACCATCAGGCTGACAGGCAGCTCTCAAGCAAACTCAGATTTCGCATTCCACACTTAATGCCATTTTAGTGCATTTACTGACACTCCACAGGCGGAATTTCACATGCCTGCAACTCCACATTCAGAAACCACTTCAGCGCCAAAGCCCTTTTCAGCAAGCCCTAAATACAAAGGCTTTAGTTGCCAATATAGGTATAAGAACTAATTCCATCAAGCAACACGGCATGTTGCTGAATTGCATATTGAAGAACAATGAGTCGAGTGGTTCTTGTGGGAAAAAAAACTCCATTTGGCTCACTGACTTCACACACGAACAGGCTGACAGGCAGCTCTCAAGGAAACTCAGATTTCGCACAGTATGCTTAATGTCGATTAAGTGCATTGTCCTGAAATGCAGCTTGGTGATCAACCCACACACTCAAGGACTCCACGGCCGTGTTTCACATGCCACCAACTCCACATTCAGAAACCACTTGAGCGATAAAGCCGTTTTCAGCTAGCCCTAAATACAAAGGCTCTAGATGCAAATGTTGCTGTAAGAGCTAATTCAATCAAGCAACACTGCTTGTTGCTGAATTGCATATTGAAGAAGAATCAGCCGAGTTGTTCTTGTGGGAGAACAACTCCATTTGGTTCACTGACTTCACACACCATCAGGCTGACAGGCAGCTCTCAAGCAAACTACATGTTCATACACTCTGCTTAATGCCATTTGAGTGCATTGTCCTGAAATGCAGCTTGGTGAGCATCCCACACCAACGAATGCTCCATAGGCGGTTTTCACATGCCACCAACTCCTCATTCAGAAATTACTTCAGCGCCAAAGCCCGTTTCAGCTAGTCCTAAATACAAAGGCTGTAGACGCAAATGTTGCTGTAAGAGCTAATTCCATCAAGCAACACGGCATGTTGCTGAATTGCATATTGAAGAAGAATAATGAGCCGAGTGGTTCTTGTGGGAGAACAACTCCATTTGGTTCACTGACTTCACACACCATCAGTCTGAGAGGCAGCTCTCCAGGAAACTACGTGTTCACACACTCTGTTTAATGCCGTTTGAGTGCATTGTCCTGAAATGCATCTTGGTGGGCATCCCACACTAACTAGGACTCCACAGGAGGGTTTCACATGCCACCAACTGCACATTCAGAAACCACTTCAAAACCAAAGCCCTTTTCAGCTAGCCCTAAATACAAAGGCTCTAGACGCAAATGTTGCTGTAAGAGCTAATTCCATCAAGCAACACTGCATGGTGCTGAATTGCGTATTGAAGAAGAATCAGCCGAGTGGTTCATTTGGGAGAACAACTCCATTTGGGTCACTGACTTCACACACCATCAGGCTGACAGGCAGCTCTCAAGCAAACTATGCCTTCATACTGTAAGCTTAATGCCATTTGAGTTCTTTGTCCTGAAATGCAGCTTGGTGAGCATCCCACAGGCGAGTTTCACATGCCCCCAACTTCACATTCAGAAACCACTTCTGCGCCAAAGCTGTTTTGAGCCATCCTGAATACAAAGGCTCTAGATGCAAATGTTGCTGTAAGAGTTAATTCCATCAAGCCACACTGCATGTTGCTCCAATGCCTATAGAAGAAGAATCAGCCATATTGAAGGTAAGATGGCCGACCGCAGAAAGCTGGTGTAGGTTGGAGTAGGGATAGAGGGGTAAGGATCCAGCAGAGAAACAAACTAGAAAACAATAATTTGTAGGGAGAAGAGCGAGAAGGTCACTGTAGCTCACTAAAACAGGAAGATCTACACGGTGTGAAGGAACAGTCGCAAAAAGTGGGAAAGAAAATACAGCACGCTGCTCAGAACTTGGTTAGTCAAGATCCCAGGCAGGGGGAAGGCGGCAGAGACTCAACAGTCCCAAGGACAGACGTGGCTGGAAGGATAGGCGCCCACACCGACAGGGGCACCAGTCCTCTGGAGGGCAGGAGCCCCATGTGGGGGCTGCTGGACTGATCATTGGGGGCATGATCCCCTGCAGAAGTGGAGGACAAGCAGCGGAGATTTCCCAGAGGTGTGCCTCTCAGCTGCTCAGAGTTTTTGGGAAAGTGCAGAGGGAACAGGAGCAGCGCTATGGGACTGGGGCTCAGAGATCCCCGTATCGGCTCCAAGCTGTGCACTGGCTGCTGGGCAGTCCAGCGGATCCTGTTGCTGGGCTTGGCCTGAGCTCCAGAGGCTGGGCAACGCTCGGCAGGGACCTCACATCCTGGGCAGAGGAGCAGACTAGTGGTGGCATGTCTGCATGCTCCTCACAGCTCTGCGCCTCTCAGGAATCCACTTCTACCCTTGAGAGAGTGAAGCTGAGGAAGTGGCTTCTCTGGGGCTGAGTCCCATTCTGAGCGTAGCTGGAAAGGCCTTACCCGAGCAGGCTCAGTGGAATTGGCCGGACAGGTTTTCCCAGCATGAGCCCGCTCGGAAAGACCTGCCTGCAGTGTCAGTGGAGCAGTGCCTTTGAGTAGGAATCCCGGAAAGCGCAGTTCGGCACTGGGACCAGCGGAGATTTCTAGCCCAGCCCAGCCCGGAGTTGGGGATTTCAGTCTTCAACCAGCAGGGGCCTCTGCTGTGCTAACCTCAAGCCCTGAAGGAGAGTCTCAGCTCAGCACTGAGGCAGAAACCCCCGCTGTGCTAGCCCTGTGACCCAGAGCCAGGGCACACTAGGCAGTGGGGCACCGCCTTTGAGAGGGAGCCACAGGGGAAGGGGCCTGGCACTAGGGCTGGCCCATAAAGCCTCCTGATTTAGCTTGGGGCTGTGATCTACAGACCCTGAATGTAGCTGGTGACTCAGGCAGTAAGCCCTGCTGGGCTCAGCCAGAGACCCCAAACCAGAGTCGGCTCAGCCGAATCAACGCTAAAATCCCAAAACAACAACAAGCAAAAAGACAATGAGGAGAAGTATCAGAAAAAGCAATGACCCAGAGGAAAGATCAAGCACTCCCTCCCAATACAACCAAAAACTAATCCCAATATCTGAGATGCAAGATGAAGACATAGAGAAAATACCAAATAAGGAATTTAAGAAACTAGTGATGAAATTCATCAGAGACAGTGAGAAGCGCTGGGAAGAGTCCAAGGTATTCGAAAACCAGGTCATTGCAGAAATAAATCAAGTCAAAAAGGGAATCCTCAATATAGAGCACAAAATTGAAAGCCTAACCAACAGAATGAACACAGCAGAGGACAGAATATCAGAATTGGAAGACATTCAGAATGAAAGGCAGCAGTTCATCAAACAGTTGGAGACAAATCTAGAGAAAGCCAATAGGTCCATACAGGAAATGAAAGACAACCTCAAAAAATCAAATATTAGAATAATAGGCCTTCCAGAAGGAGTGGAAAATGAGGCAGGCTTGCAATGGGTGCTCAATGAGATAATACAGGAGAACTTCCAGAACGCTGGAAATACAAATCCAGCACAAATCCAGGAAGGACAAAGGACCCCCAGTAGATATGATCCAAACAGATCATCACCCAAACATGTGGTCCTCAAGCTACCTTCAAGTGAATACAAGGAAACCATTCTAAGACAAGTAAGAAAAAAGGATAAGATTACTTTCAGGGGAAGGAAAATCAGAATCACAGCTGACCTATCAGAAGAAACGCTCCAAGCAAGGAGAGAATGGGGTAAAACCTATCAAATCCTGAAACAAAACAATTGCCAACCAAGAATAATGTACCCAGCAAAGCTCTCATTTGTATTTGAGAATGAAATTAAATATTTCAACAGCAAAGAGAAACTAGAAGAATACATCAAGACGAAACCAGCTCTGGAAAATCTCCTCAGGAAGGTGCTAAACCCAGAAAGAATAAATGAAAACCAAAATCAAAGATGGCAAATGGGAAGACCTCCCCACTGAAACCCATACAAGGAAAGTCAACCAATCAGAAACTCTAATAGTCACAAATACACGCTTGCACACTTACACACATTTATGGCAGCCCAAAATGAATTTCTCTCAATATTATCTCTAAACACAAATGGGCTAAACTCACCAATCTAAAGGCATAGATTAACGGAATGGATCATCAAACAGCACCCAACAATCTGTTGCCTACAAGAGACACATCTAACCAGAAAAGCCTGTAAGAAATTTAAAGTGAAGGGATGGAAAAAGACATTTCATGCCAATGGACGAGAAAAAAAGGCTGGAGTAGCTGTTGTAATCTCAGATGACCTAGACTTCAAGCTGACAGACATCAAAAAGGACAGAGAAGGACATTATATAATGGTGAAGGGTCTGATCCATCAGGAAGTAATTACAATCGTGAACATATATGCACCTAATTCCAATGCGCCTAGCTATGTGAAGGAATTACTAACAGACTTAACAGGAGACATAGATACACACACAATAACAGTGGGCAATCTTAACACTCCGCTAACAACTATAGACAGATCAACAAAACAAAAACTCAACAAAGAAACAACAGAGCTAATACAAACATTAGAACAACTGGACTTAGTAGACATCTATAGAACTATTTATCCTAAGACCACAGATTATACATTTTTTTCAGCAGTGCATGGTACCTTCTCCAGTACCGAACACATGATAGGACACAAAGCAAACCTAAATAACTTCAAACAGATAGGAATCATACCATGTACCCTCTCAGACCACCACGGAATGAAACTGGAAATCAGCAATTCAAAATGCCCAAGGAAATACAGAAACTCTTGGAGGTTGAACAATATGCTATTAAATGAACAATGGGTCAGGGAAGAAATTAAAGATGAGACAAAAAAATTTATGCAAACCAATGAAAACTCTGACACAACATTCCAAAACTTGTGGGACACTGCCAAAGCAGTGCTACGGGGTAAATTCATCGCAATTGGAGCTCATGTCAAGGCCCAAGAGAGGCGCCAAATACAGGAACTAACCACACACCTCCAGGAATTGGAAAAGCAGCAGCAGAAGAGCCCCACATACAACAGGAAACAAGAAATCATCAAAACAAGGGAGGAAATCAACCAGATAGAAGTAAAAACAACATACACAAAATCAATGAATCAAAAAGCTGCTTTTTTGAAAAGAATAACAAAATAGACACCCCACTGGCCCAACTGACAAAGAAAAAACAAGAGAAAGCAAGAATTAACAGCATCAAAGATGAAAAAGGCAACATAACAACAGACATTACAACCTTTAAGAACATAATTAGAACTTACTAGAAAGCACTGTACTCCAACAAATCAGAAGACCACAAGAAATGGAAAAGTTCTTAGACTTCTACAACCTGCCAAAACTTAGCCCAGAGGCAACAAACCCAGAACTGAACAAACCAATAACTGAACAAACCCATAACTGAAGCAGAGATTGAATCAGTGATTAAAGACCTCCAAACAAAGAAAAGCCCAGCCCCAGACGGCTTCACTGCAGAATTCTACAAAACATTCCAAACAGAACTAACCCCAATCCTCTACAAACTCTTCAAAACAATAGAAAAGGAAGCAACCCTTCCAAACTCATTCTATGAAGCCAACATCACCTTAATCCCAAAACCGGACAGAGATCCTACAGAAAAAGAAAACTACAGGCCTGTCTCTCTGATGAACATTGATGCTAAGATACTCAACAAAATCCTAGCCAATAGAATTCAAAAAATCATCCGACAGATCATTCGTCCGGATCAAATAGGATTCATCCCTGGAATGCAGGAGTGGTTCAACATAAGGAAATCTATCAATGTGATACACCACATCCAAAAACTGAAAAACAAGAATCAAATGATAGTATCAATAGACGCAGAAAAAAGCTTTCGACAAAATCCAGCACAACTTCCTGCTAAAGACCCTAACCAAGGTAGGCATAGATGGAAAAATTCACAACATAATCAAAGCAATATATGAAAAACCCAACGCCAGCATCATACTGAATGGAGAAAAACTAGAATCCTTCCCACTGAAATCTGGAACAAGACATGGATGTCTGCTTTCTCCACTGCTATTCAACATAGTCCAAGAGGTACTCGCTGAGGCCATAAGACAAGAAAAAGAAATCAAAGGAATTCAAATGGGAAATGAAGAAGTCAAGCTTTCAGTATATGCAGATGACAAGGTTCTTTATATGGAAGAGCCAAAAGGCTCAACACAGAGACTACTAGAACTTATACGAGAGTTCGGTGGAGTGGCAGGGTACAAAATTAATGAACAAAAATCAACAGCCATAATGTATGCTAATAGCCCCAAGTTGGAAAAAGATCTAACCAGCAAGATACCATTCAAAATAACCGAGAAAAGTATGAAGTATCTGGGAATAAACCTAACCAAAAATGTAGGAGACCTATTTGAAGAAAACTACAAATTGCTTAAAAAAGAAATTGAACAAGATCTAGAAAGATGGAGTAACATCCCATGCTCCTGGATAGGTAAAATCAATATCATTAAATGTCTATATTGCCAAAAGCAATATATACATTCAACGCAATCCCAATCAAATTGCCCAAAACATTCTTCATGGAACTGGAAACAATGATCGAAAGGTTCATCTGGAAGCACAAAAAGCCATGAATAGCTAGAACCATTCTGAAGAACAGGATATTAGCAGGGGGAATCATAGTCCCGGACCTCTGGACATACTATAGGCAATGGTTATCAAAACAGCCTGGTACTGGCACAAAAATAGAGAAGAGGATCAATGGAGCAGAATAGAAACACCATATGGGAACCCACACAGATACAACCAAATAATCTTTGATAAAAGGACAAACGACAATCCAGGCAAATGGGAAGGTCTCTTCAGCAAATGCTGTTGGGACAACTGGTTGATAGCCTGTAGAAACAAAAAGATAGACGCACATCTCTCACCATATACTAAGATCAGATCTAAATGGATAACAGATCTAAACCTACATCCAGAAACCTTCAAACTTTTGGAAGAAAATGTTGGAAATACTCTGCAACATCTAGGGGTAGGTCCCTACTTCCTAAGAAGGACACCAAAAGCAGTAGAAATCGAGACCAAAATAAACAAATGGGACCTCATAAAACTAAGAAGCTTCTGCACAGCAAAGGAAACAATCAACAAAGTAAAAAAGCAGACAAAGAATGGGCGAAGATCTTTGCGCACTACATAGGTGATAGAGGACTAATCTCCAGAGTATACAAAGAATTACAAAACAGCCAAAACACCAAAATAAACCAGCCACTTAAGAAATGGGCGTGGGAAATGGGCAGACATTTCACAAAGGAACAATCCCAAATGGCAAATAAACATATGAAAAAATGCTCAAGCTCCCTGGCAATAAGGGAAATCCAAATTAAAACATCAATGAGATACCACCTAACGCCAGTAAGACTGGCCCACATGAATAAAAGCACCAACAACACTTGTTGGTGAGGTTGTGGGGAAAAGGGAACCCTACTCCACCTCTGGTGGGGCTGCAGATTGGTCCAGCCTCTATGGGAATCAGTATGGAGAATATTCAAACAACTCATAATCGACATACCGTATAACCCAGCTATAGCACTCCTAGGGATATATTCAGAACACTTGTTTTATGAGAAACCAACATGCACTCCTATGTTCATAGCAGCACAATCAGTAATTGCAAAAACATGGAAACAAACAAAATGCCCATCAGCAGAGGATTGGACAAGAAAGCTATGGTTCATTACTCCATGGAATACTACTCAGCTATTAAAAAAACAAAATGCAGTTCTTTGTGGCCAAATGGGCCAAACTGGAAACCATAATGCTAAGGGAAATGAACCAATCCCAAAAGGTTAGATACCACATGTTTGCCTTAATTTAATATGATACGATGTTATGCATATCATGTCATGTTATGGATATTATGTCATATGTAGTATATAAACTAAAATTGAACTGTGAATGAGGGGTCACAGAAAGTGGTTAAGAATTCGCATTTATTTTTAGCATGCTGACTGCTCAATACCATGTCAATTAAATCCATAACGATGTTAATTGTTGCAGATGGTATATTAGTGCTTTTATTTGACTGGGAAGATACTCTGCTGACTCTGCCCTCAGACCAGAGAGGGTCTACCCAATAAGTATTTGGACTTGTCTGGACTATGGGATGTTGAACTCTATGCTTGGCAAATACTTGCAGGGAGGGAATTTCAACTAAACCTGAAGTATGGTTATGCAACAAGGTGGAGGAACCCACCATGGATGAGGATGCGGGGGAGAATCCCAGATTCTATGTAATTACAAAACAATGTAATTAATGAATAAATTTAATTAAAAAAAGGAATCCTTGAGAAGGGACTTTCTATCAGCCACTTGTAATCATGCATGTTTCACACTAAAAATATATTAAGTGTTCATATGGATATTTTCACATTGATATTATGAATAATTCAGCAATGGAAATGAGCCACAGACTGAGGAGAATTTATACTTAAATTGGACAGGGTATCTAAATACATACTTATACATAAAATTCAATGTTGACTTCAAATTGAGATATACTGGACAAAAATCAACTGCTTTGAAATTTGAAACCCTGTAAAATAAACCTCATTCTTTAGTATTACATAATTTATTTTAACTAGGTTTAAATAAAAACACTTGAAAAGTTTTGCTATAATGCCAAAAAAAAAAAAAAAAAAGGAGAGGAAGAATCAGCCGAGTAGTTCTTGTGGGAGAACAACTCAATTTGGCTAACTAACTTCACACACCATCAGGCTGACATGCAAACTACGTCATCACCAGGTATGCTTAATGCCGTTTGAGTACATTGTCCTAAAACGCAGCTTGGTGAGCATCCCACACAAACGAAGGCTTCACAGGAGGGTTTCACATGCCACCAACTCCACATTCAGAAACCACTTCAAAACCAAAGCCGTTTTCAGCTAGCCCTAAATACAAAGTTTCTAGACATAAATGTTGCTGTAAGAGCTAATTCCAACAAGCAACACTGCATGGTGCTGAATTGCATATTGAGGAAGCAACTGCCGAGTAGTTCTTGTGGGAGAACAACTCCATTTGGCTCACTACTTCACACAGCATCAGGCTGGCAGGCAGCTCTCAAGCAGACTCATATGTCGCACAGTAAGCTTATAATCGTTTGAGTGCATTGTCCTGAAAGCATCTTGGTGAGCATCCCACACAAATGAAGGCTCCACAAGCGGGTTTCACATGCAACCAACTCAACATTCAGAAACCACTTCAGCACCAAAGCTGTTTCAATTAGCACTAAATACAGAGGTTCTAGACGCAGATGTTGCTGTAAGAGCTAATTCCATCAAGCAACACTGCATGTTGCTGAACTGCATATGAAGAAGAATCAGCTGAGTGGTTCTTGTGGGAGAACAACTCCATTTGGCTCACTGACTTCACACACCATAAGGCTGGCAGGCCGCTTTCAAGCAAACGACATGTTCACACAGTGTACTTTTAGTCATTTGAGTGCATTGTCCTGAAATGCAGCTTGGTGAGCATCCCACACAAACGAGGGATTCTCAGGCGGGTTTCACATGCCACCAACTCCACATTCAGAAACCACTTCACCTGCAAAGCCCTTTTCAACTAGCCCTAAATACAAAGGCTCTAGACGCACATGGTGCTTTAAGAGCTAATTCCATCAAGCAACACTGCATGTTGCTGAATTGCATATTGAAGAAGAATCAGCCGAGTGGTTTTTGTGGGAGAACAACTCCATTTGGCTCACTGACTACACACACCATCAGGCTGACAAGCAGCTCTCAAGCAAAGTACACCTTTACACTGTATGCTTAATGCCATGTGAGTGCATTGTCCTGAAAGGCAGCTTGATGAGCATGCCACACAAATGAAGACTCCTTTGGCGGGTTTCACATGCCACCAGTTCCACATCAGGAAGAATTTCAAAACCAAAGCCGTTTTCAGCTAGCCCTAAATACAAAGGCTCTAAACGCAAATGTTGCTGTAAGAGCTAATTCCATCAAGCAACACTGCAAGTGGCTGAATTGTGTAACCAAATGAATCAGCCTTGTGGTTCTTGTGGGAGAACAACTCCATTTGGCTCACTGACTTCACACACCATCAGGCTGACAGGCAGCTCTCAAACAATCTCAGATTTCGCACATTGTATGCTTAATGCCGTTTGAGTGCATAGTGGTGAAACGCAGCTTGCTGAGCATCCCACACAACTAGGACTCCACAGGCGGGTTTCACATGCCACCAACTCCATATTCAGAAACCACTTCAGCACCAAAGCCGTTTTCAGCTTGCCCTAAATACAAAGGCACTAGATGCAAATGTTGCGATAAGAGCTAATTCCATCAAGCAACACTGCATGTGGCTGAATTGCGTAACCAAATGAATCAGCCGAGTGGTTCTTGTATGATAACAACTCCATTTGGCTCACTGATTTCACACACCATCAGGCTGACAAGCAGCTGTCAAGCAAACTACGTGTTCACACACTGTATAGTTAATGCCATTTGAGTGCATTGTCCTGAAATGCATCTTGGTGAGCATCCCACACAAACGAGGGCTTCTCAGGCGGGTTTCACATGCCACCAACTCCACATTCAGAAACCACTTGAGCGCCAAAGCCGTTTTCAGCTAACCCTAAATACAAAGGCTCTAGACGCAGATGTTGCTGTAAGAGCTAATTATATGAAGCAACACTGCATGTTGCTGAATTGCATATTGAAGAAGAATCAGCCGAGTGGTTCTTGCGGGAGAACAACTTCATTTTTCTCACTGGCTTCACACACCATCAGTCTGACAGACAGCTCTCAAGCAAACTACGTATTCACACCTTAAGCTTATTATCGTGTGCGTGCATTGTCCTGAAATGCAGCTGGGTGAGCCTCC
This sequence comes from Ochotona princeps, assembly GCF_030435755.1. Lineage (NCBI taxonomy): Eukaryota > Metazoa > Chordata > Mammalia > Lagomorpha > Ochotonidae > Ochotona > Ochotona princeps. The sequence continues at coordinate 42,214,976 of NC_080847.1, read as the reverse complement.
CACCCAAACGAAGACTGCATAGGCGCATTTCACATGCCACCAACTCCACATTCATAAACCATTTCAGTGCCAAAGCCATTTTCAGGTAACCCTAAATACAAAGGCTCTAGATACAAATGTTTCTGTAAGAGCTAATTCCATCAAGCAACACTGCATGTTGCTGAATTGAATGTAGAAAAAATCAGCCTAGTGGTTCTTGTGGGAGGACAACTCCATTTGGCTCTCTGACTTCACACACCTTCAGGCTGGCAGGCAGCTCTCAAGGAAACTACATGTTCACACAGTATACTTTTAATCATGTGAGTGCATTGTCCTGAAATGCAGCTTGGTGAGCATCCCATACAAATGAGGACTTCTCAGGCACATTTTACATGCCACCAACTCCACAATCAGAAGCCACTTCAGCGCCAAATCCGTTTTCAGCTACTCCTAAATACAAAGGCTCTCGACGCAAATGTTGCTGTAAGAGCTAATTTTATCAAGCAGCACTGCAATTTGCTGAAAAGCATATTGAAATAGGAGAGTGGTGGAAGATGGCTGACCATAGAGAGCTGGTGTAGGGAAGTGTGTTCAGAGGGGGAACCGATCCAGCAGAGAAACAAAGCAACAAACCAGGAGACACAGAATTGAGGATATAAGTTATGGAACGTCACTGGAGTTCGCTGAAATAAGAAGATCTATGCAATGTGGTGAGACAACCATAAAAAGGAAAAAAGAGGAGACAGCACGCCGTGAGAATTTTGGTGACTCGCGATCCCAGCTAGGGGGAAGGGGGCGGAATCTCAACCTTTCCTGGGAGGACAAAGGCGGTTGGAAAAACAGGCGTCCACACCCACACCGGCAGAGACCACTGGAGTGCAGGAGACCCTAAAGGAGGCTACTGGATTGAACAAAGTGGGCATCATCCCACGAAGATAAGCAGGGGGGGTTGCCCAGAAACTTGCCCTCCAGCAGGTCAGCAACTTTGAGAGAGTGCAGAGGAGACTGGAGCTGTGCTCTGGGTTCGGGCTACGGTAATCCCCAACTCAGCTCCGAAAGGTTGACTATCTGCAAGAGTCCCCAGTGGAAACTGCTGCTGGACACAGCCTGAGCATTAGGAACAGGGTAACACTCGTCAGAGCCTCCCCGGGCAGAGGTGCAGGCTGGTGGGGGCACAGCTACATGACTCCCACGGCTCTGCTCCCAACAGCGGAACACCTTTGAGAAAGTGCAAAAAAAAAAAAAAAAGAGAGAGTGAGAAAGAAGAGCCTTGTAAAGGGGGCAGGGCAGGACTGTAAAGGTGTACAGATCCCCTGCTGTGCTCAGCTCAGCAGGAGACCCCGAAACAAAGCTGGTTCTGCAGAACCTCGGGGCAAGTTCTCCCAGCGGACCTGTGGCCTGAGGTGGTGCAGGGACCCCAGCTACAAGCGGCTCCCGCCCCAAGCCCAAAATGCGGGACCGGCTCTGTAGACCTGTGGCCTGAGGTGGCGCTGAGGCCCCTACTACACGCATCCACGGCCCCAGCTCCTGCCTCGAGCCCAAGAGGCAAGACGAGACTCTGTGGACCTGTGGCCTAAGGTGGCGCAGAGGCCCCAGCTACACATGGCTCCCGCCCCAAGCCCAAGAGGCGGGACACGGCTCTGTGGACCTGTGGCCTGAGGTGGCGCAGAGGCCCCAGCTACACGCGGCTCCCGCCCCGAGCCCAAGAGGCGGGACACGACTCTGTAGACCTGTCTACTGAGGTGGCCCAGAGGCCCTGAGCCCAAGAGGCAAAACACAGCTCAGTAGAGTCAACCAACGCAGACGGAGGCGTGCAGCAGTGTGTCTTCCAAAGGGGCAACGACTTTGAGTTGGAGCTGCAGGGGGAATGTCTGGCACTGGGGCTGGGACATAGAGTCTCCTGAACCAGCTCGGGACTGTGGTCTGCAAACTCTGAACAACAAGCAGCTGGAACCCCCTGCTGTGCTTAGCTATACTTAGGCCAACACTCCATACAGCAGTTGCTGGGTCAAAATTCCTATAAGCTACAGCACCAGGGCAACGGCTCCGGACAAGCAAGTCAGAGGCTAAAATCCCAAAATGGCAAGAAACAACAGCACAATGAGGAGAAGTATCAGAAAAGGTAATGACTCAGAAGAAAGATCAAGCATTTCCCCCCAAAACAACCAAAAACTAATCTCAATACCTGAGATGCAAGATGATGACATAGAGGAATTACCAGAGAAGGAATTTAAGAAACTAGTGATGAAATTCATCAGAGACAGAGAAAAGCACAGGGAAGAGTCCAAGGAATTCAAAATCCATGTCATTGCAGAAATAAATCAAGTCAAAAAGGGAATCCTCGATATAGAACACAAAATTGAAAGCCTAACCAACAGAATGAACACAGCAGACGACAGAATATCAGAATTGGAAGACATTCAGAATGAAAGGCAGCAGCTCATCAAACAGTTGGAGACAAATCTAGAGAAAGCCAATAGGTCCATACAGGAAATGAAAGACAACCTCAAAAAATCAAATATTAGAATAATAGGCCTTCCAGAAGGAGTGGAAAATGAGGCAGGCTTGCAACGGGTGCTCAATGAGATAATACAGGAGAACTTCCAGAACACTGGAAATATAAATCCAGCACAAATCCAGGAAGGTCAGAGAACCCCCAATAGATTTGACCCAAAGCGATCCTCACCCAGACATGTGGTCTTCAACTGCCTTCAAGCGAATACAAAGAAACAATTCTAAGACAAGTAAGAAAAAAGGACAAGATTACTTTCAGAGGAAGGCAAATCAGAATCACAGCAGATCTCTCAGAAAAAACACTCCAGGCAAGAAGAGAGTGGGGTAAAACCTATCAAATCCTGAAACAAAACAATTGCCAACCGAGAATAATGTACCCGGCAAAGCTCTCATTTGTATTTGAGAATGAAATTAAATATTTCAACAGCAAAGAGAAACTAGAAGAATACATTAGCACGAAACTGGCCCTAGAAAACCTCCTCAGGAAGGTGTTAAACCCAGAAAGAAAAAATGAAAACCAAAATCAAAGATGGCAAATGGGAAGACCTCCCCAGTAATATCCATAAGAGGATAGCCAACCAGGCAGAGATTCTAATAGTCGCAAACACACACTTGCACACTTACACACACTTATGGCAGCCCCAAATGAATTTCTCTCAATATTATCTCTAAACACAAATGGGCTAAACTCACCAATCAAAAGACACAGATTAACAGACTGGATCCTGAAACAGAACCCATCAATCTGTTGCCTACAAGAGACACATCTAACCAGAAAAGCCTCTAAGAAACTGAAAGTAAAGGGATGGAAAAAGATATTTCATGCCAATGGACGAGAAAAAAAGGCTGGAGTAGCTGTTGTAATCTCAGATGACCTAGACTTCAAGCTGACAGACATCAAAAAGGACAGAAAAGGTGGCTATATATTGGTGAGGGGACTGATATATCAGGAAGTAATCACCATTGTGAATATATAAGCACCAAATTCCAATGCGCCTAGCTATGTGAAGCAATTTCTTACAGACTTAACAGGAGACATTGATATGTACACAATAACAGTGGGTGACCTTAACACTCCGCTAACAACTATAGACAGATCAACAAAACAAAAACTCAACAAAGAAACAACAGAGCTCGTACAAACAATAGAACAACTGGACTTGGTAGACCTTTATAGAACTTTTTAACACAAGGCTAAAGATTACACATTTTTTTCAGCAGTACATGGCACCTTCTCCAGTACCGAACACATGATAGGACACAAAGCAAACCTAAATAACTTCAAAAAGATAGGAGTCATACCATGTACCTTCTCAGACCACCACGGAATTAAACTGGAAATCAACAATTCAAAATGCCCAAGGAAATACAGAAACTCTTGGAGGCTGAACAATATGCTATTAAATGAACAATGGGTCAGGGAAGAAATTAAAGATGAGATAAAAAAATTTATGCAAACCAATGAAAACTCTGACACAACATTCTAAATCTTATGGGACACGGCCAAAGCAGTGCTACGGGGTAAATTCATCGCAATTGGAGCTCATGTCAAGGTCCAAGAGAGGCGTCAAATACAAGAGCTAACCACACACCTCCAGGAATTGGAAAAACAGCAGCAGATGAGCCCCACACACAACATGAAACAAGAAATCATCAAAACAAGGGAGGAAATTAATCAGATAGAAATAAAAAAATCTATGCACAAAATCAATGAATCAAAAAGCTGCTTTTTTGAAAAAATAAACAAAATAGACACCCCACTGGCCCAACTGACAAAGAAAAAACAAGAGAAAGCAAGAATTAACACCATCAAAGATGAAAAAGGCAACATAACAACAGACATTACAACCATTAAGAATATAATCAGAAATTACTACAAAGCACTGCATTCCAACAAATCAGAAGACCACCAAGAAATGGAAAAGTTCTTAGACTTCTACCACCTGCCAAAACTTAGCCCAGAGGCAACAAACGACCTGAGCAAACCAATATCTGAAGCAGAGATTGAATCAGTGATTAAAGACCTCCAAACAAAGAAAAGCCCAGGCCCAGATGGCTTCACTGCAGAATTCTACAAAACATTTCGAGCCGAATTGACCCCAATCCTCTACAAACTCTTCAAAACAATAGAAAAGGAGGCAACTCTTCCAAACTCATTCTATGAAGCCAACATCACCTTAATCCCAAAACCAGACAGAGACCCAACTGAGAAGGAAAACTACAGACATATTTCTCTGATGAACATTGATGCCAAGATTCTCAACAAAATCCTAGCCAATAGAATTCAAAAAATCATCCGACAGATCATTCATCCAGATCAAGTAGGATTCATCCCTGGAATGCAGGGATGGTTCAACATTCGTAAATCCATCAATGTGATACACCACATCCAAACATTGCAAAACAAGAACCACATGATAGTATCAATAGACGAGAAAAAGCTTTCGACAAAATCCAGCACAACTTCCTGCTAAAGACCCTAACCAAGGTAGGCATAGATGGAAAAATCCACAACATAATCAAAGCAATATATGAAAAGCCCAACGCCAGCATCATACTGAATGGAGAAAAACTAGAACCCTTCCCACTGAAATCTGGAACAAGACAAGGAAGTCTGCTTTTTTCGCTGCTGTTCAACATAGTCCAAGAGGTACTCGCTGAGGCCATAAGACAAGAAAAAGAAATCAAAGGAATCCAAATGGGAAATGAAGAAGTCAAGCTTTCACTATATGCAGATGACATGGTTCTTTATGTAGAAGACCCAAGAGACTCAATACAGAGACTGCAAGATCTTATACGAGAGTTCAGAAGAGTGGCAGGGTATAAAATTAATGAACAAAAATCAACAGCCATAGTGTATACAAATAGCCCCAAGATGGAAAAAAACCTAACCAGCAAGATACCATTCAAAATAACAGAGAAAAGTATGAAGAATCTGGGAATAAACCTAACCAAAAATGTAGGAGACCTATTTGAAGAAAACTACAAATTGCTTAAAAAAGAAATTGAACAAGATCTAGAAAGATGGAGTAACATCCCATGCTCCTGGATAGGTAAAATCAATATCATTAAAATGTCTATATTGCCAAAAGCAATATATACATTCAACGCAATCCCAATCAAATTGCCCAAAACATTCTTCACAGATCTGGAAACAATGATCCAAAGGTTCATCTGGAAACACAAAAAACCACGAATAGCTAGAACCATTCTCAAGAACAGGAAGTTCGCAGGGGGAATCACAGTCCCAGACCTCTGCACATACTATAGGGCAATGGTTATCAAAACAGCCTGGTACTGGCACAAAAATAGAGAAGAGGATCAATGGAGCAGAATAGAAACACCATATGGGAACCCACACAGATACAGCCAAATAATCTTTGACAAAAAGACAACAATCCAGGCAAATGGGAAGGTCTGTTCAATAAATGCTGTTGGGACAACTGGTTAATAGCCTGCAGAAACAAAAAGATAGATCCACATCTCTCACCATACACTAAGATCTGATCTAAATGGATAACAGATCTAAACCTACATCCAGAAACCTTCAAACTTTTGGAAGAAAATGTTGGAAACACACTGGAACACTTAGGGGTAGGCCCTCACTTCCTAAATAGATTCCAAAAGCAGTAGAAATCGAGACTAAAATAAACAAATGGGACCTCATCAAACTAAGAAGCTTCTGTACAGCTAGAGAAACAATCAACAAAGTAAAAAGGCAACCCACAGAATGGGAGAAGATCTTCGCACACGACTTAGGTTATAGAGGGCTAATCTCCAGAATATACAAAGAGCTATAAAACAACGAAAATGTCAAAACAAACCAGCCACTCAAGAAATGGGCACGGGAAATGGGCAAACACTTCACAAAGGAACAAACCCAAATGGCAAATAAACATATGAAAAAATGCTCAAGCTCCCTGGCAATAAGGGAAATCCAAATTAAAACATCAATGAGGTACCACCTAACGCCAGTAAGACTGACCCACATGAATAAAAGCACCAACAACACTTGTTGGTGAGGTTGTGGGGAAAATGGAACCCTACTCCACCTCTGGTGGGGCTGCAGGCTGGTACAGCCTCTATGGAAATCAGTATGGAGAACATTCAAACAACTCAAATTCAACATACCATATGATCCGGCAATAGCACTCCTAGGAATATATCCAGAACACTTGTTTTATGAGAAACCAACATGCACTCCTATGTTCATAGCAGCACAATCAGTAATTGCAAAAACATGGAAACAACCAAAATGCCCATCAGCAGAGGATTGGATAAGAAAGCTATGGTTCATTTACTCCATGGAATACTACTCAGCTATTAAAAAAACAAAATGCAGTTCTTTGTGGCCAAATGGGCCAAACTGGAAACCATAATGCTAAGGGAAATAAGCCAATCCCAAAAGGTTAAATACCACATGTTTGCCTTAATTTAAGATGACACGATGTTATGTATAACATGTTTTGTTAGGTTTGTTATATGTAGTATATAAACTAAAATTGAAATGTCAATGAGATGGTCACAGAAGGTGGTTAAGAACTCGCATTTACTTTTACCATATTGGTTACTCATTACTATGTCAATTAATTCCATAATGATGTAAATTTGTGTTGATGGTATGTTGGAGTGTTTAATTGATAGTGATAATACTCTGCTGGCTCTGTCTTCAGACAAGAGAGGGTATACCTAAGAAGACGTGGAACGTGACTGGACAATAAGATGCTGGACTCTATGTTTGGTATATGCTTGAAATGGGGGAATCTCAAATGAACAGGCAGCTCTCAAGCAAACTACGGCTTCACAATGTATACTTATTATCGTTTGAGTTGTTCTCCCACAAGAGCCACTCGGTTGATTCTTCTTCAATATGAAATTCAACAACATGCAGTTTGCTTGATGGAATTAGCTCTTGCTGCAACATTTGCGTTTATAGCCGTTGTATGTAGGGCCAGGTGAAATGGGCTTTTGCGTTGAAGTGGTTCCTGAATGTGGAGTTGGTGGCATGTGAAAACCGCCTGTGGAGCCTTCGTTTGTGTGGGATGCTAAAAAAGCTGCATTTCAGAACAATGCACTCAAACGGCATTAAGCATTGTGTGTGAACACGTAGTTTGCTTGAAAGCTGCCTGTCAGCTTGATGGTGTGTGAAGTCAGTGAGCAAAATGGAGTTATTCTCCCAGAAGAACCACTCGGCTGATTCTTCTTCAATATGCAATTCAGCACCATGCAGTGTTGCTTGATGGAAATAGCTCTTACAGCAACTTCTGAGTCCAGAGCCTTTGTATTTAGGGCTAGCTGCAAATGGCTTTGGCGCTGAAGTGGTTTCTGAATGTGGAGTTGGTGGCATATGAAACCCGCCTGTGGAGCCTTCATTTGTGTGGGATGCTCACCAAGCTGCCCTTCAGGACAATGCACTCAAAGAGCATTAGGTGTAGTGTCTGAATTCGTAGTATGCATGAGAGGTGCCCGTAAGCCTGACGGTGTGTGAAGTTATGGAACCAAACGGAGTTGTTCTCCCACAAGAACCACTCAGCTGATTCTTCTTCAATATGCAAATAAGCACATGCAGTGTTGCTTGATTTAATTAGCTCTTATAGCAACATTTACGTCTAGAGCCTTTGTATTTAGGGCTAGCTGAAAACGGCTTTGCAGCTGAAGTCGTTTCTGAATGCGGAGTTGGTGGCATGTGAAAACCGCCTGTGGAGCCTTCGTTTGTGTGGCATGCTCACCAAGCTGCTTTTCAGTACAATGCACTCAAACGGCATTAAGCGTAGCGAGTGAAAACGTAGTTTGCTTGAGAGCTGCCTGTCAGCTTGATGGTGTGTGAAGTCAGTGAGCCAAATGGAGTTGTTCTCCCACAAGAACCACTCAGCTGATTTTTCTTCAATATGCAATTCAGCAACATGCAGTGTTGCTTGATGGAAATAACTCTAACAGCAACATTTGTGTCTAGAGCCTTTGCATTTAGGGCTAGCTACAAATGGCTTTGGCACTGAAGTGGTTTCTGAATGTGGAGTTGGTGGCATGTGAAACCCGCCTGTGGAGCCTTCGTTTGTGTGGGATGCTCACCAAGCTGCATTTCAGGACAATGCACTCAGACAGCATTAATCCGACTCTGCGAAATCTGAGTTTGCTTGAGAGCTGACTGTCAGCCTGATGGTGTGTGAAGTCAGTGAGCCAAATGGAGTTGTTCTCCCACAAGAACCACTGGGCTGATTGTTCTTCAATATGCAATTCAGCAACATGCAGTGTTGCTTGATGGAATTAGCACTTACAGCAAAATCTGCGTCTAGAGCCTTTGTATTTAGGGTTAGCTGAAAACGGCTTTGGTGCTCAAGTTGTTTCTGAATATGGAGTTGGTGGCATGTGAAACCCGCCTGTGGAGCCTTCGTTTGTGTGTGCTGCTCACCAAGATGCATTTCACGGCAATGCATTCAAATCACATTAAGCATAGTGTGTGAACACGTAGATTTCATGAGAGAAGCCTGTCAGCCTGATGGTGTGCGGAGTCAGTGAGCCAAATGGAGTTGTTCTCCCAGAAGAACCACTCGGCTGATTCTTCTCCAATATGCAATTCAGCAACATGCAGTGTTGCTTGATGGAATTAGCTGTTACAACAACATTTGCGTCCAGAGCCTTTGTATTTAGGGCTAGCTGAAAACGGCTTTGGCGCTGAAGTGGTTTCTGAATGTGGAGTTGGTGGCATGTGAAACCCGCCTGTGGAGCCTTCGTTAGTGTGGGATGCTCACCAAGATGCTTTCAGTACAATGCACTCAATTCGCATTAAGCATAGTGTGGGCACATAAAGTTTGCTTGAGAGCTGTCAGTCAGCCTGATGGTGTGCGAAGTCAGTGAGCCAAATGGAGTTGTTCTCCAGAAGAACCACTCGGCTGATTCTTCTTCAATATGCAATTCAGCACCATGCAGTGTTCCTTGATTTAATTAGCTCTTACAGCAACATTAACGTCTAGAGCCTTTGTATTTAGGGCTCTCCGAAAAGGGTTTTGGCGTTCAAGTGGTTTCTGAATGTGGAGTTGATGGCATGTGAAACCCGCCTATGGAGCCTTGGTTTGTGTGGGATGCTCACCAGCTGCATTTCTGGACAATGCACTCAAACGGCATTAAGCATAGTGTCTGAATACCTAGTTTTCATGAGAGCTGCTTGTCAGCCTGATGGTGTGTGAAGTCAGTGAGCCAAATGGAGTTGTTCTCCCACAAGAACCACTCGGCTGATTCTTCTTCAATATGCAATTCAGCACCATGCAGTGTTGCTTGATGGAAATAGCTCTTACAGCAACATCTGTGTCTAGAGCCTTTGTATTTTGGGGTGGCTGAAAACAGGTTTGGCGCTGAAGTGGATTCTGAATGTGGAGTTGGTGGCATGTGAAACCCGCCTGTGGAGCCTTCGTTTGTGTGGGATGCTCACCAACCTGCCCTTCAGGACAATGCACTCAAAAGGCATTAGATGTTGTGTCTGAATACCTAGTTTGCTTGAGAGCTGACTGTCAGCCTGATGGTGTGTGAAGTCAATGAGCCAAATGGAGTTGTTCTCCCACAAGAACCACTCGGCTGATTCTTCTTCAATATGCAATTCAGTAACATGCAGTGTTGCTGGATGGAATTAGCTCTTACTGCAACATCTGTGTCTAGATCCTTTGTATTTAGGGCTAGCTGAAAATGGCTTTGGCGCTGAAGTGGTTTCTGAATGTGGAGTTGGTGGCATGTGAAACCCGCCTGTGCAGGCTTCATTTGTGTGGGATGATCACCAAGTTGCATTTCAGGACAATGCACTCAAACGGCATTAAGCATAGTATGTGAACACGTAGTTTGCTTGAGAGCTGCCTGTCAGCCTGATGGTGTGTGAAGTCAGTGAGCCAAATGGAGTTGTTCTCCCACAAGAAACACTCGGTTGATTCTTCTTCAATATGCAATTCAGCAACATGCAGTGTTGCTTGATGGAATTAGCTCTTACAGCAACATCTGCGTCTAGAGCCTTTGTATTTAGGGCGAGCTGAAAACGGCTTTGGCGCTCAAGTGGTTTCTGAATGTGGAGTTGGTGGCATGTGAAACCCGAATGTGGAGCCTTCATTCCTGTGGGATGCTCAGAAAGCTGCAATTCAGGACAATGCTCTAGAATGGTTTGAAGCCCACTGTGTGAAAACTGAGTTTGCTTGAGAGCTGCCAGTCAGTTTGATGGTGTGTGAAGCCAGTGAGCCAAATGGAGCTGCTCTGCCACAAAAACCACTCGGCTGATTCTTCTTCAATATGCAATTCAGCAACATTCAGTGTTGCTTGATGGAATTAGCTCTTACAGCAACATCTGTGTCTAGAGCCTTTGTATTTAGGGCTAGCTGAAAAGGGCTTTGGCGCTGAAGTGGTTTCTGAATGTGGAGTTGGTGGCATGTGAAACCCTCCTGTGGAGCCTTCGTTTGTGTGGGATGCTCACCAAGCTGCATTTCAGGACAATGCAGTCAAACGGCATTAAGCCCACTGTTCAAAATCTTATTATGCTAGAGAGCTGCATGTTAGCCTGATGTTGTTTGAAGTCAGTGAGCCAAATGGAGTTGTTCTCCCACAAGAACCACTCGGCTGATTCTTCTTTAATATGCAATTCAGCAACATGCAGTGTTGCTTGATGGAATTAGCTCTTACAGAAACATCTGCGTCTAGATCCTTTGTGTTTAGGGCTAGCTGAAAACAGCTTTGGCGCTGAAGTGGTTTCTGAATGTGGAGTTGGTGGCATGTGATACCCGTCTGTGGAACCTTCGTTTGTCTGTGATGCTCACCAACCTGCATTCGAGGATAAAGCACTCAAACGGCATTAAGCAGAGTGTGTGAAAATATAGTTTGCTTGAGAGCTGCCTGTCAGTCTGATGGTGTGTGAAGTCAGTGAGGCAAATGGAGTTGTTCTCCCACAAGAACCACTCGGCTGATTCTTCTTCAATATGCAATTCAGCACCATGCAGTGTTGCTTGATTGAATAAGCTCTTACCACAGCATCTGCGTCTAGAGCCTTTGTATTCAGGGCTAGCTGAAAACAGCTTTGGCGCTCAAGCCATTTCTGAATGTGGAGTTGGTGGCATGTGAAACCCGCCTGTGCAGCCTTTGTTTATGTGGGATGCTCAGCAAGCTGCATTTAGGACAATGCAGTAAAACGGCATTATGCATAATGTTGAATACGTAGTTTGCTTGAGAGCTGCCTGTCAGCCTGATGGTGTGTGAAGTCAGTGAGCCAAATGGAGTTGTTCTCCCACAAGAACCACTCAGCTGATTCTTCTTCTATAAGCATTTCAGGAACATGCAGTATTGCTTGATGGAATTAGCTCTTTCAGCAACATCTGCGTCTAGAGCATTTGTATTTAGGTGTAGCTGAAAATGTCTTTGGCGCTCAAGTGGTTTCTGAATGTGGAGTTGGTGGCATGTGAAACCCGCCTGTGCAGCCTTCATTTGTGTGGGATGCTCACCAAGCTGCATTTCAGGACAATGCACTCAAACGGCATTAAGCATAGTATGAGAACACGTAGTTTGCTTGAGTGCTGCCTGTCAGCCTGATGGTGTGTGAAGTCAGTGAGCCAAATGGAGTTGTTCTCCCACAAGAACCACTTGTCTGATTCTTCTTCAATATGCAATTCAGCAACATGCAGTGTTGCTTGATGGAATTAGCTCTTACAGAAACTGCTGCGTCTACATCCTTTGTGTTTAGGGCTAGCTGAAAACAGCTTTGGCGCTGAAGTGGTTTCTGAATGTGGAGTTGGTGGCATGTGAAACACGCCTGTGGAACCTTTTTTGTGTGGGATGATCACCAACCTGCATTCCAGGACAAAGCACTCAAACGGCATTAAGCAGAGTGTGTGAAAATATAATTTGCTTGAGAGCTGGCTGTCAGCCCGATGGTGTGTGAAGTCAGTGAGGCAAATGGAGTTGTTATCACACAAGAACCACTCGGCTGATTCTTCTTCAATATGCAATTCAGCACCATGCAGTGTTGCTTGATGGAATTAGCTCTAACAGCATCATCTGCGTCTAGAGCCTTTGTGTTTAGGGACAGCTGCAAACGGCTTTGGTGCTGAAGTGGTTTCTGAATGTGGAGTTGGTGGCATGTGAAACCCGCCTGTGGAGCATTCGTTTGTGTGGGATGCTCACCAAGCTGCTTTTCAGGACAATGCAGTCAAACGGCATTAAGCCCACTGTTCAAAACCTTATTATGCTAGAGAGCTGCATGTCAGCCTGATGTTGTTTGAAGTCAGTGAGCCAAATGGAGTTGTTCTCCCACAAGAACCACTCGGCTGATTCTTCTTTAATATGCAATTCAGCAACATGCAGTGTTGCTTGATGGAATTAGCTCTTACAGAAACATCTGCGTCTAGATCCTTTGTGTTTAGGGCTAGCTGAAAACAGCTTTGGCGCTGAAGTGGTTTCTGAATGTGGAGTTGGTGGCATGTGATACCCGTCTGTGGAACCTTCGTTTGTCTGGGATGCTCACCAACCTGCATTCGAGGACAAAGCACTCAAACGGCTTTAAGCAGAGTGTGTGAAAATATAGTTTGCTTGAGAGCTGCCTGTCAGTCTGATGGTGTGTGAAGTCAGTGAGCCAAATGGAGTTGTTCTCCCACAAGAACCACTCGGCTGATTCTTCTTCAATATGCAGTTCAGCAACATGCAGTTTTGCTTGATGGAATTAGCTCTTACAGCAACATCTGCTTCTAGAGCCTTTGTATTTAGGGCTAGCTGAAAACAGCTTTGGCGCTGAAGTGGTTTCTGAATGTGGAGTTGGTGGCATGTGAAACCCGCCTGTGCAGCCTTTGTTTTTGTGGGATGATCAGCAAGCTGCATTTAGCACAATGCATTCAAATGGCATTAAGCATAATGTTGAATACGTAGTTTGCCTGTCAGCCTGATGGTGTGTGAAGTCAATGAGCCAAATGGAGTTGTTATCCCACAAGAACCACTCGGATGATTCTTCTTCAATATGCAATCAGCAACATGCAGTGTTGCTTGAAGGAATTAGCTGTTACAGCAACATTTGCGTCTAGAGCCTTTGTATTTAGGGCTAGCTGAAAACGGCTTTGGCGCTGAAGTGGTTTCTGAATGTGGAGTTGGTGGCATGTGAAACCCGCCTGAGGAGCCTTCGTTTGTGTGGGATGCTCACCAAGTTGCATTTCGGGACAATGCACTCTCACGGTATTAAGTACACTGTGCGAAATCTGAGTTTGCTTGAGAGCTGCCTCTCAGCCTGATGGTGTGTGAAGTCAGTGAGGCAAATGGAGTTGTTCTTCCACAAGAACCACTAGGCTGATTTTCTTCTACATTCAATTCAGCAACATGCAGTGTTGCTTGATTTAATTAGCTCTTATAGCAACATTTGCGTCTAGAGCCTTTGTATTTATGGTAGCTGAAAATGGCTTTATCGCTCAAGCCGTTTCTGAATGTGGAGTTGGTGGCATGTGAAACCCGCCTGTGGAGCCTTCGTTTGTGTGGGATGCTCACCAAGCTGCGCTTAAGGACAATGCACTCAAACAGCATTAACCATAGTATGTGAACCGGTAGTTTCTTGAGAGCTGACTGTCAGGCTGATGGTGTGTGAAGTCAGTGAGCCAAATGGAGTTGTTCTCCCACAAGAACCACTCGGTTGATTCTTCTTCAATATGCAATTCAGCACCATGCAGTGTTGCTTCATATAATTAGGTCTTACAGCAACATCTGCATCTAGAGCCTCTGTATTTAAGGATAGCTGCAAAAGGATTTGGCGCTCAAGTGGTATCTTAATGTGGAGTTCGTGGCATGTGAAACCCGCCTGTGGAGCCTTCGTTTGTGTGGGATGCTCACCAAGCAGCATTTCACGACAATGCATTCACACTTTATTAAGCCCACTGTGCGAAATCTGAGTTTGCTTGAGAGCTGCCTGTCAGCCTGATGGTGTGTGAAGTCCGTGAGCCAAATGGAGTTGTTCTCCCACAAGAACCACACGGCTGATTCTTCTTCAATATGCAATTCAGCAACATGCAGTGTTGGTTGATGGAATTAGCTCTTACAGCAACATCTGCGTCTAGAGCCTTTGTATTTTGGGGATAGCTGAAAACGGCTTTGGCGCTCAAGTGGTTTCTGAATGTGGAGTTGGTGGCATGTGAAGTCCAACTGTGCAGCCTTCGTTTGTGTGGGATGCTCACCAAGCTGCCCTTCAGGACAATGCACAAAAACGGCATTAAGCATAGTGTGTGAACACGTAGTTTGCTTGAGAGCTGCCTCTCAGCCTGATGGTGTGTGAAGTCAGTGAGCCAAATGGAGTTGTTCTCCCACAAGAACCACTCAGCTGATTCTTCTTCTATAAGCATTTCAGCAACATGCAGTATTGCTTGATGGAATTAGCTCTTTCAGCAACATCTGCATCTAGAGCCTTTGTTAAGGCTAGCTGCAAACGGCTTTGGCGCTCAAGTGGTTTCTGAATGTGGAGTTGGTGGCATGTGAAACCGACCTGTGGAGCCTTTGTTTATGTGTGATGCTCACCAAGCTGCATTTCAGGACAATGCACAAAAATGGCATTAATCATAGTACGTGAACACGTAGTTTGCTTGAGAGCTGCCTATCAGCCTGATGGTGTGTGAAATCAGTGAGAAAATTGAGTTGTTCTCCCACAAGAACCACCCAGCTGATTCTTCTTCAATATGCAATTCAGCAATATGCAGTGTTGCTTGATGGAATTAGCTTTTAGAGAAACATCTGCGTCTAGAGCCTCTGTATTCAGGGCTAGCTGAAAACGGCTTTGATGCTGAAGTGGTTTCTGAATGTAGAGTTGGTGGCATGTGAAACCCGCCTGTGGAGCCGTTGTTTGTGTGGGATGCTCACCAAGCTGCATTTCAGGACAATGCACTCAAACTGTATTAAGCATACTGTGTGAAATCTATTTGCTTGAGAGCTGCCTGTCAGCATGTTGGTGTGTGAAGTCAGTGAGCCAAATGGAGTTGTTCTCCCACAAGAACCACTTGGCTGATTCTTCTTCAATATGCAATTCAGCACCATGCAGTGTTGCTTGATCGAATTAGCTCTTACAGCAACATCTGCGTCTAGAGCCTTTGTATTTATGGGTAGCTGAAAATGGCTTTGGCTCTGAAGTGGTTTCTGAATGTGGAGTTGGTGGCATGTGAAACCCGCCTGTGGAGGTTTCGTTTGTGTGGGATGCTCACCAAGTTGCATTTCGGGACAATGCACTCACACGGCATTAAGCAAACTGAGTGAAATCTGAGTTTGCTTGAGAGCTGCTTGTCAGCCTGATGGTGTGTGAAGTCAGTGAGCCAAAAGAAGTTGTTCTCTCAGAAGAACCACTCAGCTGATTCTTCTTCAATATGCAATTCAGCAGCATGCAGTGCTGGTTGATGGAATTAGCTCTTACAGCAACATTTGCGTCTAGAGCCTTTGTATTTAGGGCTAGCTGAAAAGGGCTTTGGCGATCAAGTGGTTTCCTTATGTGGAGTTGGTGGCATGTGAAACCCGCCTGTCGAACCTTCGTTTGTGTGGGATGCTCACCAAGCTGCGCTTAAGGACAATGCACTCAAACAGCATTAAGCATAGTATGTGAACAGGTAGTTTTCTTGAGAGCTGCCTGTCAGCCTGATAGTGTGTGAAGTCAGTGAGCCAAATGGAGTTGTTCTCCCACAAGAACCACTCGGCTGATTCTTCTTCAATATGCAATTCAGCACCATGCAGTGTTGCTTCATATAATTAGGTCTTACAGCAACATCTGCATCTAGAGCCTCTGTATTTAAGGCTAGCTGCAAACGTCTTTGGCGCTCAAGTGGTTTCTTAATGTGGAGTTGGTGGCATGTGAAACCCGCCTGTAAAGCCTTCATTTGTTTGGGATGTTCACCAAGCTGCATTTCAGGACAATGCACTCAAACCGTATTAAGTACACTGTGCGAAATCTGAGTTTGTTTGAGAGCTGCCTGTCAGCCTGATGGTGTGTGAAGTCAGTGAGTCATAACGAGTTTTTCTCCCACAAGAACCACTGGGCTGATTCTTCTTCAATATGCAATTCAGCAACATGCAGTGTTGCTTGATGGAATTAGCTCTTACAGCAACATCTGCGTCTAGAGCCTTTGTATTTAGGGCTAGAAGCAAACGGCTTTGGCGCTCAAGTGGTTTCTGAATGTGGAGTTGGTGGCATGTGAAACCCGCCTGTGGAGCCTTCCTTTGTGTGGGATGCTCACCAAGCTGCCATTAGGACAATGCAGTCAAACGGCATTAAGCATAATGTTGAATACATAGATTGCTTGAAAGCTGCCTGTCAGCCTGATGGTGTGTGAAGTCAGAGAGCCAAATGGAGTTGTTCTCCCACAAGAACCACTCGGCTGATTCTTCTTCAATATTCAGTTCAGCAACATGCAGTGTTGCTTGATGGAATTAGTTCTTACAGCAACATCTGCGTCTAGAACCTTTGTATTCAGGGCTACTGCAAACGGCTTTGGCGCTGAAGTGGTTTCTGAATGTGGAGTTGGTAGCATGTGAAGTCCAACTGTGCAGCCTTCGTTTGTGTATGATGCTCACCAAGCTGCATTCCAGGATAATGCACTCAAACTGCATTAAGCATAGTATGTGAATACGTTGTTTGCTTGTGAGCTGCTTGTCAGCCTGATGGTGTGTGAAGTCAGTGAGCCAAAAGAAGTTGTTCTCTCAGAAGAACCACTCAGCTGATTCTTCTACAATATGCAATTCAGCAACATGCAGTGCTGGTTGATGGAATTAGCTCTTTTTTTATTTATTTTTTATTTTTTTTATTAATTATTATGCATTATGTGACAGTTTCATATGCTCTGGGAATCCCCCCACCCCTCCCCACACCCCTCCCCCCTGGTGGATTCCTCCACCTTGATGCAGTATTACAGTTCAAATTCCATCAAGATTCTTTCCTTGCATTTCAGGACAATTCACTCAGACGGCATTAAGCCCACTGTTTGAAATATAGGTTTGCTTGACAGCTGCCTGTCAGCTTGATGGTGTGTGAAGTCAGTGAGCCAAATGGGGTTGTTCTCCCACAAGAACCGCTCAGCTGATTCTTCTTCAATATGCAATTCAGCAACATGCAGTGTTGCTTGATGTAATTAGCTCTTACAGCAACATCTGCGTCTAGAGCCTTTGTATTTAGGGCTAGCTGCAAACGGCTTTGGCGCTCAAGTTTTTTCTGAATGTGAAGTTGGTGGCATGTGAAATTCCCCTGTGCAGCCTTCGTTTGTGTGGGATGCTCACCAAGCTGCATTTCAGGACATGCCCGAAAATGGCATTAATCATAGTACGTGAACACGTAGTTTGCTTGTGAGCTGCCTGACAGCTTGATGGCGTGTGAAATCAGTGAGAAAATTGAGTTGTTCTCCCACAAGAACCACTCAGCTGATTCTTCTACAATATGCAATTCAGCAACATGCAGTGTTGCTTGATGGAATTAGCTCTTACAGCAACATCTGTGTCTAGAGCCTTTATATTTAGGGCTAGCTGAAAACAGCTTTGGCGTTAAGTGGTTTCTGAATGTGGAGTTGGTGGCATGTGAAACCCGCCTGTGCAGCCTTCGTTGTGTGGGATGCTCACCAAGCTGCATTTCAGGACAATGCACTCATAAGGTACTAAGCATACTGTGCGAAATCTGAGTTTGCTTGAGAGCTGCCTGTCAGCCTGATGGTGTGTGAAGTCAGTGAGAAAATTTAGTTGTTCTCCCACAAGAACAATTCAGCTGATTCTTCTTCAATACGCAAATCAGCAACATGCTGTGTTGCTTGATTTAATTAGCTTTTACAGGAACATCTGCGTCTAGAGCCTTTGTATTTAGGGCTAGCTGAAAACAGCTTTGGCGCTGAAGTGGTTTCTGAATGTGGAGTTGGTGGCATGTGAAACCCGCCTGTGGAGCCTTCCTTTGTGTTGGATGCTCGCCAAGCTGCATTTCAGCACAATGCATTCAGACAGCATTAAATCCCCGGTGTGAAATCTAGGTTTGCTTGAGAGCTGCCTGACAGCCTGATGGTGTGTGAAGTCAATGAGCCAAATGGAGTTGTTCTCGCACAACAACCAGTCGGCTGATTCTTCTTCAATATGCAATTAAGCAACATGCAGTGTTGCTTGATGGAATTAGTTCTTACAGCAACATCTGCATCTAGTGCCTTGGTATTTAGGGCTAGCTGAAAAAGGCTTTGGCGCTCAAGGGATTTCTAAATGTGGAGTTGGTGGCATGTGAAACCCGCCTGTGGAGCCTTCCTTTGTGTGGAATACTCACCAAGCGGCCCTTCAGGACAATGCACTCATAAGGCACAAGGATACTGTGCGAAATCTGAATTTGCTTGAGAGCTTATGGTGTTTGAGGTCAGTGAGCCAAATGGAGTTGTTCTCCCACAAGAACCACTCGGCTGATTCTTCTTCAATACGCAAGCAGTGTTGCTTGATGTAATTAGCTCTTACAGCAACATCTGCGTCTAGAGCCTTTGTATTCAGGGCTAGCTGAAAATGGCTTTGGCGCTCAAGTGGTTTCTGAATGTGGAGTTGGTGGCATGTGAAACCCGCCTGTGGAGCCTTCGTTTGTGTGGGATACTCACCAAGCTGCCATCAGGACAATGCACTCAAATGGCATTAAGCATACTGTGCAAAATCTGAGTTTGCTTGAGAGCTGCCTGTTTACCTGTTGTTGTGTGAAAACAGTCAGAAATTTGAGTTGTTCTCCCACAAGAACCACTCGGCTGATTCTTCTTCAATATGCAATTCAGCAGCTTGCAGTGTTGCTTGATGGAATTAGCTTTTACAGCAACATGTGCATCTAGAGCCCTTGTATTTAGGGCTAGCTGAAAACGGCTTTGGCGCTGAAGTGTTTTCTGAATGTGGAGTTGGTGGTATGTGAAACCCGCATGTGGAGCCTTGTATTTTTCGGGATGCTCAAAAAGCTGCATTTCAGGACAATGCACTCAGACGGCATGAAGCCCAATGTTTGAAATCTGAGTTTGATGAGAGCTGCCTGTCAGCCTGATGGTGTGTGAAGTCAGTGAGCCAAATAGAGTTGTTCTCCCACAATAACCACTCGGCTGATTCTTCTTCAGTATGCAATTCAGCAACATGCAGTGTTGCTTGATGGAATTAGCTCTTACAGCAACATCTGCATCTAGAGCCTTTGTATTTAGGGCTAGTTGAAAACGGCTTTGGCGCTGAAGTGGTTTCTGAATGTGGAGTTGGTGGCATGTGATACCTGCCTGTGGAGCCTTCGTTTGTGTGGGATGCTCGCCAAGCTGCATTTCAGGACAATGTACTCAAATGGCATTAAGCACACTGTGCGAAATCTGAGTTTGCTTGAGAGCTGCCTGTCAGCCTGATGGTGTGTGAAATCAGTGAGCCAAATGTTGTTGTCCTCCCACAAGAACCACTCAGCTGATTGTTCTTCAATATGCAATTCAGCAACACACAGTGTTTCTTGATGGAATTAGCTCTTACAGAAACATATGCGTCTAGAGCCTTTGTATTTAGGGCTAGCTGAAATGGCTTTGGCGCTGAAGTGGTTTCTGAATGTGGAGTTGGTGGCATGTGAAACCCGCCTGTGGAGCCTTCGTTTGTGTGTGATGCTCAGCAAGGTTCCTTTCAGTCAATGCATTCAAACGGCATTAAGCATACTGTGCGAAATCTGAGTTTTCTTGAGAGCTGCCTGTCAGCCTGATGGTGTGTGAAGTCAGTGAGCCAAATGGAGTTGTTCTCCCACAAGAACCACTTGGCTGATTCTTCTTCAATATGCAACTCAGCAACATGCAGTGTTGTTTGATGGAATTAGCTCTTACAGCAACATCTGCATCTAGAGCCTTGTATTTAGGGCTAGCTGAAAATGGCTTTATCGCTCAAGTGGTTTCTGAATGTGGAGTTGGTGGCATGTGAAGCCCGTCTGTGGAGCCGTTGTTTGTGTGGGATGCTCACCAAGCTGCCTTTGAGTCAATGCACTCAGACAGCATTAAGCACACTGTGCGAAATCTGAGTTTGCTTGAGAGCTGCCTGTCAGCCTGATGGTGTGTGAAGTCAGTGAGCCAAATGGAGTTGCTCTCCCACAAGAACCACTCGGCTGATTATCCTTCAGTATGCAATTCAGCAACATGCAGTGTTGTTTGATGGCATTAGCTCTTACAGCAACATCTGCATCTAGAGCCTTTGTATTTCGGGCTAGCTGAAAACGGCTTTGGCGCTGAAGTGGTTTCTGAATGTGGAGTTGGTGGCATGTGAAACCCGCCTGTGCAACGTTCATTTGTGTGGGATGCTCACCAAGCTGCAGTTCAGGACAATGCACTCTAAGGCACTAAGCATATTGTGTGAAATCTGAGTTTGCTTGAAAGCTGCCTGTCAGGCAGATGGTGTGCGAAGTCAGTGAGCCAAATGGAGTTGTTCTCCCACAAGAACCACTTGTCTGATTCTGCTTCAATATTCAATTCAGCAACATGCAGTGTTGCTTGATGGAATTAGCTCTTACAGCAACATCTGCATCTAGAGCCTTTGTATTTAGGGCTAGCTGGAAACGGCTTTGGCGCTGAAGTGGTTTCTGAATGTGGAGTTGGTGGCATGTGAAACCTGCCTGTGGAGCCTTCATTTGTGTGGGATACTCGCCAAGCTGCATTTCAGGACAATGCACTCAAACTGTATTAAGCACACTGCGAGAAATCTGAGTTTGCTTGAGAGCTGCCTGTCAGCCTGATGGTGTGTGAAGTCAGTGAGCCAAATGCAGTTGTTCTCCCACAAGAACCAATCGGCTGATTGTTCTTCAATATGCAATTCAGCAACATTCAGTGTTGTTTGATGGGATTAGCTCTTACAGCAACATCTGTGTCTACAGCCTTTGTATTCAGGGGTAGCTGAAAATGGCTTTGGCTCTGAAGTTTTTCTGGATGTGGAGTTGTTGGCATGTGAAACCCGCCTGTGGAGCCTTCGTTTGTGTGGGATGCTCACCAAGCTGCAGTTCAGGACAATGCACTCATAAGACACTAAGCATACTGTGCGAAATCTGAGTTTCCTTGAGAGCTGCCTGTCAGCCTGATGGTGTGTGAAGTCAGAGAGCCAAATGGAGTTGTTCTCCCACAGGAACCACTCAGCTGATTCTTCTTCAATATGCAATTCAGCAATATGCAGTGTTGCTTGATTGAATTAGCTCTTACAGCAACATCTGCGTCTAGAACCTTTGTATTCAGGGCTAGCTGAAAACGGCTTAGGCGCTCAAGTTGTTTCTGAATGTGGAGTTGGTGGCATGTGAAGTCCAACTGTGCAGCCTTCTTTTGTGTGGGATGCTCACCAAGCTGCATTCCAGGACAATGCACTCAAACTGCATTAAGCATAGTATGTGAACACGTTGTTTGCTTGAGAGCTGCCTGTCAGCCTGATGGTGTGTGAAGTCAGTGAGCCAAAAGGAATTGTTCTCCCACAGGAACCACTCAGCTGATTCTTCTTCAATATGCAATTCAGCAACATGCAGTGTTGCTTGATGGAATTAGCTCTTACAGCAACATCTGCGTCTAGAGCCTTTGTATTTAGGGCTAGCAGAAAACGCCTTTGGCGCTGAAGTGGTTTCCGAATGTGGAGTTGGTGGCAAGTGAAACCCAACTGTGCAGCCTTCGTTTGTGTGGGATGCTCACCAAGCTGCATTTCAGGACAATGCACAAAAACGGCATTAATCATACTACGTGAACACGTAGTTTGCTTGTGAGCTGCCTGTCAGCCTGGTGGTGTGTGATGTCAGCGAGCCAAATGGAGTTGTTCTCCCACAAGAACCACTTGGCTGATTCTTCTTCAATATGCAACTCAGCAACATGCAGTGTTGTTTGATGGAATTAGCTCTTACAGCAACATCTGCATCTAGAGCCTTGTATTTCGGGCTAGCTAAAAATGGCTTTATCGCTCAAGTGGTTTCTGAATGTGGAGTTGGTGGCATGTGAAGCCCGTCTGTGGAGCCGTTGTTTGTGTGGGATGCTCACCAAGCTGCCTTTGAGTCAATGCACTCAGACAGCATTAAGCACACTGTGCGAAATCTGAGTTTGCTTGAGAGCTGCCTGTCAGCCTGATGGTGTGTGAAGTCAGTGAGCCAAATGGAGTTGCTCTCCCACAAGAACCACTCGGCTGATTATCCTTCAGTATGCAATTCAGCAACATGCAGTGTTGTTTGATGGCATTAGCTCTTACAGCAACATCTGCATCTAGAGCCTTTGTATTTCGGGCTAGCTGAAAACGGCTTTGGCGCTGAAGTGGTTTCTGAATGTGGAGTTGGTGGCATGTGAAACCCGCCTGTGCAACGTTCATTTGTGTGGGATGCTCACCAAGCTGCAGTTCAGGACAATGCACTCTAAGGCACTAAGCATATTGTGTGAAATCTGAGTTTGCTTGTGAGCTGCCTGTCAGGCAGATGGTGTGCGAAGTCAGTGAGCCAAATGGAGTTGTTCTCCCACAAGAACCACTTGTCTGATTCTGCTTCAATATTCAATTCAGCAACATGCAGTGTTGCTTGATGGAATTAGCTCTTACAGCAACATCTGCATCTAGAGCCTTTGTATTTAGGGCTAGCTGGAAACGGCTTTGGCGCTGAAGTGGTTTCTGAATGTGGAGTTGGTGGCATGTGAAACCTGCCTGTGGAGCCTTCATTTGTGTGGGATACTCGCCAAGCTGCATTTCAGGACAATGCACTCACACGGTATTAAGCACACTGCGAGAAATCTGAGTTTGCTTGAGAGCTGCCTGTCAGCCTGATGGTGTGTGAAGTCAGTGAGCCAAATGGAGTTGTTCTCCCACAAGAACCACTCCGCTGATTCTTCTTCAATATGCAACTCAGCACCATGCAGTGTTGTTTGATGGAATTAGCTCTTACAGCAACATCTGCATCTAGAGCCTTGTATTTAGGGCTAGCTGAAAATGGCTTTGGCGCTGAAGTGGTTTCTGAATGTGGAGTTGGTGGCATGTGAAACCCGCCTGTGCAGCCTTCGTTTGTGTGGGATGCTCACCAAGCTGCATTTCAGAACAATGCACTCACACTTTATTAAGCCCACTGTGCGAAATCTGAGTTTGCTTGAGAGCTGCCTGCCAGTCTGATGGTGTGTGTGAAGTCAGTGAGCCAAATGCAGTTGTTCTCCCACAAGAACCAATCGGCTGATTGTTCTTCAATATGCAATTCAGCAACATGCAGTGTTGTTTGATGGAATTAGCTCTTACAGCAACATCTGTGTCTACAGCCTTTGTATTCAGGGGTAGCTGAAAATGGCTTTGGCTCTGAAGTTTTTCTGGATGTGGAGTTGTTGGCATGTGAAACCCGCCTGTGGAGCCTTCGTTTGTGTGGGATGCTCACCAAGCTGCAGTTCAGGACAATGCACTCATAAGACACTAAGCATACTGTGCGAAATCTGAGTTTCCTTGAGAGCTGCCTGTCAGCCTGATGGTGTGTGAAGTCAGAGAGCCAAATGGAGTTGTTCTCCCACAGGAACCACTCAGCTGATTCTTCTTCAATATGCAATTCAGCAATATGCAGTGTTGCTTGATTGAATTAGCTCTTACAGCAACATCTGCGTCTAGAACCTTTGTATTCAGGGCTAGCTGAAAACGGCTTAGGCGCTCAAGTTGTTTCTGAATGTGGAGTTGGTGGCATGTGAAGTCCAACTGTGCAGCCTTCTTTTGTGTGGGATGCTCACCAAGCTGCATTCCAGGACAATGCACTCAAACTGCATTAAGCATAGTATGTGAACACGTTGTTTGCTTGAGAGCTGCCTGTCAGCCTGATGGTGTGTGAAGTCAGTGAGCCAAAAGGAATTGTTCTCCCACAGGAACCACTCAGCTGATTCTTCTTCAATATGCAATTCAGCAACATGCAGTGTTGCTTGATGGAATTAGCTCTTACAGCAACATCTGCGTCTAGAGCCTTTGTATTTAGGGCTAGCAGAAAACGCCTTTGGCGCTGAAGTGGTTTCCGAATGTGGAGTTGGTGGCAAGTGAAACCCAACTGTGCAGCCTTCGTTTGTGTGGGATGCTCACCAAGCTGCATTTCAGGACAATGCACAAAAACGGCATTAATCATACTACGTGAACACGTAGTTTGCTTGTGAGCTGCCTGTCAGCCTGGTGGTGTGTGATGTCAGCGAGCCAAATGGAGTTGTTCTCCCACAAGAACCACTTGGCTGATTCTTCTTCAATATGCAACTCAGCAACATGCAGTGTTGTTTGATGGAATTAGCTCTTACAGCAACATCTGCATCTAGAGCCTTGTATTTAGGGCTAGCTAAAAATGGCTTTATCGCTCAAGTGGTTTCTGAATGTGGAGTTGGTGGCATGTGAAACCCGTCTGTGGAGCCGTTGTTTGTGTGGGATGCTCACCAAGCTGCCTTTGAGTCAATGCACTCAGACAGCATTAAGCACACTGTGCGAAATCTGAGTTTGCTTGAGAGCTGCCTGTCAGCCTGATGGTGTGTGAAGTCAGTGAGCCAAATGGAGTTGCTCTCCCACAAGAACCACTCGGCTGATTATCCTTCAGTATGCAATTCAGCAACATGCAGTGTTGTTTGATGGCATTAGCTCTTACAGCAACATCTGCATCTAGAGCCTTTGTATTTCGGGCTAGCTGAAAACGGCTTTGGCGCTGAAGTGGTTTCTGAATGTGGAGTTGGTGGCATGTGAAACCCGCCTGTGCAACGTTCATTTGTGTGGGATGCTCACCAAGCTGCAGTTCAGGACAATGCACTCTAAGGCACTAAGCATATTGTGTGAAATCTGAGTTTGCTTGAAAGCTGCCTGTCAGGCAGATGGTGTGCGAAGTCAGTGAGCCAAATGGAGTTGTTCTCCCACAAGAACCACTTGTCTGATTCTGCTTCAATATTCAATTCAGCAACATGCAGTGCTGCTTGATGGAATTAGCTCTTACAGCAACATCTGCATCTAGAGCCTTTGTATTTAGGGCTAGCTGGAAACGGCTTTGGCGCTGAAGTGGTTTCTGAATGTGGAGTTGGTGGCATGTGAAACCTGCCTGTGGAGCCTTCATTTGTGTGGGATACTCGCCAAGCAGCATTTCAGGACAATGCACTCAAACTGTATTAAGCACACTGCGAGAAATCTGAGTTTGCTTGAGAGCTGCCTGTCAGCCTGATGGTGTGTGAAGTCAGTGAGCCAAATGGAGTTGTTCTCCCACAAGAACCACTTGTCTGATTCTGCTTCAATATGCAATTCAGCAACATGCAATGTTGCTTGATGGAATTAGCTCTTACAGCAACATCTGAGTCTACAGCCTTTTTATGTAGGGCTAGCTGAAAAGGGCTTTGGCGCTGAAGTGGTTTCTGAATGTGGAGTTGGTGGCATGTGAAACCCGACTGTGGAGCCTTCATTTGTGTGGGATGCTCACCAAGCTGCATTTCAGGACAATGCACTGAAACGGCATTAAGCCTAATATGTGAACACGTAGTTTGCTTGAGAGCTGCCTGTCAGCCTGATGGTGTGTGAAGTCAGTGAGCCAAATGGAGTTGTTCTCCCACAGGAACCACTCAGCTGATTCTTCTTCAATATGCAAATCAGCAACATGCAGTGTTGCTTGATGGAATTAGCTCTTACAGCAACATCTGCATCTAGAGCCTTGTATTTCGGGCTAGCTGAAAATGGCTTTGGCGCTCAAGTGGTTTCTGAGTGTGGAGTTGGTGGCATGTGAAACCCGCCTGTGGAGCCTTCGTTTGTGTGGGATGCTCACCAAGCGGCATTTAAGGACTATGCACTCAGACAGCATTAAACCCACTGCGCAAAATCAAGGTAGGCTTGAGAGCTGCCTGTCAGCCTGATGGTGTGTGAAGTCAGTGAGCCAAATGGAGTTGTTCTCCCACAAGAACCACTCCGCTGATTCTTCTTCAATATGCAACTCAGCACCATGTAGTGTTGTTTGATGGAATTAGCTCTTACAGCAACATCTGCATCTAGAGCCTTGTATTTAGGGCTAGCTGAAAATGGCTTTGGCGCTGAAGTGGTTTCTGAATGTGGAGTTGGTGGCATGTGAAACCCGCCTGTGCAGCCTTCGTTTGTGTGGGATGCTCACCAAGCTGCATTTCAGAACAATGCACTCACACTTTATTAAGCCCACTGTGCGAAATCTGAGTTTGCTTGAGAGCTGCCTGCCAGTCTGATGGTGTGTGTGAAGTCAGTGAGCCAAATGCAGTTGTTCTCCCACAAGAACCAATCGGCTGATTGTTCTTCAATATGCAATTCAGCAACATGCAGTGTTGTTTGATGGAATTAGCTCTTACAGCAACATCTGTGTCTACAGCCTTTGTATTCAGGGGTAGCTGAAAATGGCTTTGGCTCTGAAGTTTTTCTGGATGTGGAGTTGTTGGCATGTGAAACCCGCCTGTGGAGCCTTCGTTTGTGTGGGATGCTCACCAAGCTGCAGTTCAGGACAATGCACTCATAAGACACTAAGCATACTGTGCGAAATCTGAGTTTCCTTGAGAGCTGCCTGTCAGCCTGATGGTGTGTGAAGTCAGAGAGCCAAATGGAGTTGTTCTCCCACAGGAACCACTCAGCTGATTCTTCTTCAATATGCAATTCAGCAATATGCAGTGTTGCTTGATGGAATTAGCTCTTACAGCAACATCTGCGTCTAGAACCTTTGTATTCAGGGCTAGCTGAAAACGGCTTAGGCGCTCAAGTTGTTTCTGAATGTGGAGTTGGTGGCATGTGAAGTCCAACTGTGCAGCCTTCTTTTGTGTGGGATGCTCCCCAAGCTGCATTCCAGGACAATGCACTCAAACTGCATTAAGCATAGTATGTGAACACGTTGTTTGCTTGAGAGCTACCTGTCAGCCTGATGGTGTGTGAAGTCAGTGAGCCAAAAGGAATTGTTCTCCCACAGGAACCACTCAGCTGATTCTTCTTCAATGTGCAATTCAGCAACATGCAGTGTTGCTTGATGGAATTAGCTCTTACAGCAACATCTGCGTCTAGAGCCTTTGTATTTAGGGGTAGCAGCAAACGCCTTTGGCGCTGAAGTGGTTTCTGAATGTGGAGTTGGTGGCAAGTGAAACCCAACTGTGCAGCCTTCGTTTGTGTGGCATGCTCACCAAGCTGCATTTCAGGACAATGCACAAAAACGGCATTAATCATACTACGTGAACACGTAGTTTGCTTGTGAGCTGCCTGTCAGCCTGGTGGTGTGTGATGTCAGCGAGCCAAATGGAGTTGTTCTCCCACAAGAACCACTTGGCTGATTCTTCTTCAATATGCAACTCAGCAACATGCAGTGTTGTTTGATGGAATTAGCTCTTATAGCAACATCTGCATCTAGAGCCTTGTATTTAGGGCTAGCTGAAAATGGCTTTTCGCTCAAGTGGTTTCTGAATGTGGAGTTGGTGGCATGTGAAGCCCGTCTGTGGAGCCGTTGTTTGTGTGGGATGCTCACCAAGCTGCCTTTGAATCAATGCACTCAGACAGCATTAAGCACACTGTGCGAAATCTGAGTTTGCTTGAGAGCTGCCTGTCAGCCTGATGGTGTGTGAAGTCAGTGAGCCAAATGGAGTTGCTCTCCCACAAGAACCACTCGGCTGATTATCCTTCAGTATGCAATTCAGCAACATGCAGTGTTGTTTGATGGCATTAGCTCTTACAGCAACATCTGCATCTAGAGCCTTTGTATTTCGGGCTAGCTGAAAACGGCTTTGGCGCTGAAGTGGTTTCTGAATGTGGAGTTGGTGGCATGTGAAACCCGCCTGTGCAACGTTCATTTGTGTGGGATGCTCACCAAGCTGCAGTTCAGGACAATGCACTCTAAGGCACTAAGCATATTGTGTGAAATCTGAGTTTGCTTGAGAGCTGCCTGTCAGGCTGATGGTGTGCGAAGTCAGTGAGCCAAATGGAGTTGTTCTCCCACAAGAACCACTTGTCTGATTCTGCTTCAATATTCAATTCAGCAACATGCAGTGTTGCTTGATGCAATTAGCTCTTACAGCAACATCTGCATCTAGAGCCTTTGTATTTAGGGCTAGCTGGAAACGGCTTTGGCGCTGAAGTGGTTTCTGAATGTGGAGTTGGTGGCATGTGAAACCTGCCTGTGGAGCCTTCATTTGTGTGGGATACTCGCCAAGCTGCATTTCAGGACAATGCACTCACACGGTATTAAGCACACTGCGAGAAATCTGAGTTTGCTTGAGAGCTGCCTGTCAGCCTGATGGTGTGTGAAGTCAGTGAGCCAAATGGAGTTGTTCTCCCACAAGAACCACTTGTCTGATTCTGCTTCAAAATGCAATTCAGCAACATGCAGTGTTGCTTGATGGAATTAGCTCTTACAGCAACATCTGCGTCTAGAGCCTTTGTATTTAGGGCTAGCTGAAAACGGCTTTTGAGCTGAAGTGGTTTCTGAATGTGGAGTTGGTGGCATGTGAAACCCGCCTGTGGAGCCTTCGTTTGTGTGGGATGCTCACCAAGCTGCATTCCAGGACAATGCACTCAAACTGCATTAAGCATAGTATGTGAACACGTTGTTTGCTTGAGAGCTGCCTGTCAGCCTGATGGTGTGTGAAGTCAGTGAGCCAAAAGGAATTGTTCTCCCACAGGAACCACTCAGCTGATTCTTCTTCAATATGCAATTCAGCAACATGCAGTGTTGCTTGATGGAATTAGCTCTTACAGCAACATCTGCGTCTAGAGCCTTTGTATTTAGGGCTAGCAGAAAACGCCTTTGGCGCTGAAGTGGTTTCCGAATGTGGAGTTGGTGGCAAGTGAAACCCAACTGTGCAGCCTTCGTTTGTGTGGCATGCTCACCAAGCTGCATTTCAGGACAATGCACAAAAACGGCATTAATCATACTACGTGAACACGTAGTTTGCTTGTGAGCTGCCTGTCAGCCTGGTGGTGTGTGATGTCAGCGAGCCAAATGGAGTTGTTCTCCCACAAGAACCACTTGGCTGATTCTTCTTCAATATGCAACTCAGCAACATGCAGTGTTGTTTGATGGAATTAGCTCTTACAGCAACATCTGCATCTAGAGCCTTGTATTTAGGGCTAGCTAAAAATGGCTTTATCGCTCAAGTGGTTTCTGAATGTGGAGTTGGTGGCATGTGAAGCCCGTCTGTGGAGCCGTTGTTTGTGTGGGATGCTCACCAAGCTGCCTTTGAGTCAATGCACTCAGACAGCATTAAGCACACTGTGCGAAATCTGAGTTTGCTTGAGAGCTGCCTGTCAGCCTGATGGTGTGTGAAGTCAGTGAGCCAAATGGAGTTGTTCTCCCACAAGAACCACTTGTCTGATTCTGCTTCAATATGCAATTCAGCAACATGCAGTGTTGCTTGATGGAATTAGCTCTTACAGCAACATCTGAGTCTACAGCCTTTTTATGTTGGGCTAGCTGAAAACGGCTTTGGCGCTGAAGTGGTTTCTGAATGTGGAGTTGGTGGCATGTGAAACCCGCCTGTGGAGCCTTCGTTTGTGTGGGATGCTCACCAAGCGGCATTTAAGGACTATGCACTCAGACAGCATTAAACCCACTGCGCAAAATCAAGGTAGGCTTGAGAGCTGCCTGTCAGCCTGATGGTGTGTGAAGTCAGTGAGCCAAATGGAGTTGTTCTCCCACAAGAACCACTCGGCTGATTCTTCTTCAATATGCAACTCAGCACCATGCAGTGTTGTTTGATGGAATTAGCTCTTACAGCAACATCTGCATCTAGAGCCTTGTATTTAGGGCTAGCTGAAAATGGCTTTGGCGCTGAAGTGGTTTCTGAATGTGGAGTTGGTGGCATGTGAAACCCGCCTGTGCAGCCTTCGTTTGTGTGGGATGCTCACCAAGCTGCATTTCAGAACAATGCACTCACACTTTATTAAGCCCACTGTGCGAAATCTGAGTTTGCTTGAGAGCTGCCTGCCAGTCTGATGGTGTGTGTGAAGTCAGTGAGCCAAATGGAGTTGTTCTCCCACAAGAACCAATCGGCTGATTCTTCTTCAATATGCAATTCAGCAACATGCAGTGTTGTTTGATGGAATTAGCTCTTACAGCAACATCTGTGTCTACAGCCTTTGTATTCAGGGGTAGCTGAAAATGGCTTTGGCTCTGAAGTTGTTCTGGATGTGGAGTTGTTGGCATGTGAAACCCGCCTGTGGAGCCTTCGTTTGTGTGGGATGCTCACCAAGCTGCAGTTCAGGACAATGCACTCATAAGACACTAAGCATACTGTGCGAAATCTGAGTTTCCTTGAGAGCTGCCTGTCAGCCTGATGGTGTGTGAAGTCAGAGAGCCAAATGGAGTTGTTCTCCCACAGGAACCACTCAGCTGATTCTTCTTCAATATGCAATTCAGCAACATGCAGTGTTGCTTGATGGAATTAGCTCTTACAGCAACATCTGCCTCTAGAACCTTTGTATTCAGGGCTAGCTGAAAACGGCTTAGGCGCTCAAGTTGTTTCTGAATGTGGAGTTGGTGGCATGTGAAGTCCAACTGTGCAGCCTTCTTTTGTGTGGGATGTTCACCAAGCTGTATTCCAGGACAATGCACTCAAACTGCATTAAGCATAGTATGTGAACACGTTGTTTGCTTGAGAGCTGCCTGTCAGCCTGGTGGTGTGTGATGTCAGCGAGCCAAATGGAGTTATTCTTCCACAAGAACCACTTGGCTGATTCTTCTTCAATATGCAACTCAGCAACATGCAGTGTTGTTTGATGGAATTAGCTCTTACAGCAACATCTGCATCTAGAGCCTTGTATTTAGGGCTAGCTGAAAATGGCTTTATCGCTCAAGTGGTTTCTGAATGTGGAGTTGGTGGCATGTGAAGCCCGTCTGTGGAGCCGTTGTTTGTGTGGGATGCTCACCAAGCTGCCTTTGAGTCAATGCACTCAGACAGCATTAAGCACACTGTGCGAAATCTGAGTTTGCTTGAGAGCTGCCTGTCAGCCTGATGGTGTGTGAAGTCAGTGAGCCAAATGGAGTTGCTCTCCCACAAGAACCACTCGGCTGATTATCCTTCAGTATGCAATTCAGCAACATGCAGTGTTGTTTGATGGCATTAGCTCTTACAGCAACATCTGCGTCTAGATCCTTTGTATTTCGGGCTAGCTGAAAACGGCTTTGGCGCTGAAGTGGTTTCTGAATGTGGAGTTGGTGGCATGTGAAACCCGCCTGTGTAACGTTCATTTGTGTGGGATGCTCACCAAGCTGCAGTTCAGGACAAGGCACTCTAAGGCACTAAGCATATTGTGTGAAATCTGAGTTTGCTTGAAAGCTGCCTTTCAGGCTGATGGTGTGCGAAGTCAGTGACCCAAATGGAGTTGTTCTCCCACAAGAACCACTTGTCTGATTCTGCTTCAATATGCAATTCAGCAACATGCAGTGTTGCTTGATGGAATTAGCTCTTACAGCAACATCTGCATCTAGAGCCTTAGTATTTAGGGCTAGCTGGAAACGGCTTTGGCGCTGAAGTGGGTTCTGAATGTGGAGTTGGTGGCATGTGAAACCTGCCTGTGGAGCCTTCATTTGTGTGGGATACTCGCCAAGCTGCATTTCAGGACAATGCACTCACACGGTATTAGCACACTGCGAGAAATCTGAGTTTGCTTGAGAGCTGCCTGTCAGCCTGATGGTGTGTGAAGTCAGTGAGCCAAATGGAGTTGTTCTCCCACAAGAACCACTTGTCTGATTCTGCTTCAATATGCAATTCAGCAACATGCAGTGTTGCTTGATGGAATTAGCTCTTACAGCAACATCTGAGTCTACAGCCTTTTTATTTAGGACTAGCTGAAAACGGCTTTGGCGCTGAAGTGGTTTCTGAATGTGGAGTTGGTGGCATGTGAAACCCGCCTGTGGAGCCTTCGTTTGTGTGGGATGCTCACCAAGCTGCATTTCAGGACAATGTACTGAAACGGCATTAAGCATAATATGTGAACACGTAGTTTGCTTGAGAGCTGCCTGTCAGCCTGATGGTGTGTGAAGTCAGTGAGCCAAATGGAGTTGTTCTCCCACAGGAACCACTCAGCTGATTCTTCTTCAATATGCAATTCAGCAACATGCAGTGTTGCTTGATGGAATTAGCTCTTACAGCAACATCTGCGTCTAGAGCCTTTGTATTTAGGGCTAGCTGAAAAGGGCTTTGGCGCTCAAGTGGTTTATGAGTGTGGAGTTGGTGGCATGTGAAACCCGCCTGTGGAGCCTTCGTTTGTGTGGGATGCTCACCAAGCGGCATTTAAGGACTATGCACTCAGACAGCATTAAACCCACTGCGCAAAATCAAGGTAGGCTTGAGAGCTGCCTGTCAGCCTGATGGTGTGTGAAGTCAGTGAGCCAAATGGAGTTGTTCTCCCACAAGAACCACTCGGCTGATTCTTCTTCAATATGCAATTCAGCAACATGCAGTGTTGTTTGATGGAATTAGCTCTTACAGCAACATCTGTGTCTACAGCCTTTGTATTCAGGGGTAGCTGAAAATGGCTTTGGCTCTGAAGTTGTTCTGGATGTGGAGTTGTTGGCATGTGAAACCCGCCTGTGGAGCCTTCGTTTGTGTGGGATGCTCACCAAGCTGCATTTCACGACAATGCACTGAAACGGCATTAAGCATAGTGTGTGAACACGTAGTTTGCTTGAGAGCTGCCTTTCAGCCTGATGGTGTGTGAAGTCAGTGAGCCAAATGGAGTTGTTCTCATACAGGAACCACTCAGCTGATTCTTCTTCAATATGCAACTCAGCACCATGCAGTGTTGTTTGATGGAATTAGCTCTTACAGCAACATCTGCATCTAGAGCCTTTGTCTTTAGGGCTAGCTGAAAATGGCTTTGGCGCTGAAGTGGTTTCTGAATGTGGAGTTGGTGGCATGTGAAACCCGCCTGTGCAGCCTTCGTTTGTGTGGGATGCTCACCAAGCTGCATTTCAGAACAATGCACTCACACTTTATTAAGCCCACTGTGCGAAATCTGAGTTTGCTTGAGAGCTGCCTGCCAGTCTGATGGTGTGTGTGAAGTCAGTGAGCCAAATGGAGTTGTTCTCCCACAAGAACCACTCGGCTGATTCTTCTTCAATATGCAATTCAGCAACATGCAGTGTTGTAGATGGCATTAGCTCTTACAGCAACATCTGCGTCTAGAGCCTTTGTATTTAGGGCTAGCGGAAAATGGCTTTATCGCTGAAGTGGTTTCTGAATGTGGAGTTGGTGGCATGTGAAGCCCGTCTGTGGAGCCTTCATTTGTGTGGGATGCTCACCAAGCTGCATTTGAGTCAATGCACTCAGACAGCATTAAGCACACTGTGCGAAATCTGAGTTTGCTTGAGAGCTGCCTGTCAGCCTGCTAGTGTGCGAAGTCAGTGAACCAAATCGAGTTGCTCTCCCACAAGAACCACTCGGCTGATTCTTGTTCAATATGCAATTCAGCAACATGCAGTGTTGCTTGATGGAATTAGCTCTTACAGCAACATATGCATCTAGAGCCTTGGTATTTGGGCTAGCTGAAAACGGCTTTGGCGCTCAGTGGGTTTCTGAATGTGGAGTTGGTGGCATGTGAAACCCGCCTGTGGAGCCTTGGTATGTGTGGGATGCTCACCAAGCTACAGTTCAGGACAATGCACTCATAAGGCACTAAGCATACTGTGCGAAATCTGAGTTTGCTTGAGAGCTGATGGTTGTGAAGTCAGTGAGCCAAATGGAGTTGTTCTCCCACAGGAACCACTCGGCTGATTCTTCTTCAATATGCAATTCAGCAACATGCAGTGTTGCTTGATGGAATTAGCTCTTACAGCAACATCTGCGTCTTCAGCCTTTGTATTTAGGGCTAGCTGAAAACGGCTTTGGCGCTGAAGTGGTTTCTGAATGTGGAGTTGGTGGCATGTGAAACCCGCCTGTGGAGCCTCCGTTTGTGTGGGATGCTCGCCAAGCTGCATTTCAGGACAATGCACTCAGACAGCATTAAACCCA
The DNA here is from genome assembly GCF_030435755.1 of Ochotona princeps. Classification (NCBI taxonomy): domain Eukaryota; kingdom Metazoa; phylum Chordata; class Mammalia; order Lagomorpha; family Ochotonidae; genus Ochotona; species Ochotona princeps. The sequence continues at coordinate 42,180,612 of NC_080847.1, read as the reverse complement.
CTGTGCGAAATCTGAGTTTGCTTGAGAGCTGCCTGTCAGCCTGATGGTGTGTGAAGTTATTGAACAAAATCGAGTTGTTCTCCCACAAGAACCACTCGGCTGATTCTTCTTCAATATGCAATTCAACAACATGCAGTGCTGGTTGATGGAATTAGCTCTTACAGCAACATCTGTGTCTGGAGCCTTTGTATTCAGGGCTAGCTGAAAACGGCTTTGGCGCTGAAGTGGTTTCTGAATGTGGAGTTGGTGGCATGTGAAACCCGCCTTTGGAGCCTTCGTTTGTGTGGGATGCTCGCCAAGCTGCATTTCGCGACAATACACTCACACGGTATTAAGCAAACAGTGCGAAATCTAGGTTTGCTTGAGAGCTGCCTGTCAGCCAGATGGTGTGTGAAGTCAGTGAGCCAAATGGAGTTGTTCTCCCACAAGAACCACTCGGCTGATTCTTCTTCAATAGGCAATTCAGCAACATGCAGTGTTGCTTGATTGAATTGGCTCTTGCAGCAACATCTGCGTCTAGAGCCTTTGTATTTAGGGCTAGCTGAAAACGGCTTTGGCGCTGAAGTGGTTTCTGAATGTGGAGTTGGTTGCATGTGAAACACGCCTGTGGAGCCTTGGTTTGTGTGGGATGCTCGCCAAGCTGCATTTCCGGACAATACACTCACACGGTATTAAGCAAACCGTGCGAAATCTAGGTTTGCTTGAGAGCTGCCTGTCAGCATGATGGTGTGTGAAGTCAGTGAGCCAAATGGAGTTGTTCTCCCACAAGAACCACTCGGCTGATTCTTCTTCAATAGGCAATTCAGCAACATGCAGTGTTGCTTGATTGAATTGGCTCTTACAGCAACATCTGCGTCTAGAGCCTTTGTATTTAGGGCCAGCTGAAAACGGCTTTGGCGCTGAAGTGGTTTCTGAATGTGGAGTTGGATGCATGTGAAACCAGCCTGTGGAGCCTTTATTTCTGTGGGATGCTCACTAAGAAGCAGTTCAGAACAATAGACTCAAACAGCATTAAGCCCACTGTGCGAAATCTGAGTTTGCTTGAAGCTGCCTGTCAGCCTGATGGTGTGTGAAGTCAGTGAGCCAAATGGAGTTGTTCTCCCACAAGAACCACTCGGCTGATTCTTCTTCAATATGCAATTCAGCACCATGCAGTGTTGCTTGATGGAATTAGCTCTTACAGCAACATCTGAGTCTATAGCCTTTGTATTTAGGGCTAGCTGAAAACGGCTTTGGCGCTGAAGTGTTTTCTGAATGTGGAGTTGGTGGCATGTGAAACCCGCCTGTGGAGCCTTCATTTCTGTGGGATGCATACCAAGCTGAATTTCGGGACAATGCACACTCAAACAGCATTAAGCCCACTGTGCGAAATCTGAGTTTGTTTGAGAGCTGCCTGTCAGCCTGATGGTGTGTGAAGTCAGTGAGACAAATGGAGTTGTTCTCTCACAAGAACCATTCAGCTGATTCTTCTTCAATATGCAATTCAAAAACATGCAGTGTTGCTTGATGGAATTAGCTCTTACAGCAATATCTGCGTCTAGAGGCTTTGTTTTTAGGGCTAGCTGCAAATGGCTTTGGCCATCAAGTGGATTCTGAATGTGGAGTTGGTCGCATGTGAAACCCGCCTATTGAACCTTTGTTTGTGTGGATGCTCACCAAGCTGCAGTTCAGGACAATGCACTCAGACAACATTAACCGCACTGCGCGAAATCTATGTTTGCTTGAGAGCTGCCTGTCAGCCTGATGGTTTGTGAAGTCAGTGAGCCAAATGGAGTTGTTCTCTCACAAGAACCACTCGGCTGATTCTTCTTCAATATGCAATTCAGCAACATGCAGTGTTGCTTGATGGAATTGGCTCTTAGAGCAACACCTGAGTCTACAGCCTTTGTTTTTAGGGCTTGCTGAAAACGGCTTTGGCGCTCAAGAAGTTTCTGAATGTGGAGTTTGTGGCATGTGAAACCCGCCTGTGGAGCCTTCATTTGTGTGGGATGCTCACCAAGGTACAGTTCAGGACAATGCACTCATAAGGCACTAAGCATACTGTGCGAAATCTGAGTTTGCTTGAGAGCTGGTGGTGTGTGAAGTCAGTGAGCCAAATGGAGTTGTTCTCAAACAAGAACCATTCGGCTGATTCTTCTTCAATATGCAATTCAGCAACATGCAGTGTTGCTTGATGGAATTAGCTCTTACAGCAACATCTGCGTCTTCAGCCTTTGTATTTAGGGCTTGCTGAAAACGGCTTTATCGCTCAAGTGGTTTCTGAATGTGGAGTTGGTGGCATGTGAAACCCGACTGTGGAGCCTCCGTTTGTGTGGGATGCTTACCAAGAAGCATTTCAGGACAATGTACTCAGACAGCATTAAGGCCATTGTGCGAAATCTGAGTTTGATTGAGAGCTGCCTGTCAGCCTGATAGTGTGTGAATTTGGTGAGCCAAATGGAGTTGTTCTCCCACAAGACCACTCGGCTGATTCTTCTTCAATATGCAATTCAGCACCATGCAGTGTTGCTTGATGGAATTAGTTCTTACAGCAACATATGCGTCTACAGCCTTTGTATTTAGGGCTAGCTGAAAACGGCTTTGGCGCTGAAGTGGTTTCTGAATGTGGAGTTGGTGGCATGTGAAACCCGCCTGTGGAGCCTTCATTTGTGTGGGATGCTCACCAAGCTGCATTTCAGGACAATGCACTCACATGGTATTAAATATTCTGTGCGAAATCTGAGTTTGCTTGTGAGCTGCCTCTCAGCCTGATGGTGTGTGAAGTCAGTGAGCCAAATGGAGTTGTTCTCCCACAAGACCCACTCGGCTGATTCTTCTTCAATATGCAATTCAGCAACATGCAGTGTTGCTTGATGGAATTAGCTCTTGCAGCAACATCTGCGTCTAGAGTTTTGTATTCAGGGCTAGCTGAAAACGGCTTTGGCGCTCAAGTGGTTTCTGAATGTGGAGTTGGTGGCATGTGAAACCCGCCTGTGGAGCCTTGTATTGTTTGGGATGCTCACAGAGAGGCAGTTCAGGACAATGCACTTAACGTTATTAAGCCCACTGTGCGAAATCTGAGTTTGCTAGAGAGCTGCCTCTCAGACTGATGATGTGTGAAGTCAGTGAGCCAAATGGAGTAGTTCTCTCACAAGAACCACTCGGCTGATTCTTCTTCAATATGCAATTCAGCAACATGCAGTGTTGCTTGATGGAATTAGCTCTTACAGCAACATCTGCGTCTACAGCCTTTGTATTTAGGGCTAGCTGAAAACGGCTTTGGCGCTGAAGTGGATTCTGAATGTGCAGTTGGTGGGATGTGAAACCCGCCTGTGGTGCCTTGTATTGTTTGGGATGCTCACAAAGCTGCCCTTCAGGACAATGCACTCATAAGGCACTAAGCATACTGTGCGAAATCTGAGTTTGCTTGAGACCTGCCTCTCAGACTGATGATGTGTGAAGTCAGTGAGCCAAATGGAGTTATTCTTCCACAAGAACCACTCGGATGATTCTTCTTCAATATGCAATTCAGGAACATGCAGTGTTGCTTGATGGAATTAGCTCTTACAGCAACATCTGCGTCTTCAGCCTTTGTATTTAGGGCAAGCTGAAAAGGGCTTTGGCGCTGAAGTGGTTTCTGAATGTGGAGTTGGTGGCATGTGAAACCCGCCTGTGGAGACTTCGTTTTTGTGGGATGCTCACCAAGCTGCATTTCAGGACAATGCACTCAAACGGCATTAAGCATAGTGTGTGAACACGTAGTTTGCTTGAGAGCTGCCTGTGAGCCTGATGGTGTGTGAAGTCAGTGAGCCAAATGGAGTTGTTCTCCCACAAGAACCACTCGGCTGATGCTTCTTCAATATGCAATTCAGCAACATGCAGTGTTGCTTGATGGAATTAGCTTTTACAGCAACATCTGCGTCTAGAGCCTTTGTATTCAGGGCTAGCTGAAAACGGCTTTGGCGCTGAAGTGGTTTCTGACTGTGGAGTAGTTGGCATGTGAAACCAGCCTGTGGAGCCTTCGTTTGTGTGGGATGCTCACCAAGCTGCATTTCATTACAATGCACTCACACGGTATTAAATATTCTGTGCGAAATCTGAGTTTGCTTGAGAGCTGCCTGTCAGCGTGATGGTGTGTGAAGTCAGTGAGCCAATTGAGTTGTTCTCAAACAAGAACCACTCGGCTGATTCTTCTTCAATATGCAATTCAGAAACACGCAGTGTTGCTTGATGGAATTAGCTCTTACAGCAACATCTGTGTCTACAGCCTTTGCGTTTAGGTCTAGCTGAAAATGGCTTTATCGCTCAAGTGATTTCTGAATGTGGAGTTGGTGGCATGTGAAACCCACCTGTGGAGCCGTTGTTTGTGTGGGATGCTTACCAAGCTGCAGTTCAGGACAATGCACTCATAAGGCACTAAGCATACTGTGCGAAATCTGAGTTTGCTTGAGAGCTTTCTGTCAGCCTGATGGTGTGTGAAGTCAGTGAGCCAAAACGAGTTGTTCTCCCACAAGAACCACTCGGCTGATTCTTCTTCAATATGCAATTCAGCAACATGCAGTGTTGTTTGATGGAATTAGTTCTTACAGCAACATCTGCGTCTAGAGCCTTGTATTTAGGGCAGGCTGAAAATGGCTTTGGCGCTGAAGTGGTTTCTGAATGTGGAGTAGTTGGCATGTGAAGCCCGTCTGTGGAGCCTGGTATTGTTTGGGATGCTCACCAAGCTGCCTTTCAGGACAATGCACTCCTAAGGCACTAAGCATACTGTGCGAAATCTGAGTTTGCTTGAGAGCTGCCTGTCAGCCTGATGGTGTGTGAAGTTATTGAACAAAATCAAGTTGTTCTCCCACAAGAACCACGCGTCTCGTTTATCTTCAATATGCAATTCAGCAACATGCAGTGTTGGTTGATGGCATTAGCTCTTACAGCAACATCTGCGTCTAGAGCCTTTATATTTAGGGTTAGCTGAAAACAGCTTTGGCATTGAAGTGTTTTCTGAATGTGGAGTTGGTGGCATGTGAAACCCGCCTGTGCAACCTTCGTTTGTGTGGGATGCTCAGCAAGGTGCATTTCAGGACAATGCACTCAGACAGCATTAAACCCTCTGCGCGAAATCTGAGTTTGCTTGAGAGCTGCCTGTCAGCCTGATGGTGTGTGAAGTCAGTGAGCCAAATGGAGTTGTTCTCCCACAAGAACCACTCGGCTGATTCTTCTTCAATATGCAATTCAGCAACATGCAGTGTTGCTTGATGGAATTAGCTCTTACAGCAACATCTGCGTCTAGAGCCTTTGTATTTAGGGTTAGCTGAAAACAGCTTTGGCATTGAAGTGTTTTCTGAATGTGGAGTTGGTGGCATGTGAAACCCGCCTGTGGAGCCTTGGTCTGTGTGGGATGCTCACCAAGCTACAGTTCAGGACAATGCACTCATAAGGCACTAAGCATACTGTGCGAAATCTGAGTTTGCTTGAGAGCTGATGGTTGTGAAGTCAGTGAGCCAAATGGAGTTGTTCTCCCACAGGAACCACTCGGCTGATTCGTCTTCAATATGCAATTCAGCAACATGCAGTGTTGCTTGATGGAATTAGCTCTTACAGCAACATCTGCGTCTAGAGCCTGTGTATTTCGGGCTAGCTGAAAAGGGCTTTGGCGCTGAAGTGGTTTCAGATTGTGGAATTGGTGGCATGTGAAACCCGCCTGTGGAGCCTTCGTTTGTTTGGGATGCTCAGCAAGGTTCCTTTCAGTCAATGCACTCAGACGGCCTTAAGCATAGTGTGTAAACACGTAGTTTGCTTGAGAGCTGCCTGTCAGCCTGATGGTGTGTGAAGTCAGTGAGCTAAATGGAGTTGTTCGCCCACAAGAACCACACGGCTGATTCGTCTTCAATATGCAACTCAACAACATGTAGTGTTGGTTGATGGAATTAGCTCTTATAGCAACATCTGCGTCTAGAGGCTTTGTATTTCGGGCTAGCTGAAAACGGCTTTGGCGTTGAAGTGGTTTCTGAATGTGGAATTGGTGGCATGTGAAACCCGCCTGTAGAGCCTTCGTTTGTGTGGGATGCTCACCAAGCTGCCCTTCAGGACAATGCACTCAAACGGCATTAAGCATAGTGTGTGAACACGTAGTTTGCTTGAGAGCTGCCTGTCAGCCTGATGGTGTGTGAAGTCAGTGAGCCAAATGGAGTTGTTCTCCCACAAGAACCACTCGGCTGATTCTTCTTCAATATGCAATTCAGCAACATGCAGTGTTGCTTGATGGAATTAGCTCTTACAGCAACATCTGCGTCTAGAGCCTTTGTATTTCGGGCTAGCTGAAAACGGCCTTGGCGCTGAAGTGGTTTCTGAATGTGGAGTTGGTGGCATGTGAAACCCGCCTGTGGAGCCTTCGTTTGTGTGGGATGCTCACCAAGCTGCCCTTCAGGACAATGCACTCAAACGGCATTAAGCATAGTGTGTGAACACGTAGTTTGCTTGAGAGCTGCCTGTCAGCCTGATGGTGTGTGAAGTCAGTGAGCCAAATGGAGTTGTTCTCCCACAAGAACCACTCAGCGGATTCTTCTTCAATATGCAATTCAGCAACATGCAGTGTTGCTTGATGGAATTAGCTCTTACAGCAACATCTGCGTCTAGAGCCTTTGTCTTTAGGGCTAGCTGAAAACGGCTTATGAGCTGAAGTGGTTTCTGAATGTGGAGTTGGTGGCATGTGAAACCCGCCTGTGGAGCCTTCGTTTGTGTGGGATGCTCACCAAGCTGCCCTTCAGGACAATGCACTCAAACGGCATTAAGCATAGTGTGTGAACACATAGTTTGCTTGAGAGCTGCCTCTCAGCCTGATGGTGTGTGAAGTCAGTGAGCCAAATGGAGTTGTTCTCCCACAAGAACCACTCGGCTGATTCTTCTTCAATATGCAATTCAGCAACATGCAGTGTTGCTTGATGGAATTAGCTCTTACAGCAACATCTGTGTCTAGAGCCTTTGTATTTAGGGCTAGCTGAAAAGGGCTTTGGCGCTGAAGTGGTTTCTGAATGTGGAGTGGTGGCATGTGAAACCCGCCTGTGGAGCCTTCGTTTGTGTGGGATGCTCATCAACCTGCCCTTCAGGACAATGCACTCAAACGGCATTAAGCATAGTGTGTGAACACGTAGTTTGCTTGAGAGCTGCCTGTGAGCCTGATGGTGTGTGAAGTCAGTGAGCCAAATGGAGTTGTTCTCCCACAAGAACCACTCGGCTGATTCTTCTTCAATATGCAATTCAGCAACATGCAGTGTTGCTTGATGGAATTAGCTCTTACAGCAACATCTGCGTCTAGAGCCTTTGTCTTTAGGGCTAGCTGAAAACGGATTTTGAGCTGAAGTGGTTTCTGAATGTGGAGTTGGTGGCATGTGAAACCCACCAGTGGAGCCTTCGTTTGTGTGGGATGCTCACCAAGCTGCCCTTCAGGACAATGCACTCAAACGGCATTAAGCATAGTGTGTGAACACGTAGTTTGCTTGAGAGCTGCCTGTGAGCCTGATGGTGTGTGAAGTCAGTGAGCCAAATGGAGTTGTTCTCCCACAAGAACCACTCGGCTGATTCTTCTTCAATATTCAGTTCAGCAACATGCAGTGTTGCTTGATGGAATTAGCTCTTACAGCAACATCTGTGTCTAGAGCCTTTTTATTTCGGGCTAGCTGAAAACGGCTTTGGCGCTGAAGTGGTTTCTGAATGTGGAGTTGGTGGCATGTGAAACCCGCCTGTGGAGCCTTCGTTTGTGTGGGATGCTCACCAACGTGCCCTTCAGGACAATGCACTCAAACGGCATTAAGCATAGTGTGTGAAATCTGAGTTTGCTTGAGAGCTGCCTGTCAGCCTGATGGTGTGTGAAGTCAGTGAGCCAAATGGAGTTGTTCTCCCACAAGAACCACTCAGCTGATTCTTCTTCAATATGCAATTCAGCAACATGCAGTGTTGCTTGATGGAATTAGCTCTTACAGCAACATCTGCGTCTAGAGCCTTTGTCTTTAGGGCTAGCTGAAAAGGGCTTTGGCGCTGAAGTGGTTTCTGAATGTGGAGTTGGTGGCATGTGAAACCCGCCTGTGAAGCCTTCGTTTGTGTGGGATGCTCACCAAGCTGCCCTTCAGGACAATGCACTCAAACGGCATTAAGCATAGTGTGTGAACACGTAGTTTGCTTGAGAGCTGCCTGTCAGCCTGATGGTGTGTGAAGTCAGTGAGCCAAATTGAGTAGTTCTCCCACAAGAACCACTCAGCTGATTCTTCTTAAATATGCAATTCAGCAACATGCAATGTTGCTTGATAGAATTAGCTCTTACAGCAACATCTGCGTCTAGAGCCTTTGTATTTAGGGCTAGCTGAAAACGGCTTTGGCGCTGAAGTGGTTTCTGAATGTGGAGTTGGTGGCATGTGAAACCCGCCTGTGGAGCCTTCGTTTGTGTGGGATGCTCACCAAGCTGCCCTTCAGGACAATGCACTCAAACGGCATTAAGCATAGTGTGTGAACACGTAGTTTGCTTGAGAGCTGCCTGTGAGCCTGATGGTGTGTGAAGTCAGTGAGCCAAATGGAGTTGTTCTCCCACAAGAACCACTCGACTGATTCTTCTTCAATATTCAGTGCAGCAACATGCAGTGTTGCTTGATGGAATTAGCTCTTACAGCAACATCTGCGTCTAGAGCCTTTTTATTTCGGGCTAGCTGAAAAGGGCTTTGGCGCTGAAGTGGTTTCTGAATGTGGAGTTGGTGGCATGTGAAACCCGCCTGTGGAGCCTTCGTTTGTGTGGGATGCTCACCAAGCTGCCCTTCAGGACAATGCACTCAAACGGCATTAAGCATAGTGTGTGAACACGTAGTTTGCTTGAGAGCTGCCTGTCAGCCTGATGGTGTGTGAAGTCAGTGAGCCAAATGGAGTAGTTCTCCCACAAGAACCACTCGGCTGATTCTTCTTCAATATGCAATTCAGCAACATGCAGTGTTGCTTGATGGAATTAGCTCTTACAGCAACATCTGCGTCTAGAGCCTTTGTCTTTAGGGCTAGCTGAAAAGGGCCTTGGCGCTGAAGTGGTTTCTGAATGTGGAGTTGGTGGCATGTGAAACCCGCCTGTGGAGCCTTCGTTTGTGTGGGATGCTCACCAACCTGCCCTTCAGGACAATGCACTCAAACGGCATTAAGCATAGTGTGTGAAATCTGAGTTTGCTTGAGAGCTGCCTGTCAGCCTGATGGTGTGTGAAGTCAGTGAGCCAAATGGAGTTGTTCTCCCACAAGAACCACTCAGCTGATTCTTCTTCAATATGCAATTCAGCAACATGCAGTGTTGCTTGATGGAATTAGCTCTTACAGCAACATCTGCGTCTAGAGCCTTTGTCTTTAGGGCTAGCTGAAAAGGGCTTTGGCGCTGAAGTGGTTTCTGAATGTGGAGTTGGTGGCATGTGAAACCCGCCTGTGAAGCCTTCGTTTGTGTGGGATGCTCACCAAGCTGCCCTTCAGGACAATGCACTCAAACGGCATTAAGCATAGTGTGTGAACACGTAGTTTGCTTGAGAGCTGCCTGTCAGCCTGATGGTGTGTGAAGTCAGTGAGCCAAATTGAGTAGTTCTCCCACAAGAACCACTCAGCTGATTCTTCTTAAATATGCAATTCAGCAACATGCAATGTTGCTTGATAGAATTAGCTCTTACAGCAACATCTGCGTCTAGAGCCTTTGTATTTAGGGCTAGCTGAAAACGGCTTTGGCGCTGAAGTGGTTTCTGAATGTGGAGTTGGTGGCATGTGAAACCCGCCTGTGGAGCCTTCGTTTGTGTGGGATGCTCACCAAGCTGCCCTTCAGGACAATGCACTCAAACGGCATTAAGCATAGTGTGTGAACACGTAGTTTGCTTGAGAGCTGCCTGTGAGCCTGATGGTGTGTGAAGTCAGTGAGCCAAATGGAGTTGTTCTCCCACAAGAACCACTCGACTGATTCTTCTTCAATATTCAGTGCAGCAACATGCAGTGTTGCTTGATGGAATTAGCTCTTACAGCAACATCTGCGTCTAGAGCCTTTTTATTTCGGGCTAGCTGAAAAGGGCTTTGGCGCTGAAGTGGTTTCTGAATGTGGAGTTGGTGGCATGTGAAACCCGCCTGTGGAGCCTTCGTTTGTGTGGGATGCTCACCAAGCTGCCCTTCAGGACAATGCACTCAAACGGCATTAAGCATAGTGTGTGAACACGTAGTTTGCTTGAGAGCTGCCTGTCAGCCTGATGGTGTGTGAAGTCAGTGAGCCAAATGGAGTAGTTCTCCCACAAGAACCACTCGGCTGATTCTTCTTCAATATGCAATTCAGCAACATGCAGTGTTGCTTGATGGAATTAGCTCTTACAGCAACATCTGCGTCTAGAGCCTTTGTCTTTAGGGCTAGCTGAAAAGGGCCTTGGCGCTGAAGTGGTTTCTGAATGTGGAGTTGGTGGCATGTGAAACCCGCCTGTGGAGACTTCGTTTGTGTGGGATGCTCACCAAGCTGCCCTTCAGGACAATGCACTCAAACGGCATTAAGCATAGTGTGTGAACACGTAGTTTGCTTGAGAGCTGCCTGTCAGCCTGATGGTGTGTGAAGTCAGTGAGCCAAATGGAGTAGTTCTCCCACAAGAACCACTCGGCTGATTCTTCTTCAATATGCAATTCAGCAACATGCAGTGTTGCTTGATGGAATTAGCTCTTACAGCAACATCTGCGTCTAGAGCCTTTGTATTTAGGGCTAGCTGAAAACGGCTTTTGTGCTGAAGTGGTTTCTGAATGTGGAGTTGGTGGCATGTGAAACCCGCCTGTGGAGCCTTCGTTTGTGTGGGATGCTCACCAACCTGCCCTTCAGGACAATGCACTCAACAGCATTAATCATAGTGTGTGAACACGTAGTTTGCTTGAGAGCTGCCTGTCAGCCTGATGGTGTGTGAAGTCAGTGAGCCAAATTGAGTAGTTCTCCCACAAGAACCACTCGGCTGATTCTTCTTCAATATGCAATTCAGCAACATGCAGTGTTGCTTGATGGAATTAGCTCTTACAGCAACATCTGCGTCTAGAGCCTTTGTATTTAGGGCTAGCTGAAAAGGGCTTTTGAGCTGAAGTGGTTTCTGAATGTGGAGTTGGTGGCATGTGAAACCCGCCTGTGGAGCCTTCGTTTGTGTGGGATGCTCACCAAGCTGCCCTTCAGGACAATGCACTCAAACGGCATTAAGCATAGTGTGTGAACACGTAGTTTGCTTGAGAGCTGCCTGTCAGCCTGATGGTGTGTGAAGTCAGTGAGCCAAATGGAGTTGTTCTCCCACAAGAACCACTCGGCTGATTCTTCTTCAATATTCAGTTCAGCAACATGCAGTGCTGCTTGATGGAATTAGCTCTTACAGCAACATCTGTGTCTAGAGCCTTTGTATTTTGGGCTAGCTGAAAAGGGCTTTGGCGCTGAAGTGGTTTCTGAATGTGGAGTTGGTGGCATTGGAAACCCGCCTGTGGAGCCTTCGTTTGTGTGGGATGCTCACCAACATGCCCTTCAGGACAATGCACTCAAACGGCATTAAGCATAGTGTGTGAACACGTAGTTTGCTTGAGAGCTGCCTGTCAGCCTGATGGTGTGTGAAGTCAGTGAGCCAAATGGAGTTGTTCTCCCACAAGAACCACTCGGCTGATTCTTCTTCAATATGCAATTCAGCAACATGCAGTGTTGCTTGATGGAATTAGCTCTTACAGCAACATCTGCGTCTAGAGCCTTTGTATTTAGGGCTAGCTGAAAAGGGCTTTGGCGCTGAAGTGGTTTCTGAATGTGGAGTTGGTGGCATGTGAAACCCGCCTGTGGAGCCTTCGTTTGTGTGGGATGCGCATCAACCTGCCCTTCAGGACAATGCACTCAAATGGCATTAAGCATAGTGTGTGAACACGTAGTTTGCTTGAGAGCTGCCTGTCAGCCTGATGGTGTGTGAAGTCAGTGAGCCAAATGGAGTTGTTCTCCCACAAGAACCACTAGGCTGATTCTTCTTCAATATGCAATTCAGCAACATGCAGTGTTGCTTGATGGAATTAGCTCTTACAGCAACATCTGCGTCTAGAGCCTTTGTCTTTAGGGCTAGCTGAAAACGGCTTTTGAGCTGAAGTGGTTTCTGAATGTGGAGTTGGTGGCATGTGAAACCCACCTGTGGAGCCTTCGTTTGCGTGGGATGCTCACCAAGCTGCCCTTCAGGACAATGCTCTCAACAGCATTACGCATAGTTTGTGAACACGTAGTTTGCTTGAGAGCTGCCTGTCAGCCTGATGCTGTGTGAAGTCAGTGAGCCAAATGGAGTTGTTCTCCCACAAGAACCACTCGGCTGATTCTTTTTCAATATTCAGTTCAGCAACATGCAGTGCTGTTTTTTGGAATTAGCTCTTAGAGGAACATCTGCGTCTAGAGCCTTTGTATTTAGTGCTAGCTGAAAAGGGCTTTGGCGCTGAAGTGGTTTCTGAATGTGGAGTTGGTGGCATGTGAAACCCGCCTGTGGAGCCTTCGTTTGTGTGGGATGCTCACCAAGCTGCCCTTCAGGACAATGCACTCAAACGGCATTAAGCATAGTGTGTGAACACGCAGTTTGCTTGAGAGCTGCCTTTCAGCCTGATGGTGTGTGAAGTCAGTGAGCCAAATGGAGTTGTTCTCCCACAAGAACCACTCGGCTGATTCTTCTTCAATATGCAATTCAGCAACATGCAGTGCTGCTTAATGGAATTAGCTCTTACAGCAACATCTGCGTCTAGAGCCTTTGTATTTAGGGCTAGCTGAAAAGGGCTTTGGCGCTGAAGTGGTTTCTGAATGTGGAGTTGGTGGCATGTGAAACCTGCCTGTGGAGCCTTCGTTTGTGTGGGATGCTCACCAAGCTGCCCTTCAGGACAATGCACTCAAACGGCATTAAGCATAGTGTGTGAACACGTAGTTTGCTTGAGAGCTGCCTGTCAGCCTGATGGTGTGTGAAGTCAGTGAGCCAAATTGAGTAGTTCTCCCACAAGAACCACTCGGCTGATTCTTTTTCAATATTCAGTTCAGCAACATGCAGTGTTGCTTGATGGAATTAGCTCTTACAGCAACATCTGCGTCTAGAGCCTTTGTATTTAGGGCTAGCTGAAAAGGGCTTTTGAGCTGAAGTGGTTTCTGAATGTGGAGTTGGTGGCATGTGAAACCCGCCTGTGGAGCCTTCGTTTGTGTGGGATGCTCACCAACCTGCCCTTCAGGACAATGCACTCAAACGGCATTAAGCATAGTGTGTGAACACGTAGTTTGCTTGAGAGCTGCCTGTCAGCCTGATGGTGTGTGAAGTCAGTGAGCCAAATTGAGTAGTTCTCCCACAAGAACCACTCGGCTGATTCTTCTTCAATATGCAATTCAGCAACATGCAGTGTTGCTTGATGGAATTAGCTCTTACAGCAACATCTGCGTCTAGAGCCTTTGTATTTAGGGCTAGCTGAAAAGGGCTTTGGCGCTGAAGTGGTTTCTGAATGTGGAGTTGGTGGCATGTGAAACCCGCCTGTGGAGCCTTCGTTTGTGTGGGATGCTCACCAAGCTGCCCTTCAGGACAATGCACTCAAACGGCATTAAGCATAGTGTGTGAACACGTAGTTTGCTTGAGAGCTGCCTGTGAGCCTGATGCTGTGTGAAGTCAGTGAGCCAAATTGAGTAGTTCTCCCACAAGAACCACTCAGCTGATTCTTCTTCAATATGCAATTCAGCAACATGCAGTGTTGCTTGATGGAATTAGCTCTTACAGCAACATCTGCTTCTAGAGCCTTTGTATTTCGGGCTAGCTGAAAACGGCTTTGGCGCTGAAGTGGTTTTTGAATGTGGAGTTGGTGGCATGGGAAACCCGCCTGTGGAGCCTTCGTTTGTGTGGGATGCTCACCAACCTGCCCTTCAGGACAATGCACTCAAACGGCATTAAGCATAGTGTGTGAACACGTAGTTCGCTTGAGAGCTGCCTGTCAGCCTGATGGTGTGTGAAGTCAGTGAGCCAAATGGAGTAGTTCTCCCACAAGAACCACTCGGCTGATTCTTCTTCAATATGCAATTCAGCAACATGCAGTGTTGCTGGATGGAATTAGCTCTTACAGCAACATCTGCGTCTAGAGCCTTTGTATTTAGGGCTAGCTGAAAACGGCTTTGGCGCTGAAGTGGTTTTTTAATGTGGAGTTGGTGGCATGTGAAACCCGCCTGTGGAGCCTTCGTTTGTGTGGGATGCTCACCAACCTGCCCTTCAGGACAATGCACTCAAACGGCATTAAGCATAGTGTGTGAACACGTAGTTTGCTTGAGAGCTGCCTGTGAGCCTGATGGTGTGTGAAGTCAGTGAGCCAAATGGAGTTGTTCTCCCACAAGAACCACTCGGCTGATTCTTTTACAATATTCAGTTCAGCAACATGCAGTGTTGCTTGATGGAATTAGCTCTTACAGCAACATTTGCGTCTAGAGCCTGTGTATTTAGGGCTAGCTGAAAAGGGCTTTGGCGCTGAAGTGGTTTCTGAATGTGGAGTTGGTGGCATGTGAAACCCGCCTGTGGAGCCTTCGTTTGTGTGGGATGCTCACCAACCTGCCCTTCAGGACAATGCACTCAAACGGCATTAAGCATAGTGTGTGAACACGTAGTTTGCTTGAGAGCTGCCTGTGAGCCTGATGCTGTGTGAAGTCAGTGAGCCAAATGGAGTAGTTCTCCCTCAAGAACCACTAGGCTGATTCTTCTTCAATATGCAATTCAGCAACATGCAGTGTTGCTTGATGGAATTAGCTCTTACAGCAACATCTGCGTCTAGAGCCTGTGTATTTCGGGCTAGCTGAAAAGGGCTTTGGCGCTGAAGTGGTTTCTGAATGTGGAGTTGGTGGCATGTGAAACCCGCCTGTGGAGCCTTCGTTTGTGTGGGATGCTCACCAAGCTGCCCTTCAGGACAATGCACTCAAACGGCATTAAGCATAGTGTGAACACGTAGTTTGCTTGAGAGCTGCCTGTCAGCCTGATGGTGTGTGAAGTCAGTGAGCCAAATGGAGTTGTTCTCCCACAAGAACCACTCGGCTGATTCTTCTTCAATATGCAATACAGCAACATGCAGTGTTGCTTGATGGAATTAGCTCTTACAGCAACATCTGCGTCTAGAGCCTTTGTATTGAGGGCTAGCTGAAAAGGGCTTTGGCGCTGAAGTGGATTCTGAATGTGGAGTTGTTGGCATGTGAAACCCGCCTGTGGAGCCTTCGTTTGTGTGGGATGCAAACCAACCTGCCCTTCAGGACAATGCACTCAAACGGCATTAAGCATAGTGTGTGAACACGTAGTTTGCTTGAGAGCTGCCTTTCAGCCTGATGGTGTGTGAAGTCAGTGAGCCAAATGGAGTTGTTCTCCCACAAGAACCACTCGGCTGATTCTTCTTCAATATGCAATTCAGCAACATGCAGTGTTGCTTCATGGAATTAGCTCTTACAGCAACATCTGCGTCTAGAGCCTTTGCATTTAGGGCTAGCTGAAAACGGCTTTGGCGCTGAAGTGGTTTCTGAATGTGGAGTTGGTGGCATGTGAAACCTGCCTGTGGAGCCTTCGTTTGTGTGGGATGCTCACCAACCTGCCCTTCAGGACAATGCACTCAAATGGCATTAAGCATAGTGTGTGAACACGTAGTTTGCTTGAGAGCTGCCTGTCAGCCTGATGGTGTGTGAAGTCAGTGAGCCAAATGGAGTTGTTCTCCCACAAGAACCACTCGGCTGATTCTTCTTCAATATGCAATTCAGCAACATGCAGTGTTGCCTGATGGAATTAGCTCTTACAGCAACATCTGCGTCTAGAGCCTTTGTATTTAGGGCTAGCTGAAAACGGCTTTGGCGCTGAAGTGGTTTCTGAATGTGGAGTTGGTGGCATGTGAAACCCGCCTGTGGAGCCTTCGTTTGTGTGGGATGCTCACCAACCTGCCCTTCAGGACAATGCACTCAACAGCATTAAGCATAGTGTGTGAACACGTAGTTTGCTTGAGAGCTGCCTGTCAGCCTGATGGTGTGTGAAGTCAGTGAGCCAAATGGAGTTGTTCTCCCACAAGAACCACTCAGGTGATTCTTCTTCAATATTCAATTCAGCAACATGCAGTGTTGCTTGATGGAATTAGCTCTTACAGCAACATCTGCGTCTAGAGCCTTTGTATTTAGGGCTAGCTGAAAACGGCTTTTGAGCTGAAGTGGTTTCTGAATGTGGAGTTGGTGGCATGTGAAACCCACCTGTGGAGCCTTCGTTTGTGTGGGATGCTCACCAAGCTGCCCTTCAGGACAATGCACACAAATGGCATTAAGCATAGTGTGTGAACACGTAGTTTGCTTGAGAGCTGCCTGTCAGCCTGATGGTGTGTGAAGTCAGTGAGCCAAATGGAGTTGTTCTCCCACAAGAACCACTCGGCTGATTCTTCTTCAATATGCAATACAGCAACATGCAGTGTTGCTTGATGGAATTAGCTCTTACAGCAACATCTGCGTCTAGAGCCTTTGTATTGAGGGCTAGCTGAAAAGGGCTTTGGCGCTGAAGTGGCTTCTGAATGTGGAGTTGTTGGCATGTGAAACCCGCCTGTGGAGCCTTCGTTTGTGTGGGATGCAAACCAACCTGCCCTTCAGGACAATGCACTCAAACGGCATTAAGCATAGTGTGTGAACACGTAGTTTGCTTGAGAGCTGCCTTTCAGCCTGATGGTGTGTGAAGTCAGTGAGCCAAATGGAGTTGTTCTCCCTCAAGAACCACTCGGCTGATTCTTCTTCAATATGCAATTCAGCAACATGCAGTGTTGCTTGATGGAATTAGCTCTTACAGCAACATCTGCGTCTAGAGCCTTTGTATTTAGGGCTAGCTGAAAACGGCTTTGGCGCTGAAGTGGTTTCTGAATGTGGAGTTGGTGGCATGTGAAACCTGCCTGTGGAGCCTTCGTTTGTGTGGGATGCTCACCAACCTGCCCTTCAGGACAATGCACTCAAATGGCATTAAGCATAGTGTGTGAACACGTAGTTTGCTTGAGAGCTGCCTGTCAGCCTGATGGTGTGTGAAGTCAGTGAGCCAAATGGAGTTGTTCTCCCACAAGAACCACTCGGCTGATTCTTCTTCAATATGCAATTCAGCAACATGCAGTGTTGCTTGATGGAATTAGCTCTTACAGCAACATCTGCGTCTAGAGCCTTTGTATTGAGGGCTAGCTGAAAAGGGCTTTGGCGCTGAAGTGGTTTCTGAATGTGGAGTTGGTGGCATGTGAAACCCGCCTGTGGAGCCTACGTTTGTGTTGGATGCTCACCAACCTGCCCTTCAGGACAATGCACTCAAACGGCATTAAGCATAGTGTGTGAACACGTAGTTTGCTTGAGAGCTGCCTCTGAGCCTGATGATGTGTGAAGTCAGTGAGCCAAATGGAGTTGTTCTCCCACAAGAATCACTCGGCTGATTCTTCCTCAATGTGCAGTTCAGCAACATGCAGTGTTGCTTGATGGAATTAGCTCTTACAGCAACATCTGCATCTAGAGCCTTTGTATTTAGGGCTAGCTGAAAAGGGCTTTGGCGCTGAAGTGGTTTCTGAATGTGGAGTTGGTGGCATGTGAAACCCGCCTGTGGAGCCTTCGTTTGTGTGGGATGCTCACCAACCTGTCCTTCAGGACAATGCACTCAAACGGCATTAAGCATAGTGCACAAAATCTGAGTTTGCTTGAGAGCTGCCTGTCAGCCTGATGGTGTGTGAAGTCAGTGAGCCAAATGGAGTTGTTCTCCCATAAGAACCAACGGCTGATTCTTCTTCAATATGCAGTTCAGCAACATGCAGTGTTGCTTGATGGAATTAGCTCTTACAGCAACATCTGCGTCTAGATCCTTAGTATTTAGGGCTAGCTGAAAAGGGCTTTGGCGCTGAAGTGGTTTCTGAATGTGGAGTTGTTGGCATGTGAAACCCACCTGTGGAGCCTTCGTTTGTGTGGGATGCTCACCAACCTGCCCTTCAGGACAATGCACTCAAACGGCATTAAGCATAGTACACGAAATCTGAGTTTGCTTGAGAGCTGCCTGTCAGCCTGATGGTGTGTGATGTCAGTGAGCCAAAAGGAGTTGTTCTCCCACAAGAACCAACGGCTGATTCTTCTTCAATATGCAGTTCAGCAACATGCAGTGTTGCTTGATGGAATTAGTTCTTACAGCAACATCTGCGTCTAGAGACTTTGTATTGAGGGCCAGCTGAAAAGGGCTTTGGCGCTGAAGTGGTTTCTGAATGTGGAGTTGGTGGCATGTGAAACCCGCCTGTGGAGCCTTCGTTTGTGTGGGATGCTCACCAAGCTGCCCTTCAGGACAATGCACTCAAACGGCATTAAGCATAGTGTGTGAACACGTAGTGTGCTTGAGAGCTGCCTGTCAGCCTGATGGTGTGGGAAGTCAGTGAGCCAAATGGAGTTGTTCTCCCACAAGAACCACTCGGCTGATTCTTTTTCAATATGCAATTCAGCAACATGCAGTGTTGCTTGATGGAATTAGCTCTTACAGCAACATCTGCGTCTAGAGCCTTTGTATTGAGGGCTAGCTGAAAAGGGCTTTGGCGCTGAAGTGGTTTCTGAATGTGGAGTTGGTGGCATGTGAAACCCGCCTGTGGAGCCTTCGTTTGTGTGGGATGCTCACCAAGCTGCCCTTCAGGACAATGCACTCAAACGGCATTAAGCATAGTGTGTGAACACGTAGTGTGCTTGAGAGCTGCCTGTCAGCCTGATGGTGTGTGAAGTCAGTGAGCCAAATGGAGTTGTTCTCCCACAAGAACCAACGGCTGATTCTTCTCCAATATGCAGTTCAGCAACATGCAGTGTTGCTTGATGGAATTAGTTCTTACAGCAACATCTGCGTCTAGAGCCTTTGTATTGAGGGCTAGCTGAAAACGGCTTTGGCGCTGAAGTGGTTTCTGAATGTGGAGTTGGTGGCATGTGAAACCCACCTGTGGAGCCTTCGTTTGTGTGGGATGCAAATCAACCTGCCCTTCAGGACAAGCACTCAAACGGCATTAAGCATAGTACACGAAATCTGAGTTTGCTTGAGAGCTGCCTGTCAGCCTGATGGTGTGTGATGTCAGTGAGCCAAATGGAGTTGTTCTCCCACAAGAACCACTCGGCTGATTCTTCTTCAATATTCAGTTCAGCAACATGCAGTGTTGCTTGATGGAATTAGTTCTTACAGCAACATCTGCTTCTAGAGACTTTGTATTGAGGGCCAGCTGAAAACGGCTTTGGCGCTGAAGTGGTTTCTGAATGTCGAGTTGGTGGCATGTGAAACACGCCTGTGGAGTCTCGTTTGTGTGGGATGCTCACCAACCTGCCCTTCAGGACAATGCACTCAAACGGCATTAAGCATAGTGTGTGAACACGTAGTTTGCTTGAGAGCTGCCTGTCAGCCTGATGGTGTGTGAAGTCAATGAGCCAAATGGAGTTGTGCTCATAGAAGAACCACTCAGATGATTCTTCTTGAAGATGCATTTCAGGAACATGCAGTGTTGCTTGATGGAATTAGCTCTTACAGCAACATCTGCGTCTAGAGCCTTTGTACTTAGGGCTAGCTGAAAAGGGCTTTGGCACTGAAGTGGTTTCTGAATGTGGAGTTGGTGGCATGTGAAACCCGCCTGTGGAGCCTTCGTTTGTGTGGGATGCTCACCAAACTGCCCTTCAGGACAATGCACTCAAACGGCATTAAGCATAGTGCACGAAATCTGAGTTTGCTTGAGAGCTGCCTGTCAGCCTGATGGTGTGTGAAGTCAGTGAGCCAAATGGAGTTGTTCTCCCACAAGAACCAACGGCTGATTCTTCTTCAATATGCAATTCAGCAACATGCAGTGTTGCTTGATGGAATTAGCTCTTACAGCAACATCTGCATCTAGAGCCTTAGCATTTAGGGCTAGCTGAAAAGGGCTTTGGCGCTGAAGTGGTTTCTGAATGTGGAGTTGTTGGCATGTGAAACCCACCTGTGGAGCCTTCGTTTGTGTGGGATGCAAATCAACCTGCCCTTCAGGACAAAGCACTCAAACGGCATTAAGCATAGTACACGAAATCTGAGTTTGCTTGAGAGCTGCCTGTCAGCCTGATGGTGTGTGAAGTCAGTGAGCCAAATGGAGTTGTTCTCCCACAAGAACCAACGGCTGATTCTTCTTCAATATGCAATTCAGCAACATGCAGTGTTGCTTGATGGAATTAGCTCTTACAGCAACATCTGCGTCTAGATCCTTAGTATTTAGGGCTAGCTGAAAAGGGCTTTGGCGCTGAAGTGGTTTCTGAATGTGGAGTTGGTGGCATGTGAAACCCGCCTGTGGAGCCTTCGTTTGTGTGGGATGCTCACCAACCTGCCCTTCAGGACAATGCACTCAAACGGCATTAAGCATAGTGTGTGAACACGTAGTGTGCTTGAGAGCTGCCTGTCAGCCTGATGGTGTGTGAAGTCAGTGAGCCAAATGGAGTTGTTCTCCCATAAGAACCAACGGCTGATTCTTCTTCAATATGCAGTTCAGCAACATGCAGTGTTGCTTGATGGAATTAGCTCTTACAGCAACATCTGCGTCTAGAGCCTTTGTATTTAGGGCTAGCTGAAAAGGGCTTTGGCACTGAAGTGGTTTCTGAATGTGGAGTTGGTGGCATGTGAAACCCGCCTGTGGAGCCTTCGTTTGTGTGGGATGCTCACCAACCTGCCCTTCAGGACAATGCACTCAAACGGCATTAAGCATAGTTTGTGAACACGTAGTTTGCTTGAGAGCTGCCTGTCAGCCTGATGGTGTGTGAAGTCAGTGAGCCAAATGGAGTAGTTCTCCCACAAGAACCACTCGGCTGATTCTTCTTCAATATGCAATTCAGCAACATGCAATGTTGCTTGATGGAATTAGCTCTTACAGCAACATCTGCGTCTAGATCCTTAGTATTTAGGGCTAGCTGAAAAGGGCTTTGGCGCTGAAGTGGTTTCTGAATGTGGAGTTGGTGGCATGTGAAACCCACCTGTGGAGCCTTCGTTTGTGTGGGATGCAAATCAACCTGCCCTTCAGGACAAAGCACTCAAACGGCATTAAGCATAGTACACGAAATCTGAGTTTGCTTGAGAGCTGCCTGTGAGCCTGATGGTGTGTGAAGTCAATGAGCCAAATGGAGTTGTTCTCCCACAAGAACCACTCAGCTGATTCTTCTTCAATATGCAGTTCAGCAACATGCAGTGTTGCTTGATGGAATTAGTTCTTACAGCAACATCTGCGTCTAGAGACTTTGTATTGAGGGCCAGCTGAAAACGGCTTTGGCGCTGAAGTGGTTTCTGAATGTGGAGTTGGTGGCATGTGAAACCCGCCTGTGGAGCCTTCGTTTGTGTGGGATGCTCACCAGCCTGCCCTTCAGGACAATGCACTCAAACGGCATTAAGCATAGTGTGTGAACACGTAGTTTGCTTGAGAGCTGCCTGTCAGCCTGATGGTGTGTGAAGTCAGTGAGCCAAATCTAGTTGTTCTCCCACAAGAACCACTCGGCTGATTCTTCTTCAATATTCAGTTCAGCAACATGCAGTGTTGCTTGATGGAATTAGCTCTTATAGCAACATCTGCGTCTAGATCCTTTGTCTTTAGGGCTAGCTGAAAAGGGCTTTGGCGCTGAAGTGGTTTCTGAATGTGGAGTTGGTGGCATGTGAAACCCGCCTGTGGAGCCTTCGTTTGTGTGGGATGCTCACCAAGCTGCCCTTCAGGACAATGCACTCAAACGGCATTAAGCATAGTACACGAAATCTGAGTTTGCTTGAGAGCTGCATTTCAGCCTGATGGTGTGTGATGTCAGTGAGCCAAATGGAGTTGTTCTCCCACAAGAACCACTCGGCTGATTCTTCTTCAATATTCAGTTCAGCAACATGCAGTGTTGCTTGATGGAATTGGTTCTTACAGCAACATCTGCGTCTAGAGCCTTTGTATTGAGGGCCACCTGAAAACGGATTTGGAGCTGAAGTGGTTTCTGAATGTGGAGTTGGTGGCATGTGAAACCCGCCTGTGGAGCCTTCGTTTGTGTGGGATGCTCACCAAGCTGCCCTTCAGGACAATGCACTCAAACGGCATTAAGCATAGTGTGTGAACACGTAGTTTGCTTGAGAGCTGCCTGTCAGCCTGATGGTGTATGAAGTCAGTGAGCCAAATGGAGTTGTTCTCCCACAAGAACCATTCGGCTGATTCTTCTTCAATATGTAATTCAGCAACATGCAGTGTTGCTTGATGGAATTAGCTCTTACAGCAACATCTGCGTCTAGAGCCTTTGTATTTAGGGCTAGCTGAAAAGGGCTTTGGCGCTGAAGTGGTTTCTGAATGTGGAGTTGGTGGCATGTGAAACCCGCCTGTGGAGCCTTCGTTTGTGTGGGATGCTCACCAACCGGCCCTTCAGGACAATGCACTCAAACGGCATTAAGCATAGTGTGTGAACACGTAGTTTGCTTGAGAGCTGCCTGTGAGCTTGATGGTGTGTGAAGTCAGTGAGCCAAATGGAGTTGTTCTCCCAGAAGAACCACTCGGCTGATTCTTCTTCAATATGCAATTCAGCAACATGCAGTGTTGCTTGATGGAATTAGCTCTTACAGCAACATCTGCGTCTAGAGCCTTTGTATTTAGGGCTAGCTGAAAAGGGCTTTGGCGCTGAAGTGGTTTCTGAATGTGGAGTTGGTGGCATGTGAAACCCGCCTGTGGAACCTTCGTTTGTGTGGGATGCAAACCAACATGCCCTTCAGGACAAAACACTCAAACGGCATTAAGCATCATACACGAAATCTGAGTTTGCTTGAGAGCTGCCTGTCAGCCTGATGGTGTGTGAAGTCAGTGAGCCAAATGGAGTTGTTCTCCCACAAGAACCAGTCGGCTGATTCTTCTTCAATATTCAGTTCAGCAACATGCAGTGTTGCTTGATGGAATTAGTTCTTACAGCAACATCTGCATCTAGAGCCTTTGTATTGAGGGCTAGCTGAAAACGGCTTTGGCGCTGAAGTGGTTTCTGAATGTGGAGTTGGTGGCATGTGAAACCCGCCTGTGGAGCCTTCGTTTGTGTATGATGCACACCAACCTGCCCTTCAGGACAATGCACTCAAATGGCATTAAGCATAGTGTGTGAACATGTAGTTTGCTTGAGAGCTGCCTGTCAGTCTGATGGTGTGTGAAGTCAGTGAGATAAATGGAGTTGTTCTCCCACAAGAACCACTCGGCTGATTCTTCTTCAATATGCAATTCAACAACATGCAGTGTTGCTTGATGGAATTAGCTCTTACAGCAACATCTGCATCTAGAGCCTTTGTATTTAGGGTTAGCTGAAAAGGGCTTTGGCGCTGAAGTGGTTTCTGAATGTGGAGTTGGTGGCATGTGAAACCTGCCTGTGGAGCCTTCGTTTGTGTGGGATGCTCACCAACCGGTCCTTCAGGACAATGCACTCAAACGGCATTAAGCATAGTGTGTGAACACGTAGTGTGCTTGAGAGCTGCCTGTCAGCCTGATGGTGTGTGAAGTCAGTGAGCCAAATGGAGTTGTTCTCCCATAAGAACCAACGGCTGATTCTTCTTCAATATGCAGTTCAGCAACATGCAGTGTTGCTTGATGGAATTAGCTCTTACAGCAACATCTGCGTCTAGAGCCTTTGTATTTAGGGTTAGCTGAAAACGGCTTTTGAGCTGAAGTGGTTTCTGAATGTGGAGTTGGTGGCATGTGAAACCCACCTGTGGAGCCTTCGTTTGTGTGGGATGCTCACCAACCTGCCCTTCAGGACAATGCACTCAAACGGCATTAAGCATAGTGTGTGAACACGTAGTTTGCTTGAGAGCTGCCTGTGAGCTTGATGGTGTGTGAAGTCAGTGAGCCAAATGGAGTTGTTCTCCCACAAGAACCAACGGCTGATTCTTCTTCAATATGCAATTCAGCAACATGCAGTGTTGCTTGATGGAATTAGCTCTTACAGCAACATCTGCGTCTAGAGCCTTTGTATTTAGGGCTAGCTGAAAACGGCTTTTGTGCTGAAGTGGTTTCTGAATGTCGAGTTGGTGGCATGTGAAACCCGCCTGTGGAGCCTTCGTTTGTGTGGGATGCTCACCAACCAGCCCTTCAGGACAATGCACTCAAACGGCATTAAGTTAGTACACGAAATCTGAGTTTGCTTGAGAGCTGCCTGTCAGCCTGATGGTGTGTGAAGTCAGTGAGCCAAATGGAGTTGTTCTCCCACAAGAACCACTCGGCTGATTTTTCTTCAATATGCAATTCAGCAACATGCAGTGCTGCTTGATGGAATTAGCTCTTACAGCAACATCTGCGTCTAGAGCCTTTGTATTTAGGGCTAGCTGAAAGCGGCTTTGGCGCTGAAGTGGTTTCTGAATGTGGAGTTGGTGGCATGTGAAACCCGCCTGTGGAGCCTTCGTTTGTGTGGGATGCTCACAAACCTGCCCTTCAGGACAATGCACTCAAACAGCATTAAGCATAGTGTGTGAACACGTAGTTTGCTTGAGAGCTGCCTGTCAGCCTGATGGTGTGTGATGTCAGTGAGCCAAATGGAGTTGTTCTCCCACAAGAACCACTCGGCTGATTCTTCTTCAATATGCAATTCAGCAACATGCAGTGTTGCTTGATGGAATTAGTTCTTACAGCAACATCTGCGTCTAGAGACTTTGTATTGAGGGCCAGCTGAAAAGGGCTTTGGCGCTGAAGTGGTTTCTGAATGTGGAGTTGGTGGCATGTGAAACCCGCCTGTGGAGCCTTCGTTTGTGTGGGATGCTCACCAAGCTGCCCTTCAGGACAATGCACTCAAACGGCATTAAGCATAGTGTGTGAACACGTAGTTTGGTTGAGAGCTGCCTGTCAGCCTGATGGTGTGTGAAGTCAGTGAGCCAAATGGAGTTGTTCTCCCATAAGAACCAACGGCTGATTCTTCTTCAATATGCAGTTCAGCAACATGCAGTGTTGCTTGATGCAATTAGCTCTTACAGCAACATCTGCGTCTAGATCCTATGTATTTAGGGCTAGCTGAAAAGGGCTTTGGCGCTGAAGTGGTTTCTGAATGTCGAGTTGGTGGCATGTGAAACCCGCCTGTGGAGCCTTCGTTTGTGTGGGATGCTTAGAACCTGCCCTTCAGGACAATGCACTCAAACGGCATTAAGCATAGTGTGTGAACACGTAGTTTGCTTGAGAGCTGCCTGTCAGCCTGATGGTGTATGAAGTCAGTGAGCCAAATGGAGTTGTTCTCCCACAAGAACCATTCGGTTGATTCTTCTTCAATATGCAATTCAGCAACATGCAGTGTTGCTTGATGGAATTAGCTCTTACAGCAACATTTGCGTCTAGAGCCTTTGTATTTAGGGCTAGCTGAAAAGGGCTTTGGCGCTGAAGTGGTTTCTGAATGTGGAGTTGTTGGCATGTGAAACCCGCCTGTGGAGCCTTCGTTTGTGTGGGATGCTCACCAACCTGCCCTTCAGGACAATGCACTCAAACGGCATTAACCATAGTGTGTGAACACGTAGTGTGCTTGAGAGCTGCCTGTCAGCCTGATGGTGTGTGAAGTCAGTGAGCCAAATGGAGTTGTTCTCCCATAAAAACCAACGGCTGATTCTTCTTCAATATGCAATTCAGGAACATGCAGTGTTGCTTGATGGAATTAGCTCTTACAGCAACATCTGCGTCTAGAGCCTTTGTATTTAGGGCTAGCTGAAAAGGGCTTTGGCGCTGAAGTGGTTTCTGAATGTGGAGTTGGTGGCATGTGAAACCCGCCTGTGGAGCCTTCGTTTGTGTGGGATGCTCACCAACCTGCCCTTCAGGACAAAGCACTCAAACGGCATGAAGCATAGTACACGAAATCTGAGTTTGCTTGAGAGCTGCCTGTCAGCCTGATGATGTGTGAAGTCAGTGAGCCAAATTGAGTAGTTCTCCCACAAGAACCACTCAGCGGATTCTTCTTCAATATGCAATTCAGCAACATGCAGTGTTGCTTGATGCAATTAGCTCTTACAGCAACATCTGCGTCTAGATCCTATGTATTTAGGGCTAGCTGAAAAGGGCTTTGGCGCTGAAGTGGTTTCTGAATGTGGAGTTGGTGGCATGTGAAACCCGCCTGTGGAGCCTTCGTTTGTGTGGGATGCTTAGAACCTGCCCTTCAGGACAATGCACTCAAACGGCATTAAGCATAGTGTGTGAACACGTAGTTTGCTTGAGAGCTGCCTGTCAGCCTGATGGTGTATGAAGTCAGTGAGCCAAATGGAGTTGTTCTCCCACAAGAACCATTCGGTTGATTCTTCTTCAATATGCAATTCAGCAACATGCAGTGTTGCTTGATGGAATTAGCTCTTACAGCAACATTTGCGTATAGAGCCTTTGTATTTAGGGCTAGCTGAAAAGGGCTTTGGCGCTGAAGTGGTTTCTGAATGTGGAGTTCGTGGCATGTGAAACCCGCCTGTGGAGCCTTCGTTTGTGTGGGATGCTCACCAACCTGCCCTTCAGGACAATGCACTCAAACGGCATTAAGCATAGTGTGTGAACACGTAGTGTGCTTGAGAGCTGCCTGTCAGCCTGATGGTGTGTGAAGTCAGTGAGCCAAATGGAGTTGTTCTCCCATAAGAACCAACGGCTGATTCTTCTTCAATATGCAATTCAGCAACATGCAGTGTTGCTTGATGGAATTAGCTCTTACAGCAACATCTGCATCTAGAGCCTTTGTATTGAGGGCTAGCTGAAAACGGCTTTTGAGCTGAAGTGGTTTCTGAATGTGGAGTTGCTGGCATGTGAAACCCACCTGTGGAGCCTTCGTTTGTGTGGGATGCTCACCAACCTGCCCTTCAGGACAATGCACTCAAACGGCATTAAGCATAGTGTGTGAACACGTAGTTTGCTTGAGAGCTGCCTGTGAGCTTGATGGTGTGTGAAGTCAGTGATCCAAATGGAGTTGTTCTCCCACAAGAACCACTCGGCTGATTCTTCTTCAATATGCAATTCAGCAACATGCAGTGTTGCTTGATGGAATTAGCTCTTACAGCAACATCTGCGTCTAGAGCCTTTGTATTTAGGGCTAGCTGAAAGCGGCTTTGGCGCTGAAGTGGTTCCTGAATGTGGAGTTGGTGGCATGTGAAACCCGCCTGTGGAGCCTTCGTTTGTGTGGGATGCTCACCAAGCTGCCCTTCAGGACAATGCACTCAAACGGCATTAAGCATAGTGTGTGAACACGTAGTTTGCTTGAGAGCTGCCTGTCAGCCTGATGGTGTGTGAAGTCAGTGAGCCAAATGGAGTTGTTCTCCCACAAGAACCACTCGGCTGATTCTTCTTCAATATGCAATTCAGCAACATGCAGTGTTGCTTGATGGAATTAGCTCTTACAGCAACATCTGCGTCTAGAGCCTGTGTATTTAGGGCTAGCTGAAAAGGGCTTTGGTGCTGAAGTGGTTTCTGAATGTGGAGTTGGTGGCATGTGAAACCCGCCTGTGGAGCCTTCGTTTGTGTGGGATGCTCACCAAGCTGCCCTTCAGGACAATGCACTCAAACGGCATTAAGCATAGTGTGTGAACACGTAGTTTGCTTGAGAGCTGCCTGTGAGCCTGATGGCGTATGAAGTCAGTGAGCCAAATGGAGTTGTTCTCCCACAAGAACCACTCGACTGATTCTTCTTCAATATGCAATTCAGCAACATGCAGTGTTGCTTGATGGAATTAGCTCTTACAGCAACATCTGCGTCTAGAGCCTTTGTATTTAGGGCTAGCTGAAAACGGCTTTGGCGCTGAAGTGGTTTCTGAATGTGGAGTTGGTGGCATGTGAAACCCACCTGTGGAGCCTTCGTTTGTGTGGGATGCTCACCAACCTGCCCTTCAGGACAATGCACTCAAACAGCATTAAGCATAGTGTGTGAACACGTAGTTTGCTTGAGAGCTGCCTGTCAGCCTGATGGTGTGTGAAGTCAGTGAGCCAAATGGAGTTGTTCTCCCACAAGAACCACTCGACTGATTCTTCTTCAATATGCAATTCAGCAACATGCAGTGTTG
Source organism: Ochotona princeps (assembly GCF_030435755.1). Lineage (NCBI taxonomy): Eukaryota > Metazoa > Chordata > Mammalia > Lagomorpha > Ochotonidae > Ochotona > Ochotona princeps. The sequence continues at coordinate 42,152,644 of NC_080847.1, read as the reverse complement.
CTTGATGGAATTAGCTCTTACAGCAACATCTGCGTCTACAGCCTTTGTATTCAGGGCTAGCTGAAAAGGGCTTTGGCGCTGAAGTGGTTTCTGAATGTGGAGTTGGTGGCATGTGAAACCCGCCTGTGGAGCCTTCATTTGTGTGGGATGCTCACCAACCTGCCCTTCAGGACAATGCACTCAAACGGCATTAAGCATAGTGCACGAAATCTGAGTTTGCTTGAGAGCTGCCTGTCAGCCTGATGGTGTGTGAAGTCAGTGAGCCAAATGGAGTTGTTCTCCCACAAGAACCAACGGCTGATTCTTCTTCAATATGCAATTCAGCAACATGCAGTGTTGCCTGATGGAATTAGCTCTTACAGCAACATCTGCGTCTCGAGCCTTTGTATTTAGGGCTAGCTGAAAACGGCTTTGGCGCTGAAGTGGTTTCTGAATGTGGAGTTGGTGGCATGTGAAACCCGCCTGTGGAGCCTTCATTTGTGTGGGATGCTCACCAACCTGCCCTTCAGGACAATGCACTCAAACGGCATTAAGCATAGTGCACGAAATCTGAGTTTGCTTGAGAGCTGCCTGTCAGCCTGATGGTGTGTGAAGTCAGTGAGCCAAATGGAGTTGTTCTCCCACAAGAACCACTCTGCTGATTCTTCTTCAATATGCAATTCAGCAACATGCAGTGTTGCCTGATGGAATTAGCTCTTACAGCAACATCTGCGTCTCGAGCCTTTGTATTTAGGGCTAGCTGAAAACGGCTTTGGCGCTGAAGTGGTTTCTGAATGTGGAGTTGGTGGCATGTGAAACCCGCCTGTGGAGCCTTCGTTTGTGTGGGATGCTCACCAACCTGCCCTTCAGGACAATGCACTCAAACAGCATTAAGCATAGTGCACGAAATCTGAGTTTGCTTGAGAGCTGCCTGTCAGCCTGATGGTGTGTGAAGTCAGTGAGCCAAATGGAGTTGTTCTCCCAGAAGAACCACTCGGCTGATTCTTCTTCAATATGCAATTCAGCAACATGCAGTGTTGCTTGATGGAATTAGCTCTTACAGCAACATCTGCATCTAGAGCCTTTGTATTTAGGGCTAGCTGAAAATGGCTTTTGAGCTGAAGTGGTTTCTGAATGTGGAGTTGGTGGCATGTGAAACCCACCTGTGGAGCCTTCGTTTGTGTGGGATGCTCACCAACCTGCCCTTCAGGACAATGCACTCAAACAGCATTAAGCATAGTGTGTGAACACGTAGTTTGCTTGAGAGCTGCCTGTCAGCCTGATGGTGTGTGAAGTCAGTGAGCTAAATGGAGTTGTTCTCCCACAAGAGCCACTCGGCTGATTCTTCTTCAATATGCAATTCAGCAACATGCAGTGTTGCTTGATGGAATTAGCTCTTACAGCAACATCTGCGTCTAGAGCCTTTGTATTGAGGGTTAGCTGAAAACGGCTTTGGCGCTGAAGTGGTTTCTGAATGTGGAGTTGGTTGCATGTGAAACCCGCCTGTGGAGCCTTCGTTTGTGTGGGATGCTCACCAACCTGCCCTTCAGGACAATGCACTCAAACGGCATTAAGCATAGTGTGTGAACACGTAGTTTGCTTGAGAGCTGCCTGTCAGCCTGATGGTGTGTGAAGTCAGTGAGCCAAATGGAGTAGTTCTCCCACAAGAACCACTCGGCTGATTCTTCTTCAATATGCAGTTCAGCAACATGCAGTGTTGCTTGATGGAATTAGCTCTTACAGCAACATCTGCGTCTAGAGCCTTTGTATTGAGGGCTAGCTGAGAAGGGCTTTGGCGCTGAAGTGGTTTCTGAATGTGGAGTTGGTGGCATGTGAAACCCGCCTGTGGAGCCTTCATTTGTGTGGGATGCTCACGAAGCTGCCCTTCAGGACAATGCACTCAAACGGCATTAAGCATAGTGTGTGAACACGTAGTTTGCTTGAGAGCTGCCTGTAAGCCTGATGGTGTGTGAAGTCAGTGAGCCAAATGGAGTTGTTCTCCCACAAGAACCACTCGGCTGATTCTTCTTCAATATTCAGTTCAGCAACATGCAGTGTTGCTTGATGGAATTAGCTCTTACAGCAACATCTGCGTCTAGAGCCTTTGTATTGAGGGCTAGCTGAAAAGGGCTTTGGCGCTGAAGTGGTTTCTGAATGTGGAGTTGGTGGCATGTGAAACCCACCTGTGAAGCCTTCGTTTGTGTGGGATGCTCACCAAGCTGCATTTAATGAAAATGCAATCAAACGGCTTTAAGCCCACTGTGCGAAATCTGAGTTTACTTGAGAGCTGCCTGTCAGCCTGATGGTGTGTGAAGTCAGTGAGCCAAATGGAGTTGTTCTCCCATAAGAACCAACGGCTGATTCTTCTTCAATATGCAGTTCAGCAACATGCAGTGTTGCTTGATGGAATTAGCTCTTACAGCAACATCTGCGTCTAGAGCCTTTGTATTGAGGGCTAGCTGAAAAGGGCTTTGGCACTGAAGTGGTTTCTGAATGTGGAGTTGGTGGCATGTGAAACCCGCCTGTGGAGCCTTCGTTTGTGTGGGATGCTCACCAACCTGCCCTTCAGGACAATGCACTCAAACGGCATTAAGCATAGTGTGTGAACACGTAGTTTGCTTGAGAGCTGAATGTCAGCCTGATGGTGTGTGAAGTCAGTGAGCCAAATGGAGTTGTTCTCCCACAAGAACCACTCAGCTGATTCTTCTTCAATATGCAATTCAGCAACATGCAGTGTTGCTTGATGGAATTAGCTCTTACAGCAACATCTGCATCTAGAGCCTTTGTATTGAGGGCTAGCTGAAAACGGCTTTGGCGCTGAAGTGGTTTCTGAATGTGGAGTTGGTGGCATGTGAAACCCGCCTGTGGAGCCTTCGTTTGTGTGGGATGCTCACCAAGCTGCCCTTCAGGACAATGCACTCAAACGGCATTAAGCATAGTGCACGAAATCTGAGTTTGCTTGAGAGCTGCCTGTCAGCCTGATGGTGTGTGAAGTCAGTGAGCCAAATGGAGTAGTTCTCCCACAAGAACCACTCGGCTGATTCTTCTTCAATATGCAGTTCAGCAACATGCAGTGTTGCTTGATGGAATTAGCTCTTACAGCAACATCTGCGTCTAGAGCCTTTGTATTGAGGGCTAGCTGAGAAGGGCTTTGGCGCTGAAGTGGTTTCTGAATGTGGAGTTGGTGGCATGTGAAACCCGCCTGTGGAGCCTTCGTTTGTGTGGGATGCTCACCAAGCTGCCCTTCAGGACAATGCACTCAAACGGCATTAAGCATAGTGCACGAAATCTGATTTTGCTTGAGAGCTGCCTGTCAGCCTGATGGTGTGTGAAGTCAGTGAGCCAAATGGAGTAGTTCTCCCACAAGAACCACTCGGCTGATTCTTCTTCAATATGCAGTTCAGCAACATGCAGTGTTGCTTGATGGAATTAGCTCTTACAGCAACATCTGCGTCTAGAGCCTTTGTATTGAGGGCTAGCTGAGAAGGGCTTTGGCGCTGAAGTGGTTTCTGAATGTGGAGTTGGTGGCATGTGAAACCCGCCTGTGGAGCCTTCATTTGTGTGGGATGCTCACGAAGCTGCCCTTCAGGACAATGCACTCAAACGGCATTAAGCATAGTGTGTGAACACGTAGTTTGCTTGAGAGCTGCCTGTCAGCCTGATGGTGTGTGAAGTCAGTGAGCCAAATGGAGTTGTTCTCCCACAAGAACCACTCGGCTGATTCTTCTTCAATATTCAGTTCAGCAACATGCAGTGTTGCTTGATGGAATTAGCTCTTACAGCAACATCTGCGTCTAGAGCCTTTGTATTGAGGGCTAGCTGAGAAGGGCTTTGGCGCTGAAGTGGTTTCTGAATGTGGAGTTGGTGGCATGTGAAACCCACCTGTGGAGCCTTCGTTTGTGTGGGATGCTCACCAACCGGCCCTTCAGGACAATGCACTCAAACGGCATTAAGCATAGTACACGAAATCTGAGTTTGCTTGAGAGCTGCCTGTGAGCCTGATGGTGTGTGAAGTCAGTGAGCCAAATGGAGTTGTTCTCCCATAAGAACCAACGGCTGATTCTTCTTCAATATGCAGTTCAGCAACATGCAGTGTTGCTTGATGGAATTAGTTCTTACAGCAACATCTGCGTCTAGAGACTTTGTATTGAGGGCCAGCTGAAAACGGCTTTGGCGCTGAAGTGGTTTCTGAATGTGGAGTTGGTGGCATGTGAAACCCGCCTGTGGAGCCTTCGTTTGTGTGGGATGCTCACCAACCTGCCCTTCAGGACAAAGCACTCAAACGGCATTAAGCATAGTACACGAAATCTGTGTTTGCTTGAGAGCTGCCTGTCAGCCTGATGGTGTGTGATGTCAGTGAGCCAAATGGAGTTGTTCTCCCACAAGAACCACTCGGCTGATTCTTCTTCAATATGCAGTTCAGCAACATGCAGTGTTGCTTGATGGAATTAGTTCTTACAGCAACATCTGCATCTGGAGACTTTGTATTGAGGGCCAGCTGAAAACGGCTTTGGCGCTGAAGTGGTTTCTGAATGTCGAGTTGGTGGCATGTGAAACCCGCCTGTGGAGCCTTCGTTTGTGTGGGATGCTCACCAACCTGCCCTTCAGGACAATGCACTCAAACGGCATTAAGCATAGTGTGTGAACACGTAGTGTGCTTGAGAGCTGCCTGTCAGCCTGATGGTGTGTGAAGTCAGTGAGCCAAATGGAGTTGTTCTCCCACAAGAACCACTCGGCTGATTCTTCTTCAATATGCAATTCAGCAACATGCAGTGTTGCTTGATGGAATTAGCTCTTACAGCAACATCTGCGTCTAGAGCCTTTGTATTGAGGGCTAGCTGAAAAGGGCTTTGGCGCTGAAGTGGTTTCTGAATGTGGAGTTGGTGGCATGTGAAACCCGCCTGTGGAGCCTTCGTTTGTGTGGGATGCTCACCAAGCTGCCCTTCAGGACAATGCACTCAAACGGCATTAAGCATAGTGTGTGAACACGTAGTGTGCTTGAGAGCTGCCTGTCAGCGTGATGGTGTGTGAAGTCAGTGAGCCAAATGGAGTTGTTCTCCCACAAGAACCAACGGCTGATTCTTCTCCAATATGCAGTTCAGCAACATGCAGTGTTGCTTGATGGAATTAGCTCTTACAGCAACATCTGCTTCTAGAGCCTTTGTATTGAGGGCTAGCTGAAAAGGGCTTTGGCGCTGAAGTGGTTTCTGAATGTGGAGTTGGTGGCATGTGAAACCCACCTGTGGAGCCTTCGTTTGTGTGGGATGCAAATCAACCTGCCCTTCAGGACAAGCACTCAAACGGCATTAAGCATAGTACACGAAATCTGAGTTTGCTTGAGAGCTGCCTGTCAGCCTGATGGTGTGTGATGTCAGTGAGCCAAATGGAGTTGTTCTCCCACAAGAACCACTCGGCTGATTCTTCTTCAATATTCAGTTCAGCAACATGCAGTGTTGCTTGATGGAATTAGTTCTTACAGCAACATCTGCGTCTAGAGACTTTGTATTTAGGGCCAGCTGAAAACGGCTTTGGCGCTGAAGTGGTTTCTGAATGTCGAGTTGGTGGCATGTGAAACACGCCTGTGGAGCCTCGTTTGTGTGGGATGCTCACCAACCTGCCCTTCAGGACAATGCACTCAAACGGCATTAAGCATAGTGTGTGAACACGTAGTTTGCTTGAGAGCTGCCTGTGAGCCTGATGGTGTGTGACGTCAATGAGCCAAATGGAGTTGTGCTCATACAAGAACCACTCAGGTGATTCTTCTTGAAGATGCATTTCAGGAACATGCAGTGTTGCTTGATGGAATTAGCTCTTACAGCAACATCTGCATCTAGAGCCTTAGTATTTAGGGCTAGCTGAAAAGGGCTTTGGCGCTGAAGTGGTTTCTGAATGTGGAGTTGGTGGCATGTGAAACCCACCTGTGGAGCCTTCGTTTGTGTGGGATGCAAATCAACCTGCCCTTCAGGACAAAGCACTCAAACGGCATTAAGCATAGTACACGAAATCTGAGTTTGCTTGAGAGCTGCCTGTCAGCCTGATGGTGTGTGAAGTCAGTGAGCCAAATGGAGTTGTTCTCCCACAAGAACCAACGGCTGATTCTTCTCCAATATGCAGTTCAGCAACATGCAGTGTTGCTTGATGGAATTAGCTCTTACAGCAACATCTGCGTCTAGAGCCTTTGTACTTAGGGCCAGCTGAAAAGGGCTTTGGCACTGAAGTGGTTTCTGAATGTGGAGTTGGTGGCATGTGAAACCCGCCTGTGGAGCCTTCATTTGTGTGGGATGCTCACCAACCTGCCCTTCAGGACAATGCACTCAAACGGCATTAAGCATAGTGCACGAAATCTGAGTTTGCTTGAGAGCTGCCTGTCAGCCTGATGGTGTGTGAAGTCAGTGAGCCAAATGGAGTTGTTCTCCCACAAGAACCACTCGGCTGATTCTTCTTCAATATGCAATTCAGCAACATGCAGTGTTGCTTGATGGAATTAGCTCTTACAGCAACATCTGCGTGTAGATCCTTAGTATTTAGGGCTAGCTGAAAAGGGCTTTGGCGCTGAAGTGGTTTCTGAATGTGGAGTTGTTGGCATGTGAAACCCGCCTGTGGAGCCTTCGATTGTGTGGGATGCTCACCAACCGGCCCTTCAGGACAAAGCACTCAAATGGCATTAAGCATAGTACACGAAATCTGAGTTTGCTTGAGAGCTGCCTGTCAGCCTGATGGTGTGTGATGTCAGTGAGCCAAATGGAGTTGTTCTCCCACAAGAACCACTCGGCTGATTCTTCTTCAATATGCAGTTCAGCAACATGCAGTGTTGCTTGATGGAATTAGTTCTTACAGCAACATCTGCGTCTAGAGACTTTGTATTGAGGGCCAGCTGAAAACGGCTTTGGCGCTGAAGTGGTTTCTGAATGTGGAGTTGGTGGCATGTGAAACCCGCCTGTGGAGCCTTCATTTGTGTGGGATGCTCACCAACCTGCCCTTCAGGACAATGCACTCAAACGGCATTAAGCATAGTGTGTGAACACGTAGTGTGCTTGAGAGCTGCCTGTCAGCCTGATGGTGTGTGAAGTCAGTGAGCCAAATGGAGTTGTTCTCCCACAAGAACCACTCGGCTGATTCTTCTTCAATATGCAATTCAGCAACATGCAGTGTTGCTTGATGGAATTAGCTCTTACAGCAACATCTGCGTCTAGAGCCTTTGTATTGAGGGCTAGCTGAAAAGGGCTTTGGCGCTGAAGTGGTTTCTGAATGTGGAGTTGGTGGCATGTGAAACCCGCCTGTGGAGCCTTCGTTTGTGTGGGATGCTCACCAAGCTGCCCTTCAGGACAATGCACTCAAACGGCATTAAGCATAGTGTGTGAACACGTAGTGTGCTTGAGAGCTGCCTGTCAGCCTGATGGTGTGTGAAGTCAGTGAGCCAAATGGAGTTGTTCTCCCACAAGAACCAACGGCTGATTCTTCTCCAATATGCAGTTCAGCAACATGCAGTGTTGCTTGATGGAATTAGCTCTTACAGCAACATCTGCTTCTAGAGCCTTTGTATTGAGGGCTAGCTGAAAAGGGCTTTGGCGCCTAAGTGGTTTCTGAATGTGGAGTTGGTGGCATGTGAAACCCACCTGTGGAGCCTTCGTTTGTGTGGGATGCAAATCAACCTGCCCTTCAGGACAAGCACTCAAACGGCATTAAGCATAGTACACGAAATCTGAGTTTGCTTGAGAGCTGCCTGTCAGCCTGATGGTGTGTGATGTCAGTGAGCCAAATGGAGTTGTTCTCCCACAAGAACCACTCGACTGATTCTTCTTCAATATTCAGTTCAGCAACATGCAGTGTTGCTTGATGGAATTAGTTCTTACAGCAACATCTGCGTCTAGAGACTTTGTATTTAGGGCCAGCTGAAAACGGCTTTGGCGCTGAAGTGGTTTCTGAATGTCGAGTTGGTGGCATGTGAAACACGCCTGTGGAGCCTTCGTTTGTGTGGGATGCTCACCAAGCTGCCCTTCAGGACAATGCACTCAAACGGCATTAAGCATAGTGTGTGAACACGTAGTTTGCTTGAGAGCTGCCTGTGAGCCTGATGGTGTGTGACGTCAATGAGCCAAATGGAGTTGTGCTCATACAAGAACCACTCAGGTGATTCTTCTTGAAGATGCATTTCAGGAACATGCAGTGTTGCTTGATGGAATTAGCTCTTACAGCAACATCTGCGTCTAGAGCCTTTGTACTTAGGGCTAGCTGAAAAGGGCTTAGGCACTGAAGTGGTTTCTGAATGTGGAGTTGGTGGCATGTGAAACCCACCTGTGGAGCCTTCGTTTGTGTGGGATGCTCACCAACCTGCCCTTCAGGACTATGCACTCAAACGGCATTAAGCATAGTGCACGAAATCTGAGTTTGCTTGAGAGCTGCCTGTCAGCCTGATGGTGTGTGAAGTCAGTGAGCCAAATGGAGTTGTTCTCCCACAAGAACCACTCGGCTGATTCTTCTTCAATATGCAATTCAGCAACATGCAGTGTTGCTTGATGGAATTAGCTCTTACAGCAACATCTGCATCTAGAGCCTTAGTATTTAGGGCTAGCTGAAAAGGGCTTTGGCGCTGAAGTGGTTTCTGAATGTGGAGTTGTTGGCATGTGAAACCCACCTGTGGAGCCTTCGTTTGTGTGGGATGCAAATCAACCTGCCCTTCAGGACAAAGCACTCAAACGGCATTAAGCATAGTACACGAAATCTGAGTTTGCTTGAGAGCTGCCTGTCAGCCTGATGGTGTGTGAAGTCAGTGAGCCAAATGGAGTTGTTCTCCCACAAGAACCACTCGGCTGATTCTTCTTCAATATGCAATTCAGCAACATGCAGTGTTGCTTGATGGAATTAGCTCTTACAGCAACATCTGCGTCTAGAGCCTTTGTATTGAGGGCTAGCTGAAAACGGCTTTGGCGCTGAAGTGGTTTCTGAATGTGGAGTTGGTGGCATGTGAAACCCGCCTGTGGAGCCTTCGTTTGTGTGGGATGCTCACCAAGCTGCCCTTCAGGACAATGCACTCAAACGGCATTAAGCATAGTGTGTGAACACGTAGTGTGCTTGAGAGCTGCCTGTCAGCCTGATGGTGTGTGAAGTCAGTGAGCCAAATGGAGTTGTTCTCCCACAAGAACCACTCGGCTGATTCTTCTTCAATATGCAATTCAGCAACATGCAGTGTTGCTTGATGGAATTAGCTCTTACAGCAACATCTGCGTCTAGAGCCTTTGTATTGAGGGCTAGCTGAAAAGGGCTTTGGCGCCTAAGTGGTTTCTGAATGTGGAGTTGGTGGCATGTGAAACCCGCCTGTGGAGCCTTCGTTTGTGTGGGATGCTCACCAAGCTGCCCTTCAGGACAATGCACTCAAACGGCATTAAGCATAGTGTGTGAACACGTAGTGTGCTTGAGAGCTGCCTGTCAGCCTGATGGTGTGTGAAGTCAGTGAGCCAAATGGAGTTGTTCTCCCACAAGAACCAACGGCTGATTCTTCTCCAATATGCAGTTCAGCAACATGCACTGTTGCTTGATGGAATTAGCTCTTACAGCCACATCTGCTTCTAGAGCCTTTGTATTGAGGGCTAGCTGAAAAGGGCTTTGGCGCTGAAGTGGTTTCTGAATGTGGAGTTGGTGGCATGTGAAACCCACCTGTGGAGCCTTCGTTTGTGTGGGATGCAAATCAACCTGCCCTTCAGGACAATGCACTCAAACGGCATTAAGCATAGTACACGAAATCTGAGTTTGCTTGAGAGCTGCCTGTCAGCCTGATGGTGTGTGAAGTCAATGAGCCAAATGGAGTTGTGCTCATACAAGAACCACTCAGGTGATTCTTCTTCAAGATGCATTTCAGGAACATGCAGTGTTGCTTGATGGAATTAGCTCTTACAGCAACATCTGCGTCTAGAGCCTTTGTACTTAGGGCTAGCTGAAAAGGGCTTTGGCACTGAAGTGGTTTCTGAATGTGGAGTTGGTGGCATGTGAAACCCGCCTGTGGAGCCTTCGTTTGTGTGGGATGCTCACCAACCTGCCCTTCAGGACAATGCACTCAAACGGCATTAAGCATAGTGCACGAAATGTGAGTTTGCTTGAGAGCTGCCTGTCAGCCTGATGGTGTGTGAAGTCAGTGAGCCAAATGGAGTTGTTCTCCCACAAGAACCACTCGGCTGATTCTTCTTCAATATGCAATTCAGCAACATGCAGTGTTGCTTGATGGAATTAGCTCTTACAGCAACATCTGCATCTAGAGCCTTAGTATTTAGGGCTAGCTGAAAAGGGCTTTGGCGCTGAAGTGGTTTCTGAATGTGGAGTTGTTGGCATGTGAAACCCACCTGTGGAGCCTTCGTTTGTGTGGGATGCAAATCAACCTGCCCTTCAGGACAAAGCACTCAAACGGCATTAAGCATAGTACACGAAATCTGAGTTTGCTTGAGAGCTGCCTGTCAGCCTGATGGTGTGTGAAGTCAGTGAGCCAAATGGAGTTGTTCTCCCACAAGAACCACTCGGCTGATTCTTCTTCAATATGCAATTCAGCAACATGCAGTGTTGCTTGATGGAATTAGCTCTTACAGCAACATCTGCGTCTAGAGCCTGTGTATTTAGGGCTAGCTGAAAAGGGCTTTGGTGCTGAAGTGGTTTCTGAATGTGGAGTTGGTGGCATGTGAAACCCGCCTGTGGAGCCTTCGTTTGTGTGGGATGCTCACCAAGCTGCCCTTCAGGACAATGCACTCAAACGGCATTAAGCATAGTGTGTGAACACGTAGTGTGCTTGAGAGCTGCCTGTCAGCCTGATGGTGTGTGAAGTCAGTGAGCCAAATGGAGTTGTTCTCCCACAAGAACCAACGGCTGATTCTTCTTCAATATGCAGTTCAGCAACATGCAGTGTTGCTTGATGGAATTAACTCTTACAGCAACATCTGCGTCTAGAGCCTTTGTATTTAGGGCTAGCTGAAAAGGGCTTTGGCACTGAAGTGGTTTCTGAATGTGGAGTTGGTGGCATGTGAAACCCGCCTGTGGAGCCTTCGTTTGTGTGGGATGCTCACCAACCTGCCCTTCAGGACAATGCACTCAAACGGCATTAAGCATAGTGTGTGAACACGTAGTTTGCTTGAGAGCTGCCTGTGAGCCTGATGGTGTGTGAAGTCAGTGAGCCAAATGGAGTTGTTCTCCCACAAGAACCACTCGGCTGATTCTTCTTCAATATTCAGTTCAGCAACATGCAGTGTTGCTTGATGGAATTAGTTCTTACAGCAACATCTGCGTCTAGAGCCTTTGTATTGAGGGCCAGCTGAAAACGGATTTGGAGCTGAAGTGGTTTCTGAATGTGGAGTTGGTGGCATGTGAAACCCGCCTGTGGAGCCTTCGTTTGTGTGGGATGCTCACCAAGCTGCCCTTCAGGACAATGCACTCAAACGGCATTAAGCATAGTGTGTGAACACGTAGTTTGCTTGAGAGCTGCCTGTCAGCCTGATGGTGTGTGAAGTCAGTGAGCCAAATGGAGTTTTTCTCCCATAAGAACCAACGGCTGATTCTTCTTCAATATGCAGTTCAGCAACATGCAGTGTTGCTTGATGCAATTAGCTCTTATAGCAACATCTGCGTCTAGATCCTATGTATTTAGGGCTAGCTGAAAACGGCTTTGGCGCTGAAGTGGTTTCTGAATGTGGAGTTGGTGGCATGTGAAACCCGCCTGTGGAGCCTTCGTTTGTGCGGGATGCTTAGAACCTGCCCTTCAGGACAATGCACTCAAACGGCATTAAGCATAGTGTGTGAACACGTAGTTTGCTTGAGAGCTGCCTGTCAGCCTGATGGTGTATGAAGTCAGTGAGCCAAATGGAGTTGTTCTCCCACAAGAACCATTCGGCTGATTCTTCTTCAATATGTAATTCAGCAACATGCAGTGTTGCTTGATGGAATTAGCTCTTACAGCAACATCTGCGTCTAGAGCCTTTGTATTTAGGGCTAGCTGAAAAGGGCTTTGGCGCTGAAGTGGTTTCTGAATGTGGAGTTGGTGGCATGTGAAACCCGCCTGTGGAGCCTTCGTTTGTGTGGGATGCTCACCAAGCTGCCCTTCAGGACAATGCACTCAAACGGCATTAAGCATAGTGTGTGAATACGTAGTGTGCTTGAGAGCTGCCTGTCAGCCTGATGGTGTGTGAAGTCAGTGAGCCAAATGGAGTTGTTCTCCCATAAGAACCAACGGCTGATTCTTCTCCAATATGCAGTTCAGCAACATGCAGTGTTGCTTGATGGAATTAGCTCTTACAGCAACATCTGCGTCTAGAGCCTTTGTATTGAGGGCTAGCTGAAAAGGGCTTTGGCACTGAAGTGGTTTCTGAATGTGGAGTTGGTGGCATGTGAAACCCGCCTGTGGAGCCTTCGTTTGTGTGGGATGCTCACCAACCTGCCCTTCAGGACAATGCACTCAAACGGCATTAAGCATAGTGCACGAAATCTGAGTTTGCTTGAGAGCTGCCTGTCAGCCTGATGGTGTGTGAAGTCAGTGAGCCAAATGGAGTAGTTCTCCCACAAGAACCACTCGGCTGATTCTTCTTCAATATGCAATTCAGCAACATGCAGTGTTGCTTGATGGAATTAGCTCTTACAGCAACATCTGCGACTAGATCCTTAGTATTTAGGGCTAGCTGAAAAGGGCTTTGGCGCTGAAGTGGTTTCTGAATGTGGAGTTGGTGGCATGTGAAACCCGCCTGTGGAGCCTTCGTTTGTGTGGGATGCTCACCAAGCTGCCCTTCAGGACAATGCACTCAAACGGCATTAAGCATAGTGTGTGAACACGTAGTGTGCTTGAGAGCTGCCTGTCAGCCTGATGGTGTGTGAAGTCAGTGAGCCAAATGGAGTTGTTCTCCCACAAGAACCAACGGCTGATTCTTCTCCAATATGCAGTTCAGCAACATGCAGTGTTGCTTGATGGAATTAGCTCTTACAGCAACATCTGCTTCTAGAGCCTTTGTATTGAGGGCTAGCTGAAAAGGGCTTTGGCGCTGAAGTGGTTTCTGAATGTGGAGTTGGTGGCATGTGAAACCCACCTGTGGAGCCTTCGTTTGTGTGGGATGCAAATCAACCTGCCCTTCAGGACAAGCACTCAAACGGCATTAAGCATAGTACACGAAATCTGAGTTTGCTTGAGAGCTGCCTGTCAGCCTGATGGTGTGTGATGTCAGTGAGCCAAATGGAGTTGTTCTCCCACAAGAACCACTCGGCTGATTCTTCTTCAATATTCAGTTCAGCAACATGCAGTGTTGCTTGATGGAATTAGTTCTTACAGCAACATCTGCGTCTAGAGACTTTGTATTTAGGGCCAGCTGAAAACGGCTTTGGCGCTGAAGTGGTTTCTGAATGTCGAGTTGGTGGCATGTGAAACACGCCTGTGGAGCCTTCGTTTGTGTGGGATGCTCACCAACCTGCCCTTCAGGACAATGCACTCAAACGGCATTAAGCATAGTGTGTGAACACGTAGTTTGCTTGAGAGCTGCCTGTGAGCCTGATGGTGTGTGAAGTCAATGAGCCAAATGGAGTTGTGTTCATACAAGAACCACTCAGGTGATTCTTCTTGAAGATGCATTTCAGGAACATGCAGTGTTGCTTGATGGAATTAGCTCTTACAGCAACATCTGCGTCTAGAGCCTTTGTACTTAGGGCTAGCTGAAAAGGGCTTTGGCACTGAAGTGGTTTCTGAATGTGGAGTTGTTGGCATGTGAAACCCACCTGTGGAGCCTTCGTTTGTGTGGGATGCTCACCAACCTGCCCTTCAGGACTATGCACTCAAACGGCATTAAGCATAGTGCACGAAATCTGAGTTTGCTTGAGAGCTGCCTGTCAGCCTGATGGTGTGTGAAGTCAGTGAGCCAAATGGAGTTGTTCTCCCACAAGAACCAACGGCTGATTCTTCTTCAATATGCAATTCAGCAACATGCAGTGTTGCTTGATGGAATTAGCTCTTACAGCAACATCTGCGTCTAGAGCCTTTGTATTGAGGGCTAGCTGAAAAGGGCTTTGGCGTTGAAGTGGTTTCTGAATGTGGAGTTGGTGGCATGTGAAACCCGCCTGTGGAGCCTTCGTTTGTGTGGGATGCTCACCAAGCTGCCCTTCAGGACAATGCACTCAAACGGCATTAAGCATAGTGTGTGAACACGTAGTGTGCTTGAGAGCTGCCTGTCAGCCTGATGGTGTGTGAAGTCAGTGAGCCAAATGGAGTTGTTCTCCCACAAGAACCAACGGCTGATTCTTCTCCAATATGCAGTTCAGCAACATGCAGTGTTGCTTGATGGAATTAGCTCTTACAGCAACATCTGCTTCTAGAGCCTTTGTATTGAGGGCTAGCTGAAAAGGGCTTTGGCGCTGAAGTGGTTTCTGAATGTGGAGTTGGTGGCATGTGAAACCCACCTGTGGAGCCTTCGTTTGTGTGGGATGCAAATCAACCTGCCCTTCAGGACAAGCACTCAAACGGCATTAAGCATAGTACACGAAATCTGAGTTTGCTTGAGAGCTGCCTGTCAGCCTGATGGTGTGTGATGTCAGTGAGCCAAATGGAGTTGTTCTCCCACAAGAACCACTCGGCTGATTCTTCTTCAATATTCAGTTCAGCAACATGCAGTGTTGCTTGATGGAATTAGTTCTTACAGCAACATCTGCGTCTAGAGACTTTGTATTTAGGGCCAGCTGAAAACGGCTTTGGCGCTGAAGTGGTTTCTGAATGTCGAGTTGGTGGCATGTGAAACACGCCTGTGGAGCCTTCGTTTGTGTGGGATGCTCACCAACCTGCCCTTCAGGACAATGCACTCAAACGGCATTAAGCATAGTGTGTGAACACGTAGTTTGCTTGAGAGCTGCCTGTGAGCCTGATGGTGTGTGAAGTCAATGAGCCAAATGGAGTTGTGTTCATACAAGAACCACTCAGGTGATTCTTCTTGAAGATGCATTTCAGGAACATGCAGTGTTGCTTGATGGAATTAGCTCTTACAGCAACATCTGCGTCTAGAGCCTTTGTACTTAGGGCTAGCTGAAAAGGGCTTTGGCACTGAAGTGGTTTCTGAATGTGGAGTTGGTGGCATGTGAAACCCACCTGTGGAGCCTTCGTTTGTGTGGGATGCTCACCAACCTGCCCTTCAGGACTATGCACTCAAACGGCATTAAGCATAGTGCACGAAATCTGAGTTTGCTTGAGAGCTGCCTGTCAGCCTGATGGTGTGTGAAGTCAGTGAGCCAAATGGAGTTGTTCTCCCACAAGAACCACTCGGCTGATTCTTCTTCAATATGCAATTCAGCAACATGCAGTGTTGCTTGATGGAATTAGCTCTTACAGCAACATCTGCATCTAGAGCCTTAGTATTTAGGGCTAGCTGAAAAGGGCTTTGGCGCTGAAGTGGTTTCTGAATGTGGAGTTGTTGGCATGTGAAACCCACCTGTGGAGCCTTCGTTTGTGTGGGATGCAAATCAACCTGCCCTTCAGGACAAAGCACTCAAACGGCATTAAGCATAGTACACGAAATCTGAGTTTGCTTGAGAGCTGCCTGTCAGCCTGATGGTGTGTGAAGTCAGTGAGCCAAATGGAGTTGTTCTCCCACAAGAACCAACGGCTGATTCTTCTTCAATATGCAATTCAGCAACATGCAGTGTTGCTTGATGGAATTAGCTCTTACAGCAACATCTGCGTCTAGAGCCTTTGTATTGAGGGCTAGCTGAAAACGGCTTTGGCGCTGAAGTGGTTTCTGAATGTGGAGTTGGTGGCATGTGAAACCCGCCTGTGGAGCCTTCGTTTGTGTGGGATGCTCACCAAGCTGCACTTCAGGACAATGCACTCAAACGGCATTAAGCATAGTGTGTGAACACGTAGTGTGCTTGAGAGCTGCCTGTCAGCCTGATGGTGTGTGAAGTCAGTGAGCCAAATGGAGTTGTTCTCCCACAAGAACCACTCGGCTGATTCTTCTTCAATATGCAATTCAGCAACATGCAGTGTTGCTTGATGGAATTAGCTCTTACAGCAACATCTGCGTCTAGAGCCTTTGTATTGAGGGCTAGCTGAAAAGGGCTTTGGCGCTGAAGTGGTTTCTGAATGTGGAGTTGGTGGCATGTGAAACCCGCCTGTGGAGCCTTCGTTTGTGTGGGATGCTCACCAAGCTGCCCTTCAGGACAATGCACTCAAACGGCATTAAGCATAGTGTGTGAACACGTAGTGTGCTTGAGAGCTGCCTGTCAGCCTGATGGTGTGTGAAGTCAGTGAGCCAAATGGAGTTGTTCTCCCACAAGAACCAACGGCTGATTCTTCTCCAATATGCAGTTCAGCAACATGCAGTGTTGCTTGATGGAATTAGCTCTTACAGCCACATCTGCTTCTAGAGCCTTTGTATTGAGGGCTAGCTGAAAAGGGCTTTGGCGCTGAAGTGGTTTCTGAATGTGGAGTTGGTGGCATGTGAAACCCACCTGTGGAGCCTTCGTTTGTGTGGGATGCAAATCAACCTGCCCTTCAGGACAAGCACTCAAACGGCATTAAGCATAGTACACGAAATCTGAGTTTGCTTGAGAGCTGCCTGTCAGCCTGATGGTGTGTGATGTCAGTGAGCCAAATGGAGTTGTTCTCCCACAAGAACCACTCGGCTGATTCTTCTTCAATATTCAGTTCAGCAACATGCAGTGTTGCTTGATGGAATTAGTTCTTACAGCAACATCTGCGTCTAGAGACTTTGTATTTAGGGCCAGCTGAAAAGGGCTTTGGCGCTGAAGTGGTTTCTGAATGTCGAGTTGGTGGCATGTGAAACACGCCTGTGGAGCCTTCGTTTGTGCGGGATGCTTAGAACCTGCCCTTCAGGACAATGCACTCAAACGGCATTAAGCATAGTGTGTGAACACGTAGTGTGCTTGAGAGCTGCCTGTCAGCCTGATGGTGTATGAAGTCAGTGAGCCAAATGGAGTTGTTCTCCCACAAGAACCACTCGGCTGATTCTTCTTCAATATGCAATTCAACAACATGCAGTGTTGCTTGATGGAATTAGCTCTTACAGCAACATCTGCATCTAGAGCCTTTGTATTGAGGGCTAGCTGAAAAGGGCTTTGGCGCTGAAGTGGTTTCTGAATGTGGAGTTGGTGGCATGTGAAACCCACCTGTGGAGCCTTCGTTTGTGTGGGATGCTCACCAACCGGTCCTTCAGGACAATGCACTCAAACGGCATTAAGCATAGTGTGTGAACACGTAGTGTGCTTGAGAGCTGCCTGTGAGCCTGATGGTGTGTGAAGTCAGTGAGCCAAATGGAGTTGTTCTCCCATAAGAACCAACGGCTGATTCTTCTTCAATATTCAGTTCAGCAACATGCAGTGTTGCTTGATGGAATTAGCTCTTACAGCAACATCTGCGTCTAGAGCCTTTGTATTTAGGGTTAGCTGAAAACGGCTTTTGAGCTGAAGTGGTTTCTGAATGTGGAGTTGGTGGCATGTGAAACCCACCTGTGGAGCCTTCGTTTGTGTGGGATGCTCACCAACCTGCCCTTCAGGACAATGCACTCAAACGGCATTAAGCATAGTGTGTGAACACGTAGTGTGCTTGAGAGCTGCCTGTCAGCCTGATGGTGTGTGAAGTCAGTGAGCCAAATGGAGTTGTTCTCCCATAAGAACCAACGGCTGATTCTTCTTCAATATGCAGTTCAGCAACATGCAGTTTTGCTTGATGGAATTAGCTCTTACAGCAACATCTGCTTCTAGAGCCTTTGTATTTAGGGCTAGCCGAAAAGGGCTTTGGCACTGAAGTGGTTTCTGAATGTGGAGTTGGTGGCATGTGAAACCCGCCTGTGGAGCCTTCGTTTGTGTGGGTTGCTCACCAACCTGCCCTTCAGGACAATGCACTCAAACGGCATTAAGCATAGTGTGTGAACACGTAGTTTGCTTGAGAGCTGAATGTCAGCCTGATGGTGTGTGAAGTCAGTGAGCCAAATGGAGTTGTTCTCCCACAAGAACCAACGGCTGATTCTTCTTCAATATGCAATTCAGCAACATGCAGTGTTGCTTGATGGAATTAGCTCTTACAGCAACATCTGCGTCTAGAGCCTTTGTATTGAGGGCTAGCTGAAAACGGCTTTGGCGCTGAAGTGGTTTCTGAATGTGGAGTTGGTGGCATGTGAAAGCCGCCTGTGGAGCCTTCGTTTGTGCGGGATGCTCACCAAGCTGCCCTTCAGGACAATGCACTCAAACGGCATTAAGCATAGTGTGTGAATACGTAGTGTGCTTGAGAGCTGCCTGTCAGCCTGATGGTGTGTGAAGTCAGTGAGCCAAATGGAGTTGTTCTCCCATAAGAACCAACGGCTGATTCTTCTCCAATATGCAAGTCAGCAACATGCAGTGTTGCTTGATGGAATTAGCTCTTACAGCAACATCTGCATCTAGAGCCTTTGTACTTAGGGCTAGCTGAAAAGGGCTTTGGCACTGAAGTGGTTTCTGAATGTGGAGTTGGTGGCATGTGAAACCCGCCTGTGGAGCCTTCGTTTGTGTGGGATGCTCACCAAGCTGCCCTTCAGGACAATGCACTCAAACGGCATTAAGCATAGTGTGTGAACACGTAGTTTGCTTGAGAGCTGCCTGTCAGCCTGATGGTGTGTGAAGTCAGTGAGCCAAATGGAGTAGTTCTCCCACAAGAACCACTCGGCTGATTCTTCTTCAATATGCAATTCAGCAACATGCAGTGTTGCTTGATGGAATTAGCTCTTACAGCAACATCTGCGTCTAGATCCTTAGTATTTAGGGCTAGCTGAAAAGGGCTTTGGCGCTGAAGTGGTTTCTGAATGTGGAGTTGGTGGCATGTGAAACCCACCTGTGGAGCCTTCGTTTGTGTGGGATGCAAATCAACCTGCCCTTCAGGACAATGCACTGAAACGGCATTAAGCATAGTACACGAAATCTGAGTTTGCTTGAGAGCTGCCTGTCAGCCTGATGGTGTGTGAAGTCAGTGAGCCAAATGGAGTTGTTCTCCCACAAGAACCACTCGGCTGATTCTTCTTCAATATGCAGTTCAGCAACATGCAGTGTTGCTTGATGGAATTAGTTCTTACAGCAACATCTGCATCTAGAGACTTTGTATTGAGGGCCAGCTGAAAACGGCTTTGGCGCTGAAGTGGTTTCTGAATGTGGAGTTGGTGGCATGTGAAACCCGCCTGTGGAGCCTTCGTTTGTGTGGGATGCTCACCAAGCTGCCCTTCAGGACAATGCACTCAAACGGCATTAAGCATAGTGTGTGAATACGTAGTGTGCTTGAGAGCTGCCTGTCAGCCTGATGGTGTGTGAAGTCAGTGAGCCAAATGGAGTTGTTCTCCCACAAGAACCAGTCGGCTGATTCTTCTTCAATATTCAGTTCAGCAACATGCAGTGTTGCTTGATGGAATTAGCTCTTACAGCAACATCTGCGTGTAGAGCCTTTGTATTTAGGGCTAGCTGAAAAGGGCTTTGGCGCTGAAGTGGTTTCTGAATGTGGAGTTGGTGGCATGTGAAACCCGCCTGTGGAGCCTTCGTTTGTGTGGGATGCTCACCAAGCTGCCCTTCAGGACAATGCTCTCAAACGGCATTAAGCATAGTATACGAAATCTGAGTTTGCTTGAGAGCTGCATTTCAGCCTGATGGTGTGTGATGTCAGTGAGCCAAATGGAGTTGTTCTCCCACAAGAACCACTCGGCTGACTCTTCTTCAATATTCAGTTCAGCAACATGCAGTGTTGCTTGATGGAATTAGTTCTTACAGCAACATCTGCGTCTAGAGCCTTTGTATTGAGGGCTAGCTGAAAACGGATTTGGAGCTGAAGTGGTTTCTGAATGTGGAGTTGGTGGCATGTGAAACCCGCCTGTGGAGCCTTCGTTTGTGTGGGATGCTCACGAAGCTGCCCTTCAGGACAATGCACTCAAACGGCATTAAGCATAGTGTGTGAACACGTAGTTTGCTTGAGAGCTGCCTGTCAGCCTGATGGTGTGTGAAGTCAGTGAGCCAAATGGAGTTGTTCTCCCATAAGAACCAATGG
This sequence comes from Ochotona princeps, assembly GCF_030435755.1. Lineage (NCBI taxonomy): Eukaryota > Metazoa > Chordata > Mammalia > Lagomorpha > Ochotonidae > Ochotona > Ochotona princeps. Next base: position 42,132,654 of record NC_080847.1, on the reverse strand, counting down.
CTGATTCTTCTTCAATATGCAGTTCTGCAACATGCAGTGTTGCTTGATGCAATTAGCTCTTACAGCAACATCTGCGTCTAGATCCTATGTATTTAGGGCTAGCTGAAAAGGGCTTTGGCGCTGAAGTGGTTTCTGAATGTGGAGTTGGTGGCATGTGAAACCCGCCTGTGGAGCCTTCGTTTGTGCGGGATGCTTAGAACCTGCCCTTCAGGACAATGCACTCAAACGGCATTAAGCATAGTGTGTGAACACGTAGTTTGCTTGAAAGCTGCCTGTCAGCCTGATGGTGTATGAAGTCAGTGAGCCAAATGGAGTTGTTCTCCCACAAGAACCATTCGGCTGATTCTTCTTCAATATGTAATTCAGCAACATGCAGTGTTGCTTGATGGAATTAGCTCTTACAGCAACATCTGCGTCTAGAGCCTTTGTACTGAGGGCTAGCTGAAAAGGGCTTTGGCGCTGAAGTGGTTTCTGAATGTGGAGTTGGTGGCATGTGAAACCCGCCTGTGGAGCCTTCGTTTGTGTGGGATGCTCACCAACCTGCCCTTCAGGACAATGCACTCAAACGGCATTAAGCATAGTGTGTGAACACGTAGTGTGCTTGAGAGCTGCCTGTGAGCTTGATGGTGTGTGAAGTCAGTGAGCCAAATGGAGTTGTTCTCCCACAAGAACCACTCGGCTGATTCTTCTTAAATATGCAATTCAGCAACATGCAGTGTTGCTTGATGGAATTAGCTGTTACAGCAACATCTGCGTCTAGAGCCTTTGTATTGAGGGCTAGCTGAAAAGGGCTTTGGCGCTGAAGTGGTTTCTGAATGTGGAGTTGGTGGCATGTGAAACCCACCTGTGGAGCCTTCGTTTGTGTGGGATGCAAATCAACCTGCCCTTCAGGACAAGCACTCAAACGGCATTAAGCATAGTACACGAAATCTGAGTTTGCTTGAGAGCTGCCTGTCAGCCTGATGGTGTGTGATGTCAGTGAGCCAAATGGAGTTGTTCTCCCACAAGAACCACTCGGCTGATTCTTCTTCAATATTCAGTTCAGCAACATGCAGTGTTGCTTGATGGAATTAGTTCTTACAGCAACATCTGCGTCTAGAGACTTTGTATTTAGGGCCAGCTGAAAAGGGCTTTGGCGCTGAAGTGGTTTCTGAATGTCGAGTTGGTGGCATGTGAAACACGCCTGTGGAGCCTTCGTTTGTGCGGGATGCTTAGAACCTGCCCTTCAGGACAATGCACTCAAACGGCATTAAGCATAGTGTGTGAACACGTAGTGTGCTTGAGAGCTGCCTGTGAGCCTGATGGTGTGTGAAGTCAGTGAGCCAAATGGAGTTGTTCTCCCACAAGAACCACTCGGCTGATTCTTCTTCAATATGCAGTTCAGCAACATGCAGTGTTGCTTGATGGAATTAGCTCTTACAGCAACATCTGCGTCTAGAGCCTTTGTATTTAGGGCTAGCTGAAAAGGGCTTTGGCCCTGAAGTGGTTTCTGAATGTGGAGTTGGTGGCATGTGAAACCCGCCTGTGGAGCCTTCGTTTGTGTGGAATGCACACCAACCTGCCCTTCAGGACAATGCACTCAAATGGCATTAAGCATAGTGTGTGAACATGTAGTTTGCTTGAGAGCTGCCTGTCAGTCTGATGGTGTGTGAAGTCAGTGAGCCAAATGGAGTTGTTCTCCCACAAGAACCACTCGGCTGATTCTTCTTCAATATGCAATTCAACAACATGCAGTGTTGCTTGATGGAATTAGCTCTTACAGCAACATCTGCATCTAGAGCCTTTGTATTGAGGGCTAGCTGAAAAGGGCTTTGGCGCTGAAGTGGTTTCTGAATGTGGAGTTGGTGGCATGTGAAACCTGCCTGTGGAGCCTTCGTTTGTGTGGGATGCTCACCAACCGGTCCTTCAGGACAATGCACTCAAACGGCATTAAGCATAGTGTGTGAACACGTAGTGTGCTTGAGAGCTGCCTGTGAGCCTGATGGTGTGTGAAGTCAGTGAGCCAAATGGAGTTGTTCTCCCATAAGAACCAACGGCTGATTCTTCTTCAATATGCAGTTCAGCAACATGCAGTGTTGCTTGATGGAATTAGCTCTTACAGCAACATCTGCGTCTAGAGCCTTTGTATTTAGGGTTAGCTGAAAACGGCTTTTGAGCTGAAGTGGTTTCTGAATGTGGAGTTGGTGGCATGTGAAACCCACCTGTGGAGCCTTCGTTTGTGTGGGATGCTCACCAAGCTGCCCTTCAGGACAATGCACTCAAACGGCATTAAGCATAGTGTGTGAACACGTAGTTTGCTTGAGAGCTGCCTGTGAGCTTGATGGTGTGTGAAGTCAGTGAGCCAAATGGAGTTGTTCTCCCACAAGAACCAACGGCTGATTCTTCTTCAATATGCAATTCAGCAACATGCAGTGTTGCTTGATGGAATTAGCTCTTACAGCAACATCTGCGTCTAGAGCCTTTGTATTTAGGGTTAGCTGAAAAGGGCTTTGGCGCTGAAGTGGTTTCTGAATGTGGAGTTGGTGGCATGTGAAACCCGCCTGTGGAGCCTTCGTTTGTGTGGGATGCTCACCAAGCTGCCCTTCAGGACAATGCACTCAAACGGCATTAAGCATAGTGTGTGAACACGTAGTTTGCTTGAGAGCTGCCTGTCAGCCTGATGGTGTATGAAGTCAGTGAGCCAAATGGAGTTGTTCTCCCACAAGAACCATTCGGCTGATTCTTCTTCAATATGTAATTCAGCAACATGCAGTGTTGCTTGATGGAATTAGCTCTTACAGCAACATCTGCGTCTAGAGCCTTTGTACTGAGGGCTAGCTGAAAAGGGCTTTGGCGCTGAAGTGGTTTCTGAATGTGGAGTTGGTGGCATGTGAAACCCGCCTGTGGAGCCTTCGTTTGTGTGGGATGCTCACCAACCTGCCCTTCAGGACAATGCACTCAAACGGCATTAAGCATAGTGTGTGAACACGTAGTGTGCTTGAGAGCTGCCTGTGATCTTGATGGTGTGTGAAGTCAGTGAGCCAAATGGAGTTGTTCTCCCACAAGAACCAGTCGGCTGATTCTTCTTCAATATTCAGTTCAGCAACATGCAGTGTTGCTTGATGGAATTAGCTCTTACAGCAACATCTGCGTGTAGAGCCTTTGTATTTAGGGCTAGCTGAAAAGGGCTTTGGCGCTGAAGTGGTTTCTGAATGTGGAGTTGGTGGCATGTGAAACCCGCCTGTGGAGCCTTCGTTTGTGTGGGATGCTCACCAAGCTGCCCTTCAGGACAATGCTCTCAAACGGCATTAAGCATAGTATACGAAATCTGAGTTTGCTTGAGAGCTGCATTTCAGCCTGATGGTGTGTGATGTCAGTGAGCCAAATGGAGTTGTTCTCCCACAAGAACCACTCGGCTGACTCTTCTTCAATATTCAGTTCAGCAACATGCAGTGTTGCTTGATGGAATTAGTTCTTACAGCAACATCTGCGTCTAGAGCCTTTGTATTGAGGGCTAGCTGAAAACGGATTTGGAGCTGAAGTGGTTTCTGAATGTGGAGTTGGTGGCATGTGAAACCCGCCTGTGGAGCCTTCGTTTGTGTGGGATGCTCACGAAGCTGCCCTTCAGGACAATGCACTCAAACGGCATTAAGCATAGTGTGTGAACACGTAGTTTGCTTGAGAGCTGCCTGTCAGCCTGATGGTGTGTGAAGTCAGTGAGCCAAATGGAGTTGTTCTCCCATAAGAACCAATGGCTGATTCTTCTTCAATATGCAGTTCTGCAACATGCAGTGTTGCTTGATGCAATTAGCTCTTACAGCAACATCTGCGTCTAGATCCTATGTATTTAGGGCTAGCTGAAAAGGGCTTTGGCGCTGAAGTGGTTTCTGAATGTGGAGTTGGTGGCATGTGAAACCCGCCTGTGGAGCCTTCGTTTGTGCGGGATGCTTAGAACCTGCCCTTCAGGACAATGCACTCAAACGGCATTAAGCATAGTGTGTGAACACGTAGTTTGCTTGAAAGCTGCCTGTCAGCCTGATGGTGTATGAAGTCAGTGAGCCAAATGGAGTTGTTCTCCCACAAGAACCATTCGGCTGATTCTTCTTCAATATGTAATTCAGCAACATGCAGTGTTGCTTGATGGAATTAGCTCTTACAGCAACATCTGCGTCTAGAGCCTTTGTACTGAGGGCTAGCTGAAAAGGGCTTTGGCGCTGAAGTGGTTTCTGAATGTGGAGTTGGTGGCATGTGAAACCCGCCTGTGGAGCCTTCGTTTGTGTGGGATGCTCACCAACCTGCCCTTCAGGACAATGCACTCAAACGGCATTAAGCATAGTGTGTGAACACGTAGTGTGCTTGAGAGCTGCCTGTGAGCTTGATGGTGTGTGAAGTCAGTGAGCCAAATGGAGTTGTTCTCCCACAAGAACCACTCGGCTGATTCTTCTTAAATATGCAATTCAGCAACATGCAGTGTTGCTTGATGGAATTAGCTGTTACAGCAACATCTGCGTCTAGAGCCTTTGTATTGAGGGCTAGCTGAAAAGGGCTTTGGCGCTGAAGTGGTTTCTGAATGTGGAGTTGGTGGCATGTGAAACCCACCTGTGGAGCCTTCGTTTGTGTGGGATGCAAATCAACCTGCCCTTCAGGACAAGCACTCAAACGGCATTAAGCATAGTACACGAAATCTGAGTTTGCTTGAGAGCTGCCTGTCAGCCTGATGGTGTGTGATGTCAGTGAGCCAAATGGAGCTGTTCTCCCACAAGAACCACTCGGCTGATTCTTCTTCAATATTCAGTTCAGCAACATGCAGTGTTGCTTGATGGAATTAGTTCTTACAGCAACATCTGCGTCTAGAGACTTTGTATTTAGGGCCAGCTGAAAAGGGCTTTGGCGCTGAAGTGGTTTCTGAATGTCGAGTTGGTGGCATGTGAAACACGCCTGTGGAGCCTTCGTTTGTGCGGGATGCTTAGAACCTGCCCTTCAGGACAATGCACTCAAACGGCATTAAGCATAGTGTGTGAACACGTAGTGTGCTTGAGAGCTGCCTGTGAGCCTGATGGTGTGTGAAGTCAGTGAGCCAAATGGAGTTGTTCTCCCACAAGAACCACTCGGCTGATTCTTCTTCAATATGCAGTTCAGCAACATGCAGTGTTGCTTGATGGAATTAGCTCTTACAGCAACATCTGCGTCTAGAGCCTTTGTATTTAGGGCTAGCTGAAAAGGGCTTTGGCCCTGAAGTGGTTTCTGAATGTGGAGTTGGTGGCATGTGAAACCCGCCTGTGGAGCCTTCGTTTGTGTGGAATGCACACCAACCTGCCCTTCAGGACAATGCACTCAAATAGCATTAAGCATAGTGTGTGAACATGTAGTTTGCTTGAGAGCTGCCTGTCAGTCTGATGGTGTGTGAAGTCAGTGAGCCAAATGGAGTTGTTCTCCCACAAGAACCACTCGGCTGATTCTTCTTCAATATGCAATTCAACAACATGCAGTGTTGCTTGATGGAATTAGCTCTTACAGCAACATCTGCATCTAGAGCCTTTGTATTGAGGGCTAGCTGAAAAGGGCTTTGGCGCTGAAGTGGTTTCTGAATGTGGAGTTGGTGGCATGTGAAACCTGCCTGTGGAGCCTTCGTTTGTGTGGGATGCTCACCAACCGGTCCTTCAGGACAATGCACTCAAACGGCATTAAGCATAGTGTGTGAACACGTAGTGTGCTTGAGAGCTGCCTGTGAGCCTGATGGTGTGTGAAGTCAGTGAGCCAAATGGAGTTGTTCTCCCATAAGAACCAACGGCTGATTCTTCTTCAATATGCAGTTCAGCAACATGCAGTGTTGCTTGATGGAATTAGCTCTTACAGCAACATCTGCGTCTAGAGCCTTTGTATTTAGGGTTAGCTGAAAACGGCTTTTGAGCTGAAGTGGTTTCTGAATGTGGAGTTGGTGGCATGTGAAACCCACCTGTGGAGCCTTCGTTTGTGTGGGATGCTCACCAAGCTGCCCTTCAGGACAATGCACTCAAACGGCATTAAGCATAGTGTGTGAACACGTAGTTTGCTTGAGAGCTGCCTGTGAGCTTGATGGTGTGTGAAGTCAGTGAGCCAAATGGAGTTGTTCTCCCACAAGAACCAACGGCTGATTCTTCTTCAATATGCAATTCAGCAACATGCAGTGTTGCTTGATGGAATTAGCTCTTACAGCAACATCTGCGTCTAGAGCCTTTGTATTTAGGGTTAGCTGAAAAGGGCTTTGGCGCTGAAGTGGTTTCTGAATGTGGAGTTGGTGGCATGTGAAACCCGCCTGTGGAGCCTTCGTTTGTGCGGGATGCTTAGAACCTGCCCTTCAGGACAATGCACTCAAACGGCATTAAGCATAGTGTGTGAACACGTAGTTTGCTTGAGAGCTGCCTGTCAGCCTGATGGTGTATGAAGTCAGTGAGCCAAATGGAGTTGTTCTCCCACAAGAACCATTCGGCTGATTCTTCTTCAATATGTAATTCAGCAACATGCAGTGTTGCTTGATGGAATTAGCTCTTACAGCAACATCTGCGTCTAGAGCCTTTGTACTGAGGGCTAGCTGAAAAGGGCTTTGGCGCTGAAGTGGTTTCTGAATGTGGAGTTGGTGGCATGTGAAACCCGCCTGTGGAGCCTTCGTTTGTGTGGGATGCTCACCAACCTGCCCTTCAGGACAATGCACTCAAACGGCATTAAGCATAGTGTGTGAACACGTAGTGTGCTTGAGAGCTGCCTGTGATCTTGATGGTGTGTGAAGTCAGTGAGCCAAATGGAGTTGTTCTCCCACAAGAACCACTCGGCTGATTCTTCTTCAATATGCAATTCAGCAACATGCAGTGTTGCTTGATGGAATTAGCTGTTACAGCAACATCTGCGTCTAGAGCCTTTGTATTGAGGGCTAGCTGAAAAGGGCTTTGGCGCTGAAGTGGTTTCTGAATGTGGAGTTGGTGGCATGTGAAACCCGCCTGTGGAACCTTCGTTTGTGTGGGATGCAAACCAACATGCCCTTCAGGACAAAACACTCAAATGGCATTAAGCATAATACACGAAATCTGAGTTTGCTTGAGAGCTGCCTGTCAGCCTGATGGTGTGTGAAGTCAGTGAGCCAAATGGAGTTGTTCTCCCACAAGAACCAGTCGGCTGATTCTTCTTCAATATTCAGTTCAGCAACATGCAGTGTTGCTTGATGGAATTAGTTCTTACAGCAACATCTGCATCTAGAGCCTTTGTATTGAGGGCTAGCTGAAAAGGGCTTTGGCGCTGAAGTGGTTTCTGAATGTGGAGTTGGTGGCATGTGAAACCCGCCTGCGGAGCCTTCGTTTGTGTGGGATGCTCACCAAGCTGCCCTTCAGGACAATGCACTCAAACGGCATTAAGCATAGTGTGTGAACACGTAGTGTGCTTGAGAGCTGCCTGTGAGCCTGATGGTGTGTGAAGTCAGTGAGCCAAATGGAGTTGTTCTCCCACAAGAACCACTCGGCTGATTCTTCTTCAATATGCAGTTCAGCAACATGCAGTGTTGCTTGATGGAATTAGCTCTTACAGCAACATCTGCGTCTAGAGCCTTTGTATTAAGGGCTAGCTGAAAAGGGCTTTGGCCCTGAAGTGGTTTCTGAATGTGGAGTTGGTGGCATGTGAAACCCGCCTGTGGAGCCTTCGTTTGTGTGGAATGCACACCAACCTGCCCTTCAGGACAATGCACTCAAATGGCATTAAGCATAGTGTGTGAACATGTAGTTTGCTTGAGAGCTGCCTGTCAGTCTGATGGTGTGTGAAGTCAGTGAGCCAAATGGAGTTGTTCTCCCACAAGAACCACTCGGCTGATTCTTCTTCAATATGCAATTCAACAACATGCAGTGTTGCTTGATGGAATTAGCTCTTACAGCAACATCTGCATATAGAGCCTTTGTATTGAGGGCTAGCTGAAAAGGGCTTTGGCGCTGAAGTGGTTTCTGAATGTGGAGTTGGTGGCATGTGAAACCTGCCTGTGGAGCCTTCGTTTGTGTGGGATGCTCACCAAGCTGCCCTTCAGGACAATGCACTCAAACGGCATTAAGCATAGTGTGTGAACACGTAGTGTGCTTGAGAGCTGCCTGTGAGCCTGATGGTGTGTGAAGTCAGTGAGCCAAATGGAGTTGTTCTCCCATAAGAACCAACGGCTGATTCTTCTTCAATATGCAGTTCAGCAACATGCAGTGTTGCTTGATGGAATTAGCTCTTACAGCAACATCTGCGTCTAGAGCCTTTGTATTTAGGGTTAGCTGAAAAGGGCTTTGGCGCTGAAGTGGTTTCTGAATGTGGAGTTGGTGGCATGTGAAACCCGCCTGTGGAGGCTTCGTTTGTGTGGGATGCAAACCAACCTGCCCTTCAGGACAATGCACTCAAACGGCGTTAAGCATAGTACACGAAACCTGAGTTTGCTTGAGAGCTGCCTGTCAGCCTGATGGTGTGTGAAGTCAGTGAGACAAATGGAGTTGTTCTCCCATAAGAACCAACGGCTGATTCTTCTTCAATATGCAGTTCAGCAACATGCAGTGTTGCTTCATGGAATTAGCTCTTACAGCAACATCTGCATCTAGAGCCTTTGTATTTAGGGCTAGCTCAAAACAGCTTTTGAGCTGAAGTGGTTTCTGAATGTGGAGTTGGTGGCATGTGAAACCCGCCTGTGGAGCCTTCGTTTGTGTGGGATGCTCACCAACCAGCCCTTCAGGACAATGCACTCAAACGGCATTAAGTTAGTACACGAAATCTGAGTTTGCTTGAGAGCTGCCTGTCAGCCTGATGGTGTGTGAAGTCAGTGAGCCAAATGGAGTTGTTCGCCCACAAGAACCGTTCGGCTGATTCTTCTTCAATATGCAATTCAGCAACATGCAGTGCTGCTTGATGGAATTAGCTCTTACAGCAACATCTGCGTCTAGAGCCTTTGTATTTAGGGCTAGCTGAAAGCGGCTTTGGCGCTGAAGTGGTTTCTGAATGTGGAGTTGGTGGCATGTGAAACCCGACTGTGGAGCCTTCGTTTGTGTGGGATGCTCACCAAGCTGCCCTTCAGGACAATGCACTCAAACGGCATTAAGAATAGTGTGTGAACACGTAGTTTGCTTGAGAGCTGCCTGTCAGTCTGATGGTGTGTGAAGTCAGTGAGCTAAATGGAGTTGTTCTCTCACAAGAACCACTTGGCTGATTCTTCTTCAATATGCAATTCAGCAACATGCAGTGTTGCTTGATGGAATTAGCTCTTACAGCAACATCTGCGTCTAGAGCCTTTGTATTGAGGGCTAGCTGAAAAGGGCTTTGGCGCTGAAGTGGTTTCTGAATGTGGAGTTGGTGGCATGTGAAACCTGTCTGTGGAGCCTTCGTTTGTGTGGGATGCTCACCAACCGGTCCTTCAGGACAATGCACTCAAACGGCATTAAGCATAGTGTGTGAACACGTAGTTTGCTTGAGAGCTGCCTGTGAGCCTGATGGTGTGTGAAGTCAGTGAGCCAAATGGAGTTGTTCTCCCATAAGAACCAACGGCTGATTCTTCTCCAATATGCAGTTCAGCAACATGCAGTGTTGCTTGATGGAATTAGCTCTTACAGCAACATCTGCGTCTAGAGCCTTTGTATTGAGGGTTAGCTGAAAACGGCTTTTGAGCTGAAGTGGTTTCTGAATGTGGAGTTGGTGGCATGTGAAACCCACCTGTGGAGCCTTCGTTTGTGTGGGATGCTCACCAAGCTGCCCTTCAGGACAATGCACTCAAACGGCATTAAGCATAGTGTGTGAACACGTAGTTTGCTTGAGAGCTGCCTGTGAGCTTGATGGTGTGTGAAGTCAGTGAGCCAAATGGAGTTGTTCTCCCACAAGAACCAACGGCTGATTCTTCTTCAATATGCAATTCAGCAACATGCAGTGTTGCTTGATGGAATTAGCTCTTAAAGCAACATCTGCGTCTAGAGCCTTTGTATTTAGGGTTAGCTGAAAAGGGCTTTGGCGCTGAAGTGGTTTCTGAATGTGGAGTTGGTGGCATGTGAAACCCGCCTGTGGAGCCTTCGTTTGTGTGGGATGCTCACCAACCAGCCCTTCAGGACAATGCACTCAAACGGCATTAAGTTAGTACACGAAATCTGAGTTTGCTTGAGAGCTGCCTGTCAGCCTGATGGTGTGTGAAGTCAGTGAGCCAAATGGAGTTGTTCGCCCACAAGAACCATTCGGCTGATTCTTCTTCAATATGCAATTCAGCAACATGCAGTGCTGCTTGATGGAATTAGCTCTTACAGCAACATCTGCGTCTAGAGCCTTTGTATTTAGGGCTAGCTGAAAGCGGCTTTGGCGCTGAAGTGGTTTCTGAATGTGGAGTTGGTGGCATGTGAAACCCGCCTGTGGAGCCTTCGTTTGTGTGGGATGCTCACCAAGCTGCCCTTCAGGACAATGCACTCAAACGGCATTAAGCATAGTGTGTGAACACGTAGTTTGCTTGAGAGCTGCCTGTCAGTCTGATGGTGTGTGAAGTCAGTGAGCTAAATGGAGTTGTTCTCTCACAAGAACCACTTGGCTGATTCTTCTTCAATATGCAAGTCAGCAACATGCAGTGTTGCTTGATGCAATTAGCTCTTACAGCAACATCTGCGTCTAGAACCTTTGTATTTAGGTCTAGCTGAAAAGGGCTTTGGCGCTGAAGTGGTTTCTGAATGTGGAGTTGGTGGCATGTGAAACCCGCCTGTGGAGCCTTCATTTGTGTGGGATGCTCACCAACCTGCCCTTCAGGACAATGCATTCAAATGGCATTAAGCATAGTGTGTGAACACGTAGTTTGCTTGAGAGCTGCCTGTCAGCCTGATGGTGTGTGAAGTCAGTGAGCTAATTGGGTTGTTCTCCCACAAGAACCACTCGGCTGATTCTTCTTCAATATGAAATTCAGCAACATGCAGTGTTGCTTGATGGAATTAGCTCTTACAGCAATATCTGCGTCTGGAGCCTTTGTATTGAAGGCTAGCTGAAAAGGGCTTTGGCGCTGAAGTGGTTTCTGAATGTGGAGTTGGTGGCATGTGAAACCCGCTTGTGGAGCATTCGTTTGTGTGGGATGCTCACCAAGCTGCATTTAATGAAAATGCAATCAAACGGCATTAAGCATAGTGCACGAAATCTGAGTTTGCTTGAGAGCTGCCTGTCAGCCTGATGGTGTGTGAAGTCAGTGAGCCAAATGGAGTTGTTCTCCCACAACAACCACTCGGCTGATTCTTCTTCAATATGCAATTCAGCAACATGCAGTGTTGCTTGATGGAATTAGCTCTTACAGCAACATCTGCGTCTAGAGCCTTTGTATTTAGGGCTAGCTGAAAACGGCTTTGGCGCTGAAGTGGTTTCTGAATGTGGAGTTGGTGGCATGTGAAACCCGCCTGTGGAGCCTTCGTTTGTGTGGGATGCTCACCAACCTGCCCTTCAGGACAAAGCACTCAAACGGCATTAAGCATAGTGTGTGAACACGTAGTTTGCTTGAGAGCTGCCTGTCAGCCTGCTGGTGTGTGAAGTCAGTGAGCCAAATGGAGTTGTTCTCCCACAAGAACCACTCGGCTGATTCTTCTTCAATATGCAATTCAGCAACATGCAGTGTTGCTTGATGGAATTAGCTCTTACAGCAACATCTGCGTCTAGAGCCTTTGTATTTAGGGCTAGCTGAAAAGGGCTTTGGCGCTGAAGTGGTTTCTGAATGTGGAGTTGGTGGCATGTGAAACCCACCTGTGGAGCCTTCGTTTGTGTGGGATGCAAATCAACCTGCCCTTCAGGACAAAGCACTCAAACGGCATTAAGCATAGTACACGAAATCTGAGTTTGCTTGAGAGCTGCCTGTCAGCCTGATGGTGTGTGATGTCAGTGAGCCAAATGGAGTTGTTCTCCCACAAGAACCACTCGGCTGATTCTTCTTCAATATGCAATTCAGCAACATGCAGTGTTGCTTGATGGAATTAGTTCTTACAGCAACATCTGCGTCTAGAGACTTTGTATTGAGGGCCAGCTGAAAAGGGCTTTGGCGCTGAAGTGGTTTCTGAATGTGGAGTTGGTGGCATGTGAAACCCGCCTGTGGAGCCTTCGTTTGTGTGGGATGCTCACCAAGCTGCCCTTCAGGACAATGCACTCAAACGGCATTAAGCATAGTGTGTGAACACGTAGTTTGGTTGAGAGCTGCCTGTCAGCCTGATGGTGTGTGAAGTCAGTGAGCCAAATGGAGTTGTTCTCCCATAAGAACCACTCGGCTGATTCTTCTTCAATATGCAGTTCAGCAACATGCAATGTTGCTTGATGCAATTAGCTCTTACGGCAACATCTGCGTCTAGAGCCTTTGTATTTAGGGCTAGCTGAAAAGGGCTTTGGCGCTGAAGTGGTTTCTGAATGTGGAGTTGGTGGCATGTGAAACCCGCCTGTGGAGCCTTCGTTTGTGTGGGATGCTTAGAACCTGCCCTTCAGGACAATGCACTCAAACGGCATTAAGCATAGTGTGTGAACACGTAGTTTGCTTGAGAGCTGCCTGTCAGCCTGATGGTGTATGAAGTCAGTGAGCCAAATGGAGTTGTTCTCCCACAAGAACCATTCGGTTGATTCTTCTTCAATATGTAATTCAGCAACATGCAGTGTTGCTTGATGGAATTAGCTCTTACAGCAACATTTGCGTCTAGAGCCTTTGTATTTAGGGCTAGCTGAAAAGGGCTTTGGCGCTGAAGTGGTTTCTGAATGTGGAGTTGGTGGCATGTGAAACCCGCCTGTGGAGCCTTCGTTTGTGTGGGATGCTCACCAACCGGTCCTTCAGGACAATGCACTCAAACGGCATTAAGCATAGTGTGTGAACACGTAGTGTGCTTGAGAGCTGCCTGTCAGCCTGATGGTGTGTGAAGTCAGTGAGCCAAATGGAGTTGTTCTCCCATAAGAACCAACGGCTGATTCTTCTTCAATATGCAATTCAGCAACATGCAGTGTTGCTTGATGGAATTAGCTCTTACAGCAACATCTGCATCTAGAGCCTTTGTATTGAGGGCTAGCTGAAAACGGCTTTTGAGCTGAAGTGGTTTCTGAATGTGGAGTTGGTGGCATGTGAAACCCACCTGTGGAGCCTTCGTTTGTGTGGGATGCTCACCAACCTGCCCTTCAAGACATTGCACTCAAACGGCATTAAGCATAGTGTGTGAACACGTAGTTTGCTTGAGAGCTGCTTGTGAGCTTGATGGTGTGTGAAGTCAGTGAGCCAAATGGAGTTGTTCTCCCACAAGAACCACTCGGCTGATTCTTCTTCAATATGCAATTCAGCAACATGCAGTGTTGCTTGATGGAATTAGCTCTTACAGCAACATCTGCGTCTAGAGCCTTTGTATTTAGGGCTAGCTGAAAAGGGCTTTGGCGCTGAAGTGGTTTCTGAATGTGGAGTTGGTGGCATGTGAAACCCGTCTGTGGAGCCTTCTTTTGTGTGGGATGCAAACCAACCTGCCCTTCAGGACAAAGCACTCAAACGGCATTAAGCATAGTACACGAAATCTGAGTTTGCTTGAGAGCTGCCTGTCAGCCTGATGGTGTGTGAAGTCAGTGAGCCAAATGGAGTTGTTCTCCCACAAGAAACACTCGGCTGATTCTTCTTCAATATTCAATTCAGCAACATGCAGTGTTGCTTGATGGAATCAGCTCTTACAGCAACATCTGCTTCTAGAGCCTTTGTATTGAGGGCTAGCTGAAAAGGGCTTTTGAGCTGAAGTGGTTTCTGAATATGGAGTTGGTGGGATGTGAAACCCACCTGTGGAGCCTTCGTTTGTGTGGGATGCTCACCAACCTGCCCTTCAGGACAATGCACTCAAACGGCATTAAGCATAGTGTGTGAACACGTAGTGTGCTTGATATCTGCCTGTCAGCCTGATGGTGTGTGAAGTCAGTGAGCCAAATGGAGTTGTTCTCCCACAAGAACCACTCGGCTGATTCTTCTTCAATATGCAATTCAGCAACATGCAGTGTTGCTTGATGGAATTAGCTCTTACAGCAACATCTGCGTCTAGAGCCTTTGTATTGAGGGCTAGCTGAAAAGGGCTTTGGCGCTGAAGTGGTTTCTGAATGTGGAGTTGGTGGCATGTGAAACCCGCCTGTGGAGCCTTCGTTTGTGTGGGATGCTCACCAAGCTGCCCTTCAGGACAATGCACTCAAACGGCATTAAGCATAGTGTGTGAACACGTAGTTTGCTTGAGAGCTGCCTGTCAGCCTGATGGTGTGTGAAGTCAGTGAGCCAAATGGAGTTGTTCTCCCACAAGAACCACTCGGCTGATTCTTCTTCAATATGCAATTCAGCAACATGCAGTGTTGCTTGATGGAATTAGCTCTTACAGCAACATCTGCGTCTAGAGCCTTTGCATTTAGGGCTAGCTGAAAACGGCTTTGGCGCTGAAGTGGTTTCTGAATGTGGAGTTGGTGGCATGTGAAACCCGCCTGTGGAGCCTTCGTTTGTGTGGGATGCTCACCAACCTGCCCTTCAGGACAATGCACTCAAACGGCATTATGAACACGTAGTGTGCTTGAGAGCTGCCTGTGAGCCTGATGGTGTGTGAAGTCAGTGAGCCAAATGGAGTTGTTCTCCCATAAGAACCAACGGCTGATTCTTCTCCAATATGCAATTCAGCAACATGCAGTGTTGCTTACAGCAACATCTGCGTCTAGAGCCTTTGTATTGAGGGCTAGCTGAAAAGCGCTTTGGCGCTAAAGTGGTTTCTGAATGTGGAGTTGGTGGCATGTGAAACCTGCCTGTGGAGCCTTTGTTTGTGTGGGATGCTCACCAAGCTGCCCTTCAGGACAATGCACTCAAACGGCATTAAGCATAGTGTGTGAACACGTAGTTTGCTTGAGAGCTGCCTGTCAGTCTGATGGTGTGTGAAGTCAGTGAGCTAAATGGAGTTGTTCTCTCACAAGAACCACTCGGCTGATTCTTCTTCAATATGCAAGTCAGCAACATGCAGTGTTGCTTGATGCAATTAGCTCTTACAGCAACATCTGCGTCTAGAGCCTTTGTATTGAGGGCTAGCTGAAAAGGGCTTTGGCGCTGAAGTGGTTTCTGAATGTGGAGTTGGTGGCATGTGAAACCCGCCTGTGGAGCCTTCATTTGTGTGGGATGCTCACCAACCTGCCCTTCAGGACAATGCATTCAAATGGCATTAAGCATAGTGTGTGAACACGTAGTTTGCTTGAGAGCTGCCTGTCAGCCTGATGGTGTGTGAAGTCAGTGAGCTAATTGGATTGTTCTCCCACAAGAACCACTCGGCTGATTCTTCTTCAATATGAAATTCAGCAACATGCAGTGTTGCTTGATGGAATTAGCTCTTACAGCAACATCTGCGTCTGGAGCCTTTGTATTGAAGGCTAGCTGAAAAGGGCTTTGGCGCTGAAGTGGTTTCTGAATGTGGAGTTGGTGGCATGTGAAACCCGCCTGTGGAGCATTCGTTTGTGTGGGATGCTCACCAAGCTGCCCTTCAGGACAATGCACTCAAACGGCATTAAGCATAGTGCACGAAATCTGAGTTTGCTTGAGAGCTGCCTGTCAGCCTGATGGTGTGTGAAGTCAGTGAGCCAAATGGAGTTGTTCTCCCACAAGAACCATTCGGCTGATTCTTCTTCAATATGCAATTCAGCAACATGCAGTGTTGCTTGATGGAATTAGCTCTTACAGCAACATCTGCGTCTAGAGCCTATGTATTTAGGGCTAGCTGAAAACGGCTTTTGAGCTGAAGTGGTTTCTGAATGTGGAGTTGGTGGCATGTGAAACCCGCCTGTGGAGCCTTCGTTTGTGTGGGATGCTCACCAACATGCCCTTCAGGACAATGCACTCAAACGGCATTAAGCATAGTGTGTGAACACGTAGTTTGCTTGAGAGCTGCCTGTCAGCCTGCTGGTTTGTGAAGTCAGTGAGCTAATTGGGTTGTTCTCCCACAAGAACCACTCGGCTGATTCTTCTTCAATATGCAATTCAGCAACATGCAGTGTTGCTTGATGGAATTAGCTCTTACAGCAATATCTGCATCTAGAGCCTTTGTATTTAGGGCTAGCTGAAAACGGCTTTTGAGCTGAAGTGGTTTCTGAATGTGGAGTTGGTGGCATGTGAAACCCGCCTGTGGAGCCTTCGTTTGTGCTGAATGCTCACCAACCTGCCCATTAAGACAATGCACTCAAATGGCATTAAGCATAGTGTGTGAACCCGTAGTTTGCTTGAGAGCTGCCTGTCAGCCTGATGGTGTGTGAAGTCAGTGAGCCAAATGGAGTTGTTCTCCCACAAGAACCACTCGGCTGATTCTTCTTCAATATGCAATTCAGCAACATGCAGTGTTGCTTGATGGTATTAGCTCTTACAGCAACATCTGCGTCTAGAGCCTTTGTATTTAGGTCTAGCTGAAAAAGGCTTTGGCGCTGAAGTGGTTTCTGAATGTGGAGTTGGTGGCATGTGAAACCCGCCTGTGGAGCCTTCGTTTGTGTGGGATGCTCACCAACCTGCCCTTCAGGACAATGCACTCAAACGGCATTAAGCATAGTGTGTGAACACGTAGTTTGCTTGAGAGCTGCCTGTCAGTCTGATGGTGTGTGAAGTCAGTGAGCTAAATGGAGTTGTTCTCCCACAAGAACCACTCGGCTGATTCTTCCTCAATATGCAATTCAGCAACATGCAGTGTTGCTTGATGGAATTAGCTCTTACAGCAACATCTGCGTCTAGAGCCTTTGCATTTAGGGCTAGCTGAAAAGGGCTTTGGCGCTGAAGTGGTTTCTGAATGTGGAGTTGGTGGCATGTGAAACCCGCTTGTGGAGCATTCATTTGTGTGGGATGCTCACCAAGCTGCATTTAATGAAAATGCAATCAAACAGCTTTAAGCCCACTGTGCGAAATCTGCGTTTGCTTGAGAGCTGCCTGTGAGCCTGATGGTGTGTGAAGTCAGTGAGCCAAATGGAGTTGTTCTCCCACAAGAACCACTCGGCTGATTCTTCTTCAATATTCAGTTCAGCAACATGCAGTGTTGCTTGATGGAATTAGTTCTTACAGCAACATCTGCATCTAGAGCCTTTGTATTGAGGGCCAGCTGAAAAGGGCTTTGGCGCTGAAGTGGTTTCTGAATGTGGAGTTGGTGGCATGTGAAACCCGCCTGTGGAGCCTTCGTTTGTGTGGGATGCTCACCAAGCTGCCCTTCAGGACAATGCACTCAAACGGCATTAAGCATAGTGTGTGAACACGTAGTTTGGTTGAGAGCTGCCTGTCAGCGTGATGGTGTATGAAGTCAGTGAGCCAAATGGAGTTGTTCTCCCACAAGAACCACTCGGCTGATTCTTCTTCAATATTCAGTTCAGCAACATGCAGTGTTGCTTGATGGAATCAGCTCTTACAGCAACATCTGCTTCTAGAGCCTTTGTATTGAGGGCTAGCTGAAAAGGGCTTTGGCGCTGAAGTGGTTTCTGAATGTGGAGTTGGTGGCATGTGAAACCCACCTGTGGAGCCTTCATTTGTGTGGGATGCTCACCAACATGCCCTTCAGGACAATGCACTCAAACGGCATTAAGCATAGTGTGTGAACACGTAGTTTGCTTGAGAGCTGCCTGTCAGCCTGATGGTGTATGAAGTCAGTGAGCCAAATGGAGTTGTTCTCCCACAAGAACCATTCGGCTGATTCTTCTTCAATATGCAGTTCAGCAACATGCAGTGTTGCTTGATGGAATTAGCTCTTACAGCAACATCTGCATCTAGAGCCTTTGTATTGAGGGCTAGCTGAAAAGGGCTTGGGCGCTGAAGTGGTTTCTGAATGTGGAGTTGGTGGCATGTGAATCCCGCCTGTGGAGCCTTCGTTTGTGTGGGATGCTCACCAACATGTCCTTCAGGACAATGCACTCAAACGGCATTAAGCATAGTGTGTGAACACGTAGTTTGCTTGAGAGCTGCCTGTGAGCCTGATGGTGTGTGAAGTCAGTGAGCCAAATGGAGTTGTTCTCCCACAAGAACCAACGGCTGATTCTTCTTCAATATGCAATTCAGCAACATGCAGTGTTGCTTGATGGAATTAGCTCTTACAGCAACATCTGCGTCTAGAGCCTTTGCATTTAGGGCTAGCTGAAAGCGGCTTTGGCGCTGAAGTGGTTTCTGAATGTGGAGTTGGTGGCATGTGAAACCCGCCTGTGGAGCCTTCGTTTGTGTGGGATGCTCACCAACCTGCCCTTCAGGACAATGCACTCAAACGGCATTATGAACACGTAGTGTGCTTGAGAGCTGCCTGTGAGCCTGATGGTGTGTGAAGTCAGTGAGCCAAATGGAGTTGTTCTCCCATAAGAACCAACGGCTTATTCTTCTCCAATATGCAGTTCAGCAACATGCAGTGTTGCTTGATGGAATTAGCTCTTACAGCAACATCTGCGTCTAGAGCCTTTGTATTTAGGGCTAGCTGAAAGCGGCTTTGGCGCTGAAGTGGTTTCTGAATGTGGAGTTGGTGGCATGTGAAACCCGCCTGTGGAGCCTTCGTTTGTGTGGGATGCTCACAAACCTGCCCTTCAGGACAATGCACTCAAACAGCATTAAGCATAGTGTGTGAACACGTAGTTTGCTTGAGAGCTGCCTGTCAGCCTGATGGTGTGTGATGTCAGTGAGCCAAATGGAGTTGTTCTCCCACAAGAACCACTCGGCTGATTCTTCTTCAATATGCAATTCAGCAACATGCAGTGTTGCTTGATGGAATTAGTTCTTACAGCAACATCTGCGTCTAGAGACTTTGTATTGAGGGCCAGCTGAAAAGGGCTTTGGCGCTGAAGTGGTTTCTGAATGTGGAGTTGGTGGCATGTGAAACCCGCCTGTGGAGCCTTCGTTTGTGTGGGATGCTCACCAAGCTGCCCTTCAGGACAATGCACTCAAACGGCATTAAGCATAGTGTGTGAACACGTAGTTTGGTTGAGAGCTGCCTGTCAGCCTGATGGTGTGTGAAGTCAGTGAGCCAAATGGAGTTGTGCTCCCATAAGAACCAACGGCTGATTCTTCTTCAATATGCAGTTCAGCAACATGCAGTGTTGCTTGATGCAATTAGCTCTTACAGCAACATCTGCGTCTAGATCCTATGTATTTAGGGCTAGCTGAAAAGGGCTTTGGCGCTGAAGTGGTTTCTGAATGTGGAGTTGGTGGCATGTGAAACCCGCCTGTGGAGCCTTCGTTTGTGTGGGATGCTTAGAACCTGCCCTTCAGGACAATGCACTCAAACGGCATTAAGCATAGTGTGTGAACACGTAGTTTGCTTGAGAGCTGCCTGTCAGCCTGATGGTGTATGAAGTCAGTGAGCCAAATGGAGTTGTTCTCCCACAAGAACCATTCGGTTGATTCTTCTTCAATATGCAATTCAGCAACATGCAGTGTTGCTTGATGGAATTAGCTCTTACAGCAACATTTGCGTCTAGAGCCTTTGTATTTAGGGCTAGCTGAAAAGGGCTTTGGCGCTGAAGTGGTTTCTGAATGTGGAGTTGTTGGCATGTGAAACCCGCCTGTGGAGCCTTCGTTTGTGTGGGATGCTCACCAACCTGCCCTTCAGGACAATGCACTCAAACGGCATTAACCATAGTGTGTGAACACGTAGTGTGCTTGAGAGCTGCCTGTCAGCCTGATGGTGTGTGAAGTCAGTGAGCCAAATGGAGTTGTTCTCCCATAAGAACCAACGGCTGATTCTTCTTCAATATGCAATTCAGGAACATGCAGTGTTGCTTGATGGAATTAGCTCTTACAGCAACATCTGCGTCTAGAGCCTTTGTATTTAGGGCTAGCTGAAAAGGGCTTTGGCGCTGAAGTGGTTTCTGAATGTGGAGTTGGTGGCATGTGAAACCCGCCTGTGGAGCCTTCGTTTGTGTGGGATGCTCACCAACCTGCCCTTCAGGACAAAGCACTCAAACGGCATGAAGCATAGTACACGAAATCTGAGTTTGCTTGAGAGCTGCCTGTCAGCCTGATGATGTGTGAAGTCAGTGAGCCAAATTGAGTAGTTCTCCCACAAGAACCACTCAGCGGATTCTTCTTCAATATGCAATTCAGCAACATGCAGTGTTGCTTGATGCAATTAGCTCTTACAGCAACATCTGCGTCTAGATCCTATGTATTTAGGGCTAGCTGAAAAGGGCTTTGGCGCTGAAGTGGTTTCTGAATGTGGAGTTGGTGGCATGTGAAACCCGCCTGTGGAGCCTTCGTTTGTGTGGGATGCTTAGAACCTGCCCTTCAGGACAATGCACTCAAACGGCATTAACCATAGTGTGTGAACACGTAGTTTGCTTGAGAGCTGCCTGTCAGCCTGATGGTGTATGAAGTCAGTGAGCCAAATGGAGTTGTTCTCCCACAAGAACCATTCGGTTGATTCTTCTTCAATATGCAATTCAGCAACATGCAGTGTTGCTTGATGGAATTAGCTCTTACAGCAACATTTGCGTATAGAGCCTTTGTATTTAGGGCTAGCTGAAAAGGGCTTTGGCGCTGAAGTGGTTTCTGAATGTGGAGTTGGTGGCATGTGAAACCTGCCTGTGGAGCCTTCGTTTGTGTGGGATGCTCACCAACCTGCCCTTCAGGACAATGCACTCAA
This sequence comes from Ochotona princeps, assembly GCF_030435755.1. Lineage (NCBI taxonomy): Eukaryota > Metazoa > Chordata > Mammalia > Lagomorpha > Ochotonidae > Ochotona > Ochotona princeps. The sequence continues at coordinate 42,112,096 of NC_080847.1, read as the reverse complement.
ACGGCATTAAGCATAGTGTGTGAACACGTAGTGTGCTTGAGAGCTGCCTGTCAGCCTGATGGTGTGTGAAGTCAGTGAGCCAAATGGAGTTGTTCTCCCATAAGAACCAACGGCTGATTCTTCTTCAATATGCAATTCAGCAACATGCAGTGTTGCTTGATGGAATTAGCTCTTACAGCAACATCTGCATCTAGAGCCTTTGTATTGAGGGCTAGCTGAAAACGGCTTTTGAGCTGAAGTGGTTTCTGAATGTGGAGTTGCTGGCATGTGAAACCCACCTGTGGAGCCTTCGTTTGTGTGGGATGCTCACCAACCTGCCCTTCAGGACAATGCACTCAAACGGCATTAAGCATAGTGTGTGAACACGTAGTTTGCTTGAGAGCTGCCTGTGAGCTTGATGGTGTGTGAAGTCAGTGATCCAAATGGAGTTGTTCTCCCACAAGAACCACTCGGCTGATTCTTCTTCAATATGCAATTCAGCAACATGCAGTGTTGCTTGATGGAATTAGCTCTTACAGCAACATCTGGGTCTAGAGCCTTTGTATTTAGGGCTAGCTGAAAAGGGCTTTGGCGCTGAAGTGGTTTCTGAATGTGGAGTTGGTGGCATGTGATACCCACCTGTGGAGGTTGGTTTGTGTGGGATGCTCACCAACCTGCCCTTCAGGACAATGCACTTAAACGGCATTAAGCATAGTGCACGAAATCTGAGTTTGCTTGAGAGCTGCCTGTCAGCCTGATGGTGTGTGAAGTCAGTGAGCCAAATGGAGTAGTTCTCCCACAAGAACCACTCGGCTGATTCTTCTTCAATATGCAGTTCAGCAACATGCAGTGTTGCTTGATGGAATTAGCTCTTACAGCAACATCTGCGTCTAGAGCCTTTGTATTGAGGGCTAGCTGAGAAGGGCTTTGGCGCTGAAGTGGTTTCTGAATGTGGAGTTGGTGGCATGTGAAAACCGCCTGTGGAGCCTTCGTTTGTGTGGGATGCTCACCAAGCTGCCCTTCAGGACAATGCACTCAAACGGCATTAAGCATAGTGCACGAAATCTGATTTTGCTTGAGAGCTGCCTGTCAGCCTGATGGTGTGTGAAGTCAGTGAGCCAAATGGAGTAGTTCTCCCACAAGAACCACTCGGCTGATTCTTCTTCAATATGCAGTTCAGCAACATGCAGTGTTGCTTGATGGAATTAGCTCTTACAGCAACATCTGCGTCTAGAGCCTTTGTATTGAGGGCTAGCTGAGAAGGGCTTTGGCGCTGAAGTGGTTTCTGAATGTGGAGTTGGTGGCATGTGAAACCCGCCTGTGGAGCCTTCATTTGTGTGGGATGCTCACGAAGCTGCCCTTCAGGACAATGCACTCAAACGGCATTAAGCATAGTGTGTGAACACGTAGTTTGCTTGAGAGCTACCTGTCAGCCTGATGGTGTGTGAAGTCAGTGAGCCAAATGGAGTTGTTCTCCCACAAGAACCACTCGGCTGATTCTTCTTCAATATTCAGTTCAGCAACATGCAGTGTTGCTTGATGGAATTAGCTCTTACAGCAACATCTGCGTCTAGAGCCTTTGTATTGAGGGCTAGCTGAGAAGGGCTTTGGCGCTGAAGTGGTTTCTGAATGTGGAGTTGGTGGCATGTGAAACCCACCTGTGGAGCCTTCGTTTGTGTGGGATGCTCACCAACCGGCCCTTCAGGACAATGCACTCAAACGGCATTAAGCATAGTACACGAAATCTGAGTTTGCTTGAGAGCTGCCTGTCAGCCTGATGGTGTGTGAAGTCAGTGAGCCAAATGGAGTTGTTCTCCCATAAGAACCAACGGCTGATTCTTCTTCAATATGCAGTTCAGCAACATGCGGTGTTGCTTGATGGAATTAGTTCTTACAGCAACATCTGCGTCTAGAGACTTTGTATTGAGGGCCAGCTGAAAACGGCTTTGGCGCTGAAGTGGTTTCTGAATGTGGAGTTGGTGGCATGTGAAACCCGCCTGTGGAGCCTTCGTTTGTGTGGGATGCTCACCAACCTGCCCTTCAGGACAAAGCACTCAAACGGCATTAAGCATAGTACACGAAATCTGTGTTTGCTTGAGAGCTGCCTGTCAGCCTGATGGTGTGTGATGTCAGTGAGCCAAATGGAGTTGTTCTCCCACAAGAACCACTCGGCTGATTCTTCTTCAATATGCAGTTCAGCAACATGCAGTGTTGCTTGATGGAATTAGTTCTTACAGCAACATCTGCATCTGGAGACTTTGTATTGAGGGCCAGCTGAAAACGGCTTTGGCGCTGAAGTGGTTTCTGAATGTGGAGTTGGTGGCATGTGAAACCCACCTGTGGAGCCTTCGTTTGTGTGGGATGCTCACCAACCTGCCCTTCAGGACAATGCACTCAAACGGCATTAAGCATAGTGTGTGAACACGTAGTTTGCTTGAGAGCTGCCTGTCAGCCTGATGGTGTGTGAAGTCAGTGAGCCAAATGGAGTTGTTCTCCCACAAGAACCACTCGGCTGATTCTTCTTCAATATGCAATTCAGCAACATGCAGTGTTGCTTGATGGAATTAGCTCTTACAGCAACATCTGCGTCTAGAGCCTTTGTATTGAGGGCTAGCTGAAAAGGGCTTTGGCGCTGAAGTGGTTTCTGAATGTGGAGTTGGTGGCATGTGAAACCCGCCTGTGGAGCCTTCGTTTGTGTGGGATGCTCACCAAGCTGCCCTTCAGGACAATGCACTCAAACGGCATTAAGCATAGTGTGTGAACACGTAGTGTGCTTGAGAGCTGCCTGTCAGCGTGATGGTGTGTGAAGTCAGTGAGCCAAATGGAGTTGTTCTCCAACAAGAACCAACGGCTGATTCTTCTCCAATATGCAGTTCAGCAACATGCAGTGTTGCTTGATGGAATTAGCTCTTACAGCAACATCTGCTTCTAGAGCCTTTGTATTGAGGGCTAGCTGAAAAGGGCTTTGGCGCTGAAGTGGTTTCTGAATGTGGAGTTGGTGGCATGTGAAACCCACCTGTGGAGCCTTCGTTTGTGTGGGATGCAAATCAACCTGCCCTTCAGGACAAGCACTCAAACGGCATTAAGCATAGTACACGAAATCTGAGTTTGCTTGAGAGCTGCCTGTCAGCCTGATGGTGTGTGATGTCAGTGAGCCAAATGGAGTTGTTCTCCCACAAGAACCACTCGGCTGATTCTTCTTCAATATTCAGTTCAGCAACATGCAGTGTTGCTTGATGGAATTAGTTCTTACAGCAACATCTGCGTCTAGAGACTTTGTATTTAGGGCCAGCTGAAAACGGCTTTGGCGCTGAAGTGGTTTCTGAATGTCGAGTTGGTGGCATGTGAAACACGCCTGTGGAGCCTCGTTTGTGTGGGATGCTCACCAACCTGCCCTTCAGGACAATGCACTCAAACGGCATTAAGCATAGTGTGTGAACACGTAGTTTGCTTGAGAGCTGCCTGTGAGCCTGATGGTGTGTGACGTCAATGAGCCAAATGGAGTTGTGCTCATACAAGAACCACTCAGGTGATTCTTCTTGAAGATGCATTTCAGGAACATGCAGTGTTGCTTGATGGAATTAGCTCTTACAGCAACATCTGCATCTAGAGCCTTAGTATTTAGGGCTAGCTGAAAAGGGCTTTGGCGCTGAAGTGGTTTCTGAATGTGGAGTTGGTGGCATGTGAAACCCACCTGTGGAGCCTTCGTTTGTGTGGGATGCAAATCAACCTGCCCTTCAGGACAAAGCACTCAAACGGCATTAAGCATAGTACACGAAATCTGAGTTTGCTTGAGAGCTGCCTGTCAGCCTGATGGTGTGTGAAGTCAGTGAGCCAAATGGAGTTGTTCTCCCACAAGAACCAACGGCTGATTCTTCTCCAATATGCAGTTCAGCAACATGCAGTGTTGCTTGATGGAATTAGCTCTTACAGCAACATCTGCGTCTAGAGCCTTTGTACTTAGGGCCAGCTGAAAAGGGCTTTGGCACTGAAGTGGTTTCTGAATGTGGAGTTGGTGGCATGTGAAACCCGCCTGTGGAGCCTTCATTTGTGTGGGATGCTCACCAACCTGCCCTTCAGGACAATGCACTCAAACGGCATTAAGCATAGTGCACGAAATCTGAGTTTGCTTGAGAGCTGCCTGTCAGCCTGATGGTGTGTGAAGTCAGTGAGCCAAATGGAGTTGTTCTCCCACAAGAACCACTCGGCTGATTCTTCTTCAATATGCAATTCAGCAACATGCAGTGTTGCTTGATGGAATTAGCTCTTACAGCAACATCTGCGTGTAGATCCTTAGTATTTAGGGCTAGCTGAAAAGGGCTTTGGCGCTGAAGTGGTTTCTGAATGTGGAGTTGTTGGCATGTGAAACCCGCCTGTGGAGCCTTCGATTGTGTGGGATGCTCACCAACCGGCCCTTCAGGACAAAGCACTCAAATGGCATTAAGCATAGTACACGAAATCTGAGTTTGCTTGAGAGCTGCCTGTCAGCCTGATGGTGTGTGATGTCAGTGAGCCAAATGGAGTTGTTCTCCCACAAGAACCACTCGGCTGATTCTTCTTCAATATGCAGTTCAGCAACATGCAGTGTTGCTTGATGGAATTAGTTCTTACAGCAACATCTGCGTCTAGAGACTTTGTATTGAGGGCCAGCTGAAAACGGCTTTGGCGCTGAAGTGGTTTCTGAATGTGGAGTTGGTGGCATGTGAAACCCGCCTGTGGAGCCTTCATTTGTGTGGGATGCTCACCAACCTGCCCTTCAGGACAATGCACTCAAACGGCATTAAGCATAGTGTGTGAACACGTAGTGTGCTTGAGAGCTGCCTGTCAGCCTGATGGTGTGTGACGTCAATGAGCCAAATGGAGTTGTGCTCATACAAGAACCACTCAGGTGATTCTTCTTGAAGATGCATTTCAGGAACATGCAGTGTTGCTTGATGGAATTAGCTCTTACAGCAACATCTGCGTCTAGAGCCTTTGTACTTAGGGCTAGCTGAAAAGGGCTTAGGCACTGAAGTGGTTTCTGAATGTGGAGTTGGTGGCATGTGAAACCCACCTGTGGAGCCTTCGTTTGTGTGGGATGCTCACCAACCTGCCCTTCAGGACTATGCACTCAAACGGCATTAAGCATAGTGCACGAAATCTGAGTTTGCTTGAGAGCTGCCTGTCAGCCTGATGGTGTGTGAAGTCAGTGAGCCAAATGGAGTTGTTCTCCCACAAGAACCACTCGGCTGATTCTTCTTCAATATGCAATTCAGCAACATGCAGTGTTGCTTGATGGAATTAGCTATTACAGCAACATCTGTATCTAGAGCCTTAGTATTTAGGGCTAGCTGAAAAGGGCTTTGGCGCTGAAGTGGTTTCTGAATGTGGAGTTGTTGGCATGTGAAACCCACCTGTGGAGCCTTCGTTTGTGTGGGATGCAAATCAACCTGCCCTTCAGGACAAAGCACTCAAACGGCATTAAGCATAGTACACGAAATCTGAGTTTGCTTGAGAGCTGCCTGTCAGCCTGATGGTGTGTGAAGTCAGTGAGCCAAATGGAGTTGTTCTCCCACAAGAACCAACGGCTGATTCTTCTTCAATATGCAATTCAGCAACATGCAGTGTTGCTTGATGGAATTAGCTCTTACAGCAACATCTGCGTCTAGAGCCTTTGTATTGAGGGCTAGCTGAAAACGGCTTTGGCGCTGAAGTGGTTTCTGAATGTGGAGTTGGTGGCATGTGAAACCCGCCTGTGGAGCCTTCGTTTGTGTGGGATGCTCACCAAGCTGCCCTTCAGGACAATGCACTCAAACGGCATTAAGCATAGTGTGTGAACACGTAGTGTGCTTGAGAGCTGCCTGTCAGCCTGATGGTGTGTGAAGTCAGTGAGCCAAATGGAGTTGTTCTCCCACAAGAACCACTCGGCTGATTCTTCTTCAATATGCAATTCAGCAACATGCAGTGTTGCTTGATGGAATTAGCTCTTACAGCAACATCTGCGTCTAGAGCCTTTGTATTGAGGGCTAGCTGAAAAGGGCTTTGGCGCCTAAGTGGTTTCTGAATGTGGAGTTGGTGGCATGTGAAACCCGCCTGTGGAGCCTTCGTTTGTGTGGGATGCTCACCAAGCTGCCCTTCAGGACAATGCACTCAAACGGCATTAAGCATAGTGTGTGAACACGTAGTGTGCTTGAGAGCTGCCTGTCAGCCTGATGGTGTGTGAAGTCAGTGAGCCAAATGGAGTTGTTCTCCCACAAGAACCAACGGCTGATTCTTCTCCAATATGCAGTTCAGCAACATGCAGTGTTGCTTGATGGAATTAGCTCTTACAGCCACATCTGCTTCTAGAGCCTTTGTATTGAGGGCTAGCTGAAAAGGGCTTTGGCACTGAAGTGGTTTCTGAATGTGGAGTTGGTGGCATGTGAAACCCACCTGTGGAGCCTTCGTTTGTGTGGGATGCAAATCAACCTGCCCTTCAGGACAATGCACTCAAACGGCATTAAGCATAGTACACGAAATCTGAGTTTGCTTGAGAGCTGCCTGTCAGCCTGATGGTGTGTGAAGTCAATGAGCCAAATGGAGTTGTGCTCATACAAGAACCACTCAGGTGATTCTTCTTCAAGATGCATTTCAGGAACATGCAGTGTTGCTTGATGGAATTAGCTCTTACAGCAACATCTGCGTCTAGAGCCTTTGTACTTAGGGCTAGCTGAAAAGGGCTTTGGCACTGAAGTGGTTTCTGAATGTGGAGTTGGTGGCATGTGAAACCCGCCTGTGGAGCCTTCGTTTGTGTGGGATGCTCACCAACCTGCCCTTCAGGACAATGCACTCAAACGGCATTAAGCATAGTGCACGAAATCTGAGTTTGCTTGAGAGCTGCCTGTCAGCCTGATGGTGTGTGAAGTCAGTGAGCCAAATGGAGTTGTTCTCCCACAAGAACCACTCGGCTGATTCTTCTTCAATATGCAATTCAGCAACATGCAGTGTTGCTTGATGGAATTAGCTCTTACAGCAACATCTGCATCTAGAGCCTTAGTATTTAGGGCTAGCTGAAAAGGGCTTTGGCGCTGAAGTGGTTTCTGAATGTGGAGTTGTTGGCATGTGAAACCCACCTGTGGAGCCTTCGTTTGTGTGGGATGCAAATCAACCTGCCCTTCAGGACAAAGCACTCAAACGGCATTAAGCATAGTACACGAAATCTGAGTTTGCTTGAGAGCTGCCTGTCAGCCTGATGGTGTGTGAAGTCAGTGAGCCAAATGGAGTTGTTCTCCCACAAGAACCAACGGCTGATTCTTCTTCAATATGCAATTCAGCAACATGCAGTGTTGCTTGATGGAATTAGCTCTTACAGCAACATCTGCGTCTAGAGCCTTTGTATTGAGGGCTAGCTGAAAACGGCTTTGGCGCTGAAGTGGTTTCTGAATGTGGAGTTGGTGGCATGTGAAACCCGCCTGTGGAGCCTTCGTTTGTGTGGGATGCTCACCAACCTGCCCTTCAGGACAATGCACTCAAACGGCATTAAGCATAGTGTGTGAACACGTAGTGTGCTTGCGAGCTGCCTGTCAGCCTGATGGTGTGTGAAGTCAGTGAGCCAAATGGAGTTGTTCTCCCACAAGAACCAACGGCTGATTCTTCTTCAATATGCAGTTCAGCAACATGCAGTGTTGCTTGATGGAATTAACTCTTACAGCAACATCTGCGTCTAGAGCCTTTGTATTTAGGGCTAGCTGAAAAGGGCTTTGGCACTGAAGTGGTTTCTGAATGTGGAGTTGGTGGCATGTGAAACCCGCCTGTGGAGCCTTCGTTTGTGTGGGATGCTCACCAACCTGCCCTTCAGGACAATGCACTCAAACGGCATTAAGCATAGTGTGTGAACACGTAGTTTGCTTGAGAGCTGCCTGTGAGCCTGATGGTGTGTGAAGTCAGTGAGCCAAATGGAGTTGTTCTCCCACAAGAACCACTCGGCTGATTCTTCTTCAATATTCAGTTCAGCAACATGCAGTGTTGCTTGATGGAATTAGTTCTTACAGCAACATCTGCGTCTAGAGCCTTTGTATTGAGGGCCAGCTGAAAACGGATTTGGAGCTGAAGTGGTTTCTGAATGTGGAGTTGGTGGCATGTGAAACCCGCCTGTGGAGCCTTCGTTTGTGTGGGATGCTCACCAAGCTGCCCTTCAGGACAATGCACTCAAACGGCATTAAGCATAGTGTGTGAACACGTAGTTTGCTTGAGAGCTGCCTGTCAGCCTGATGGTGTGTGAAGTCAGTGAGCCAAATGGAGTTTTTCTCCCATAAGAACCAACGGCTGATTCTTCTTCAATATGCAGTTCAGCAACATGCAGTGTTGCTTGATGCAATTAGCTCTTACAGCAACATCTGCGTCTAGATCCTATGTATTTAGGGCTAGCTGAAAAGGGCTTTGGCGCTGAAGTGGTTTCTGAATGTGGAGTTGGTGGCATGTGAAACCCGCCTGTGGAGCCTTCGTTTGTGCGGGATGCTTAGAACCTGCCCTTCAGGACAATGCACTCAAACGGCATTAAGCATAGTGTGTGAACACGTAGTTTGCTTGAGAGCTGCCTGTCAGCCTGATGGTGTATGAAGTCAGTGAGCCAAATGGAGTTGTTCTCCCACAAGAACCATTCGGCTGATTCTTCTTCAATATGTAATTCAGCAACATGCAGTGTTGCTTGATGGAATTAGCTCTTACAGCAACATCTGCATCTAGAGCCTTTGTATTTAGGGCTAGCTGAAAAGGGCTTTGGCGCTGAAGTGGTTTCTGAATGTGGAGTTGGTGGCATGTGAAACCCGCCTGTGGAGCCTTCGTTTGTGTGGGATGCTCACCAAGCTGCCCTTCAGGACAATGCACTCAAACGGCATTAAGCATAGTGTGTGAATACGTAGTGTGCTTGAGAGCTGCCTGTCAGCCTGATGGTGTGTGAAGTCAGTGAGCCAAATGGAGTTGTTCTCCCATAAGAACCAACGGCTGATTCTTCTCCAATATGCAGTTCAGCAACATGCAGTGTTGCTTGATGGAATTAGCTCTTACAGCAACATCTGCGTCTAGAGCCTTTGTATTGAGGGCTAGCTGAAAAGGGCTTTGGCACTGAAGTGGTTTCTGAATGTGGAGTTGGTGGCATGTGAAACCCGCCTGTGGAGCCTTCGTTTGTGTGGGATGCTCACCAACCTGCCCTTCAGGACAATGCACTCAAACGGCATTAAGCATAGTGCACGAAATCTGAGTTTGCTTGAGAGCTGCCTGTCAGCCTGATGGTGTGTGAAGTCAGTGAGCCAAATGGAGTTGTTCTCCCACAAGAACCACTCGGCTGATTCTTCTTCAATATGCAATTCAGCAACATGCAGTGTTGCTTGATGGAATTAGCTCTTACAGCAACATCTGCGACTAGATCCTTAGTATTTAGGGCTAGCTGAAAAGGGCTTTGGCGCTGAAGTGGTTTCTGAATGTGGAGTTGTTGGCATGTGAAACCCACCTGTGGAGCCTTCGTTTGTGTGGGATGCAAATCAACCTGCCCTTCAGGACAAAGCACTCAAACGGCATTAAGCATAGTACACGAAATCTGAGTTTGCTTGAGAGCTGCCTGTCAGCCTGATGGTGTGTGAAGTCAGTGAGCCAAATGGAGTTGTTCTCCCACAAGAACCACTCGGCTGATTCTTCTTCAATATGCAGTTCAGCAACATGCAGTGTTGCTTGATGGAATTAGTTCTTACAGCAACATCTGCGTCTAGAGACTTTGTATTGAGGGCCAGCTGAAAACGGCTTTGGCGCTGAAGTGGTTTCTGAATGTGGAGTTGGTGGCATGTGAAACCCGCCTGTGGAGCCTTCGTTTGTGTGGGATGCTCACCAAGCTGCCCTTCGGGACAATGCACTCAAACGGCATTAAGCATAGTGTGTGAACACGTAGTGTGCTTGAGAGCTGCCTGTCAGCCTGATGGTGTGTGAAGTCAGTGAGCCAAATGGAGTTGTTCTCCCACAAGAACCACTCGGCTGATTCTTCTTCAATATGCAATTCAGCAACATGCAGTGTTGCTTGATGGAATTAGCTCTTACAGCAACATCTGCGTCTAGAGCCTTTGTATTGAGGGCTAGCTGAAAAGGGCTTTGGCGCTGAAGTGGTTTCTGAATGTGGAGTTGGTGGCATGTGAAACCCGCCTGTGGAGCCTTCGTTTGTGTGGGATGCTCACCAAGCTGCCCTTCAGGACAATGCACTCAAACGGCATTAAGCATAGTGTGTGAACACGTAGTGTGCTTGAGAGCTGCCTGTCAGCCTGATGGTGTGTGAAGTCAGTGAGCCAAATGGAGTTGTTCTCCCACAAGAACCAACGGCTGATTCTTCTCCAATATGCAGTTCAGCAACATGCAGTGTTGCTTGATGGAATTAGCTCTTACAGCAACATCTGCTTCTAGAGCCTTTGTATTGAGGGCTAGCTGAAAAGGGCTTTGGCGCTGAAGTGGTTTCTGAATGTGGAGTTGGTGGCATGTGAAACCCACCTGTGGAGCCTTCGTTTGTGTGGGATGCAAATCAACCTGCCCTTCAGGACAAGCACTCAAACGGCATTAAGCATAGTACACGAAATCTGAGTTTGCTTGAGAGCTGCCTGTCAGCCTGATGGTGTGTGATGTCAGTGAGCCAAATGGAGTTGTTCTCCCACAAGAACCACTCGGCTGATTCTTCTTCAATATTCAGTTCAGCAACATGCAGTGTTGCTTGATGGAATTAGTTCTTACAGCAACATCTGCGTCTAGAGACTTTGTATTTAGGGCCAGCTGAAAACGGCTTTGGCGCTGAAGTGGTTTCTGAATGTCGAGTTGGTGGCATGTGAAACACGCCTGTGGAGCCTTCGTTTGTGTGGGATGCTCACCAACCTGCCCTTCAGGACAATGCACTCAAACGGCATTAAGCATAGTGTGTGAACACGTAGTTTGCTTGAGAGCTGCCTGTGAGCCTGATGGTGTGTGAAGTCAATGAGCCAAATGGAGTTGTGTTCATACAAGAACCACTCAGGTGATTCTTCTTGAAGATGCATTTCAGGAACATGCAGTGTTGCTTGATGGAATTAGCTCTTACAGCAACATCTGCGTCTAGAGCCTTTGTACTTAGGGCTAGCTGAAAAGGGCTTTGGCACTGAAGTGGTTTCTGAATGTGGAGTTGTTGGCATGTGAAACCCACCTGTGGAGCCTTCGTTTGTGTGGGATGCTCACCAACCTGCCCTTCAGGACTATGCACTCAAACGGCATTAAGCATAGTGCACGAAATCTGAGTTTGCTTGAGAGCTGCCTGTCAGCCTGATGGTGTGTGAAGTCAGTGAGCCAAATGGAGTTGTTCTCCCACAAGAACCACTCGGCTGATTCTTCTTCAATATGCAATTCAGCAACATGCAGTGTTGCTTGATGGAATTAGCTCTTACAGCAACATCTGCATCTAGAGCCTTAGTATTTAGGGGTAGCTGAAAAGGGCTTTGGCGCTGAAGTGGTTTCTGAATGTGGAGTTGTTGGCATGTGAAACCCACCTGTGGAGCCTTCGTTTGTGTGGGATGCAAATCAACCTGCCCTTCAGGACAAAGCACTCAAACGGCATTAAGCATAGTACACGAAATCTGAGTTTGCTTGAGAGCTGCCTGTCAGCCTGATGGTGTGTGAAGTCAGTGAGCCAAATGGAGTTGTTCTCCCACAAGAACCAACGGCTGATTCTTCTTCAATATGCAATTCAGCAACATGCAGTGTTGCTTGATGGAATTAGCTCTTACAGCAACATCTGCGTCTAGAGCCTTTGTATTGAGGGCTAGCTGAAAACGGCTTTGGCGCTGAAGTGGTTTCTGAATGTGGAGTTGGTGGCATGTGAAACCCGCCTGTGGAGCCTTCGTTTGTGTGGGATGCTCACCAAGCTGCACTTCAGGACAATGCACTCAAACGGCATTAAGCATAGTGTGTGAACACGTAGTGTGCTTGAGAGCTGCCTGTCAGCCTGATGGTGTGTGAAGTCAGTGAGCCAAATGGAGTTGTTCTCCCACAAGAACCACTCGGCTGATTCTTCTTCAATATGCAATTCAGCAACATGCAGTGTTGCTTGATGGAATTAGCTCTTACAGCAACATCTGCGTCTAGAGCCTTTGTATTGAGGGCTAGCTGAAAAGGGCTTTGGCGCTGAAGTGGTTTCTGAATGTGGAGTTGGTGGCATGTGAAACCCGCCTGTGGAGCCTTCGTTTGTGTGGGATGCTCACCAAGCTGCCCTTCAGGACAATGCACTCAAACGGCATTAAGTATAGTGTGTGAACACGTAGTGTGCTTGAGAGCTGCCTGTCAGCCTGATGGTGTGTGAAGTCAGTGAGCCAAATGGAGTTGTTCTCCCACAAGAACCACTCGGCTGATTCTTCTCCAATATGCAGTTCAGCAACATGCAGTGTTGCTTGATGGAATTAGCTCTTACAGCAACATCTGCTTCTAGAGCCTTTGTATTGAGGGCTAGCTGAAAAGGGCTTTGGCGCTGAAGTGGTTTCTGAATGTGGAGTTGGTGGCATGTGAAACCCACCTGTGGAGCCTTCGTTTGTGTGGGATGCAAATCAACCTGCCCTTCAGGACAAGCACTCAAACGGCATTAAGCATAGTACACGAAATCTGAGTTTGCTTGAGAGCTGCCTGTCAGCCTGATGGTGTGTGATGTCAGTGAGCCAAATGGAGTTGTTCTCCCACAAGAACCACTCGGCTGATTCTTCTTCAATATTCAGTTCAGCAACATGCAGTGTTGCTTGATGGAATTAATTCTTACAGCAACATCTGCGTCTAGAGACTTTGTATTTAGGGCCAGCTGAAAACGGCTTTGGCGCTGAAGTGGTTTCTGAATGTCGAGTTGGTGGCATGTGAAACACGCCTGTGGAGCCTTCGTTTGTGTGGGATGCTCACCAACCTGCCCTTCAGGACAATGCACTCAAACGGCATTAAGCATAGTGTGTGAACACGTAGTTTGCTTGAGAGCTGCCTGTGAGCCTGATGGTGTGTGAAGTCAATGAGCCAAATGGAGTTGTGTTCATACAAGAACCACTCAGGTGATTCTTCTTGAAGATGCATTTCAGGAACATGCAGTGTTGCTTGATGGAATTAGCTCTTACAGCAACATCTGCGTCTAGAGCCTTTGTACTTAGGGCTAGCTGAAAAGGGCTTTGGCACTGAAGTGGTTTCTGAATGTGGAGTTGGTGGCATGTGAAACCCACCTGTGGAGCCTTCGTTTGTGTGGGATGCTCACCAACCTGCCCTTCAGGACTATGCACTCAAACGGCATTAAGCATAGTGCACGAAATCTGAGTTTGCTTGAGAGCTGCCTGTCAGCCTGATGGTGTGTGAAGTCAGTGAGCCAAATGGAGTTGTTCTCCCACAAGAACCACTCGGCTGATTCTTCTTCAATATGCAATTCAGCAACATGCAGTGTTGCTTGATGGAATTAGCTCTTACAGCAACATCTGCATCTAGAGCCTTAGTATTTAGGGCTAGCTGAAAAGGGCTTTGGCGCTGAAGTGGTTTCTGAATGTGGAGTTGTTGGCATGTGAAACCCACCTGTGGAGCCTTCGTTTGTGTGGGATGCAAATCAACCTGCCCTTCAGGACAAAGCACTCAAACGGCATTAAGCATAGTACACGAAATCTGAGTTTGCTTGAGAGCTGCCTGTCAGCCTGATGGTGTGTGAAGTCAGTGAGCCAAATGGAGTTGTTCTCCCACAAGAACCAACGGCTGATTCTTCTTCAATATGCAATTCAGCAACATGCAGTGTTGCTTGATGGAATTAGCTCTTACAGCAACATCTGCGTCTAGAGCCTTTGTATTGAGGGCTAGCTGAAAACGGCTTTGGCGCTGAAGTGGTTTCTGAATGTGGAGTTGGTGGCATGTGAAACCCGCCTGTGGAGCCTTCGTTTGTGTGGGATGCTCACCAAGCTGCACTTCAGGACAATGCACTCAAACGGCATTAAGCATAGTGTGTGAACACGTAGTGTGCTTGAGAGCTGCCTGTCAGCCTGATGGTGTGTGAAGTCAGTGAGCCAAATGGAGTTGTTCTCCCACAAGAACCACTCGGCTGATTCTTCTTCAATATGCAATTCAGCAACATGCAGTGTTGCTTGATGGAATTAGCTCTTACAGCAACATCTGCGTCTAGAGCCTTTGTATTGAGGGCTAGCTGAAAAGGGCTTTGGCGCTGAAGTGGTTTCTGAATGTGGAGTTGGTGGCATGTGAAACCCGCCTGTGGAGCCTTCGTTTGTGTGGGATGCTCACCAAGCTGCCCTTCAGGACAATGCACTCAAACGGCATTAAGCATAGTGTGTGAACACGTAGTGTGCTTGAGAGCTGCCTGTCAGCCTGATGGTGTGTGAAGTCAGTGAGCCAAATGGAGTTGTTCTCCCACAAGAACCAACGGCTGATTCTTCTCCAATATGCAGTTCAGCAACATGCAGTGTTGCTTGATGGAATTAGCTCTTACAGCCACATCTGCTTCTAGAGCCTTTGTATTGAGGGCTAGCTGAAAAGGGCTTTGGCGCTGAAGTGGTTTCTGAATGTGGAGTTGGTGGCATGTGAAACCCACCTGTGGAGCCTTCGTTTGTGTGGGATGCAAATCAACCTGCCCTTCAGGACAAGCACTCAAACGGCATTAAGCATAGTACACGAAATCTGAGTTTGCTTGAGAGCTGCCTGTCAGCCTGATGGTGTGTGATGTCAGTGAGCCAAATGGAGTTGTTCTCCCACAAGAACCACTCGGCTGATTCTTCTTCAATATTCAGTTCAGCAACATGCAGTGTTGCTTGATGGAATTAGTTCTTACAGCAACATCTGCGTCTAGAGACTTTGTATTTAGGGCCAGCTGAAAAGGGCTTTGGCGCTGAAGTGGTTTCTGAATGTCGAGTTGGTGGCATGTGAAACACGCCTGTGGAGCCTTCGTTTGTGCGGGATGCTTAGAACGTGCCCTTCAGGACAATGCACTCAAACGGCATTAAGCATAGTGTGTGAACACGTAGTGTGCTTGAGAGCTGCCTGTCAGCCTGATGGTGTATGAAGTCAGTGAGCCAAATGGAGTTGTTCTCCCACAAGAAGCACTCGGCTGATTCTTCTTCAATATGCAATTCAACAACATGCAGTGTTGCTTGATGGAATTAGCTCTTACAGCAACATCTGCATCTAGAGCCTTTGTATTGAGGGCTAGCTGAAAAGGGCTTTGGCGCTGAAGTGGTTTCTGAATGTGGAGTTGGTGGCATGTGAAACCTGCCTGTGGAGCCTTCGTTTGTGTGGGATGCTCACCAACCGGTCCTTCAGGACAATGCACTCAAACGGCATTAAGCATAGTGTGTGAACACGTAGTGTGCTTGAGAGCTGCCTGTGAGCCTGATGGTGTGTGAAGTCAGTGAGCCAAATGGAGTTGTTCTCCCATAAGAACCAACGGCTGATTCTTCTTCAATATTCAGTTCAGCAACATGCAGTGTTGCTTGATGGAATTAGCTCTTACAGCAACATCTGCGTCTAGAGCCTTTGTATTGAGGGCTAGCTGAGAAGGGCTTTGGCGCTGAAGTGGTTTCTGAATGTGGAGTTGGTGGCATGTGAAACCCACCTGTGGAGCCTTCGTTTGTGTGGGATGCTCACCAACCGGCCCTTCAGGACAATGCACTCAAACGGCATTAAGCATAGTGTGTGAACACGTAGTGTGCTTGAGAGCTGCCTGTGAGCCTGATGGTGTGTGAAGTCAGTGAGCCAAATGGAGTTGTTCTCCCATAAGAACCAACGGCTGATTCTTCTTCAATATGCAGTTCAGCAACATGCAGTTTTGCTTGATGGAATTAGCTCTTCCAGCAACATCTGCTTCTAGAGCCTTTGTATTTAGGGCTAGCCGAAAAGGGCTTTGGCACTGAAGTGGTTTCTGAATGTGGAGTTGGTGGCATGTGAAACCCGCCTGTGGAGCCTTCGTTTGTGTGGGTTGCTCACCAACCTGCCCTTCAGGACAATGCACTCAAACGGCATTAAGCATAGTGTGTGAACACGTAGTTTGCTTGAGAGCTGAATGTCAGCCTGATGGTGTGTGAAGTCAGTGAGCCAAATGGAGTTGTTCTCCCACAAGAACCAACGGCTGATTCTTCTTCAATATGCAATTCAGCAACATGCAGTGTTGCTTGATGGAATTAGCTCTTACAGCAACATCTGCGTCTAGAGCCTTTGTATTGAGGGCTAGCTGAAAACGGCTTTGGCGCTGAAGTGGTTTCTGAATGTGGAGTTGGTGGCATGTGAAAGCCGCCTGTGGAGCCTTCGTTTGTGCGGGATGCTCACCAAGCTGCCCTTCAGGACAATGCACTCAAACGGCATTAAGCATAGTGTGTGAATACGTAGTGTGCTTGAGAGCTGCCTGTCAGCCTGATGGTGTGTGAAGTCAGTGAGCCAAATGGAGTTGTTCTCCCATAAGAACCAACGGCTGATTCTTCTCCAATATGCAGTTCAGCAACATGCAGTGTTGCTTGATGGAATTAGCTCTTACAGCAACATCTGCATCTAGAGCCTTTGTACTTAGGGCTAGCTGAAAAGGGCTTTGGCACTGAAGTGGTTTCTGAATGTGGAGTTGGTGGCATGTGAAACCCGCCTGTGGAGCCTTCGTTTGTGTGGGATGCTCACCAAGCTGCCCTTCAGGACAATGCACTCAAACGGCGTTAAGCATAGTGTGTGAACACGTAGTTTGCTTGAGAGCTGCCTGTCAGCCTGATGGTGTGTGAAGTCAGTGAGCCAAATGGAGTAGTTCTCCCACAAGAACCACTCGGCTGATTCTTCTTCAATATGCAATTCAGCAACATGCAGTGTTGCTTGATGGAATTAGCTCTTACAGCAACATCTGCGTCTAGATCCTTAGTATTTAGGGCTAGCTGAAAAGGGCTTTGGCGCTGAAGTGGTTTCTGAATGTGGAGTTGGTGGCATGTGAAACCCACCTGTGGAGCCTTCGTTTGTGTGGGATGCAAATCAACCTGCCCTTTAGGACAAAGCACTGAAACGGCATTAAGCATAGTACACGAAATCTGAGTTTGCTTGAGAGCTGCCTGTCAGCCTGATGGTGTGTGAAGTCAGTGAGCCAAATGGAGTTGTTCTCCCACAAGAACCAGTCGGCTGATTCTTCTTCAATATGCAGTTCAGCAACATGCAGTGTTGCTTGATGGAATTAGTTCTTACAGCAACATCTGCATCTAGAGACTTTGTATTGAGGGCCAGCTGAAAACGGCTTTGGCGCTGAAGTGGTTTCTGAATGTGGAGTTGGTGGCATGTGAAACCCGCCTGTGGAGCCTTCGTTTGTGTGGGATGCTCACCAAGCTGCCCTTCAGGACAATGCACTCAAACGGCATTAAGCATAGTGTGTGAATACGTAGTGTGCTTGAGAGCTGCCTGTCAGCCTGATGGTGTGTGAAGTCAGTGAGCCAAATGGAGTTGTTCTCCCACAAGAACCAGTCGGCTGATTCTTCTTCAATATTCAGTTCAGCAACATGCAGTGTTGCTTGATGGAATTAGCTCTTACAGCAACATCTGCGTGTAGAGCCTTTGTATTTAGGGCTAGCTGAAAAGGGCTTTGGCGCTGAAGTGGTTTCTGAATGTGGAGTTGGTGGCATGTGAAACCCGCCTGTGGAGCCTTCGTTTGTGTGGGATGCTCACCAAGCTGCCCTTCAGGACAATGCTCTCAAACGGCATTAAGCATAGTATACGAAATCTGAGTTTGCTTGAGAGCTGCATTTCAGCCTGATGGTGTGTGATGTCAGTGAGCCAAATGGAGTTGTTCTCCCACAAGAACCACTCGGCTGACTCTTCTTCAATATTCAGTTCAGCAACATGCAGTGTTGCTTGATGGAATTAGTTCTTACAGCAACATCTGCGTCTAGAGCCTTTGTATTGAGGGCCAGCTGAAAACGGATTTGGAGCTGAAGTGGTTTCTGAATGTGGAGTTGGTGGCATGTGAAACCCGCCTGTGGAGCCTTCGTTTGTGTGGGATGCTCACGAAGCTGCCCTTCAGGACAATGCACTCAAACGGCATTAAGCATAGTGTGTGAACACGTAGTTTGCTTGAGAGCTGCCTGTCAGCCTGATGGTGTGTGAAGTCAGTGAGCCAAATGGAGTTGTTCTCCCATAAGAACCAATGGCTGATTCTTCTTCAATATGCAGTTCTGCAACATGCAGTGTTGCTTGATGCAATTAGCTCTTACAGCAACATCTGCGTCTAGATCCTATGTATTTAGGGCTAGCTGAAAAGGGCTTTGGCGCTGAAGTGGTTTCTGAATGTGGAGTTGGTGGCATGTGAAACCCGCCTGTGGAGCCTTCGTTTGTGCGGGATGCTTAGAACCTGCCCTTCAGGACAATGCACTCAAACGGCATTAAGCATAGTGTGTGAACACGTAGTTTGCTTGAAAGCTGCCTGTCAGCCTGATGGTGTATGAAGTCAGTGAGCCAAATGGAGTTGTTCTCCCACAAGAACCATTCGGCTGATTCTTCTTCAATATGTAATTCAGCAACATGCAGTGTTGCTTGATGGAATTAGCTCTTACAGCAACATCTGCGTCTAGAGCCTTTGTACTGAGGGCTAGCTGAAAAGGGCTTTGGCGCTGAAGTGGTTTCTGAATGTGGAGTTGGTGGCATGTGAAACCCGCCTGTGGAGCCTTCGTTTGTGTGGGATGCTCACCAACCTGCCCTTCAGGACAATGCACTCAAACGGCATTAAGCATAGTGTGTGAACACGTAGTGTGCTTGAGAGCTGCCTGTGAGCTTGATGGTGTGTGAAGTCAGTGAGCCAAATGGAGTTGTTCTCCCACAAGAACCACTCGGCTGATTCTTCTTAAATATGCAATTCAGCAACATGCAGTGTTGCTTGATGGAATTAGCTGTTACAGCAACATCTGCGTCTAGAGCCTTTGTATTGAGGGCTAGCTGAAAACGGCTTTGGCGCTGAAGTGGTTTCTGAATGTGGAGTTGGTGGCATGTGAAACCCACCTGTGGAGCCTTCGTTTGTGTGGGATGCAAATCAACCTGCCCTTCAGGACAAGCACTCAAACGGCATTAAGCATAGTACACGAAATCTGAGTTTGCTTGAGAGCTGCCTGTCAGCCTGATGGTGTGTGATGTCAGTGAGCCAAATGGAGTTGTTCTCCCACAAGAACCACTCGGCTGATTCTTCTTCAATATTCAGTTCAGCAACATGCAGTGTTGCTTGATGGAATTAGTTCTTACAGCAACATCTGCGTCTAGAGACTTTGTATTTAGGGCCAGCTGAAAAGGGCTTTGGCGCTGAAGTGGTTTCTGAATGTCGAGTTGGTGGCATGTGAAACACGCCTGTGGAGCCTTCGTTTGTGCGGGATGCTTAGAACCTGCCCTTCAGGACAATGCACTCAAACGGCATTAAGCATAGTGTGTGAACACGTAGTGTGCTTGAGAGCTGCCTGTGAGCCTGATGGTGTGTGAAGTCAGTGAGCCAAATGGAGTTGTTCTCCCACAAGAACCACTCGGCTGATTCTTCTTCAATATGCAGTTCAGCAACATGCAGTGTTGCTTGATGGAATTAGCTCTTACAGCAACATCTGCGTCTAGAGCCTTTGTATTTAGGGCTAGCTGAAAAGGGCTTTGGCACTGAAGTGGTTTCTGAATGTGGAGTTGGTGGCATGTGAAACCCGCCTGTGGAGCCTTCGTTTGTGTGGAATGCACACCAACCTGCCCTTCAGGACAATGCACTCAAATGGCATTAAGCATAGTGTGTGAACATGTAGTTTGCTTGAGAGCTGCCTGTCAGCCTGATGGTGTGTGAAGTCAGTGAGCCAAATGGAGTTGTTCTCCCACAAGAACCACTCGGCTGATTCTTCTTCAATATGCAATTCAACAACATGCAGTGTTGCTTGATGGAATTAGCTCTTACAGCAACATCTGCATCTAGAGCCTTTGTATTGAGGGCTAGCTGAAAAGGGCTTTGGCGCTGAAGTGGTTTCTGAATGTGGAGTTGGTGGCATGTGAAACCTGCCTGTGGAGCCTTCGTTTGTGTGGGATGCTCACCAACCGGTCCTTCAGGACAATGCACTCAAGCGGCATTAAGCATAGTGTGTGAACACGTAGTGTGCTTGAGAGCTGCCTGTGAGCCTGATGGTGTGTGAAGTCAGTGAGCCAAATGGAGTTGTTCTCCCATAAGAACCAACGGCTGATTCTTCTTCAATATGCAGTTCAGCAACATGCAGTGTTGCTTGATGGAATTAGCTCTTACAGCAACATCTGCGTCTAGAGCCTTTGTATTTAGGGTTAGCTGAAAACGGCTTTTGAGCTGAAGTGGTTTCTGAATGTGGAGTTGGTGGCATGTGAAACCCACCTGTGGAGCCTTCGTTTGTGTGGGATGCTCACCAAGCTGCCCTTCAGGACAATGCACTCAAACGGCATTAAGCATAGTGTGTGAACACGTAGTTTGCTTGAGAGCTGCCTGTGAGCTTGATGGTGTGTGAAGTCAGTGAGCCAAATGGAGTTGTTCTCCCACAAGAACCAACGGCTGATTCTTCTTCAATATGCAATTCAGCAACATGCAGTGTTGCTTGATGGAATTAGCTCTTACAGCAACATCTGCGTCTAGAGCCTTTGTATTTAGGGTTAGCTGAAAAGGGCTTTGGCGCTGAAGTGGTTTCTGAATGTGGAGTTGGTGGCATGTGAAACCCGCCTGTGGAGCCTTCGTTTGTGCGGGATGCTTAGAACCTGCCCTTCAGGACAATGCACTCAAACGGCATTAAGCATAGTGTGTGAACACGTAGTTTGCTTGAGAGCTGCCTGTCAGCCTGATGGTGTATGAAGTCAGTGAGCCAAATGGAGTTGTTCTCCCACAAGAACCATTCGGCTGATTCTTCTTCAATATGTAATTCAGCAACATGCAGTGTTGCTTGATGGAATTAGCTCTTACAGCAACATCTGCGTCTAGAGCCTTTGTACTGAGGGCTAGCTGAAAAGGGCTTTGGCGCTGAAGTGGTTTCTGAATGTGGAGTTGGTGGCATGTGAAACCCGCCTGTGGAGCCTTCGTTTGTGTGGGATGCTCACCAACCTGCCCTTCAGGACAATGCACTCAAACGGCATTAAGCATAGTGTGTGAACACGTAGTGTGCTTGAGAGCTGCCTGTGATCTTGATGGTGTGTGAAGTCAGTGAGCCAAATGGAGTTGTTCTCCCACAAGAACCACTCGGCTGATTCTTCTTCAATATGCAATTCAGCAACATGCAGTGTTGCTTGATGGAATTAGCTCTTACAGCAACATCTGCGTCTAGAGCCTTTGTATTGAGGGCTAGCTGAAAACGGCTTTGGCGCTGAAGTGGTTTCTGAATGTGGAGTTGGTGGCATGTGAAACCCGCCTGTGGAACCTTCGTTTGTGTGGGATGCAAACCAACATGCCCTTCAGGACAAAACACTCAAATGGCATTAAGCATAATACACGAAATCTGAGTTTGCTTGAGAGCTGCCTGTCAGCCTGATGGTGTGTGAAGTCAGTGAGCCAAATGGAGTTGTTCTCCCACAAGAACCAGTCGGCTGATTCTTCTTCAATATTCAGTTCAGCAACATGCAGTGTTGCTTGATGGAATTAGTTCTTACAGCAACATCTGCATCTAGAGCCTTTGTATTGAGGGCTAGCTGAAAAGGGCTTTGGCGCTGAAGTGGTTTCTGAATGTGGAGTTGGTGGCATGTGAAACCCGCCTGCGGAGCCTTCGTTTGTGTGGGATGCTCACCAACCTGCCCTTCAGGACAATGCACTCAAACGGCATTAAGCATAGTGTGTGAACACGTAGTGTGCTTGAGAGCTGCCTGTGAGCCTGATGGTGTGTGAAGTCATTGAGCCAAATGGAGTTGTTCTCCCACAAGAACCACTCGGCTGATTCTTCTTCAATATGCAGTTCAGCAACATGCAGTGTTGCTTGATGGAATTAGCTCTTACAGCAACATCTGCGTCTAGAGCCTTTGTATTTAGGGCTAGCTGAAAAGGGCTTTGGCCCTGAAGTGGTTTCTGAATGTGGAGTTGGTGGCATGTGAAACCCGCCTGTGGAGCCTTCGTTTGTGTGGAATGCACACCAACCTGCCCTTCAGGACAATGCACTCAAATGGCATTAAGCATAGTGTGTGAACATGTAGTTTGCTTGAGAGCTGCCTGTCAGTCTGATGGTGTGTGAAGTCAGTGAGCCAAATGGAGTTGTTCTCCCACAAGAACCACTCGGCTGATTCTTCTTCAATATGCAATTCAACAACATGCAGTGTTGCTTGATGGAATTAGCTCTTACAGCAACATCTGCATATAGAGCCTTTGTATTGAGGGCTAGCTGAAAAGGGCTTTGGCGCTGAAGTGATTTCTGAATGTGGAGTTGGTGGCATGTGAAACCTGCCTGTGGAGCCTTCGTTTGTGTGGGATGCTCACCAACCGGTCCTTCAGGACAATGCACTCAAACGGCATTAAGCATAGTGTGTGAACACGTAGTGTGCTTGAGAGCTGCCTGTGAGCCTGATGGTGTGTGAAGTCAGTGAGCCAAATGGAGTTGTTCTCCCATAAGAACCAACGGCTGATTCTTCTTCAATATGCAGTTCAGCAACATGCAGTGTTGCTTGATGGAATTAGCTCTTACAGCAACATCTGCGTCTAGAGCCTTTGTATTTAGGGTTAGCTGAAAAGGGCTTTGGCGCTGAAGTGGTTTCTGAATGTGGAGTTGGTGGCATGTGAAACCCGCCTGTGGAGCCTTCGTTTGTGTGGGATGCAAACCAACCTGCCCTTCAGGACAATGCACTCAAACGGCATTAAGCATAGTACACGAAACCTGAGTTTGCTTGAGAGCTGCCTGTCAGCCTGATGGTGTGTGAAGTCAGTGAGACAAATGGAGTTGTTCTCCCATAAGAACCAACGGCTGATTCTTCTTCAATATGCAGTTCAGCAACATGCAGTGTTGCTTCATGGAATTAGCTCTTACAGCAACATCTGCATCTAGAGCCTTTGTATTTAGGGCTAGCTGAAAACAGCTTTTGAGCTGAAGTGGTTTCTGAATGTGGAGTTGGTGGCATGTGAAACCCGCCTGTGGAGCCTTCGTTTGTGTGGGATGCTCACCAAGCTGCCCTTCAGGACAATGCACTCAAACGGCATTAAGTTAGTACACGAAATCTGAGTTTGCTTGAGAGCTGCCTGTCAGCCTGATGGTGTGTGAAGTCAGTGAGCCAAATGGAGTTGTTCGCCCACAAGAACCGTTCGGCTGATTCTTCTTCAATATGCAATTCAGCAACATGCAGTGCTGCTTGATGGAATTAGCTCTTACAGAAACATCTGCGTCTAGAGCCTTTGTATTTAGGGCTAGCTGAAAGCGGCTTTGGCGCTGAAGTGGTTTCTGAATGTGGAGTTGGTGGCATGTGAAACCCGACTGTGGAGCCTTCGTTTGTGTGGGATGCTCACCAAGCTGCCCTTCAGGACAATGCACTCAAACGGCATTAAGAATAGTGTGTGAACACGTAGTTTGCTTGAGAGCTGCCTGTCAGTCTGATGGTGTGTGAAGTCAGTGAGCTAAATGGAGTTGTTCTCTCACAAGAACCACTTGGCTGATTCTTCTTCAATATGCAATTCAGCAACATGCAGTGTTGCTTGATGGAATTAGCTCTTACAGCAACATCTGCATCTAGAGCCTTTGTATTGAGGGCTAGCTGAAAAGGGCTTTGGCGCTGAAGTGGTTTCTGAATGTGGAGTTGGTGGCATGTGAAACCTGTCTGTGGAGCCTTCGTTTGTGTGGGATGCTCACCAACCGGTCCTTCAGGACAATGCACTCAAACGGCATTAAGCATAGTGTGTGAACACGTAGTGTGCTTGAGAGCTGCCTGTGAGCCTGATGGTGTGTGAAGTCAGTGAGCCAAATGGAGTTGTTCTCCCATAAGAACCAACGGCTGATTCTTCTTCAATATGCAGTTCAGCAACATGCAGTGTTGCTTGATGGAATTAGCTCTTACAGCAACATCTGCGTCTAGAGCCTTTGTATTGAGGGTTAGCTGAAAACGGCTTTTGAGCTGAAGTGGTTTCTGAATGTGGAGTTGGTGGCATGTGAAACCCACCTGTGGAGCCTTCGTTTGTGTGGGATGCTCACCAAGCTGCCCTTCAGGACAATGCACTCAAACGGCATTAAGCATAGTGTGTGAACACGTAGTTTGCTTGAGAGCTGCCTGTGAGCTTGATGGTGTGTGAAGTCAGTGAGCCAAATGGAGTTGTTCTCCCACAAGAACCAACGGCTGATTCTTCTTCAATATGCAATTCAGCAACATGCAGTGTTGCTTGATGGAATTAGCTCTTAAAGCAACATCTGCGTCTAGAGCCTTTGTATTTAGGGTTAGCTGAAAAGGGCTTTGGCGCTGAAGTGGTTTCTGAATGTGGAGTTGGTGGCATGTGAAACCCGCCTGTGGAGCCTTCGTTTGTGTGGGATGCAAACCAACCTGCCCTTCAGGACAATGCACTCAAACGGCATTAAGCATAGTACACGAAACCTGAGTTTGCTTGAGAGCTGCCTGTCAGCCTGATGGTGTGTGAAGTCAGTGAGACAAATGGAGTTGTTCTCCCATAAGAACCAACGGCTGATTCTTCTTCAATATGCAGTTCAGCAACATGCAGTGTTGCTTGATGGAATTAGCTCTTACAGCAACATCTGCATCTAGAGCCTTTTTTATTTAGGGCTAGCTGAAAACAGCTTTTGAGCTGAAGTGGTTTCTGAATGTGGAGTTGGTGGCATGTGAAACCCGCCTGTGGAGCCTTCGTTTGTGTGGGATGCTCACCAACCAGCCCTTCAGGACAATGCACTCAAACGGCATTAAGTTAGTACACGAAATCTGAGTTTGCTTGAGAGCTGCCTGTCAGCCTGATGGTGTGTGAAGTCAGTGAGCCAAATGGAGTTGTTCGCCCACAAGAACCATTCGGCTGATTCTTCTTCAATATGCAATTCAGCAACATGCAGTGCTGCTTGATGGAATTAGCTCTTACAGCAACATCTGCGTCTAGAGCCTTTGTATTTAGGGCTAGCTGAAAGCGGCTTTGGCGCTGAAGTGGTTTCTGAATGTGGAGTTGGTGGCATGTGAAACCCGCCTGTGAAGCCTTCGTTTGTGTGGGATGCTCACCAAGCTGCCCTTCAGGACAATGCACTCAAACGGCATTAAGCATAGTGTGTGAACACGTAGTTTGCTTGAGAGCTGCCTGTCAGTCTGATGGTGTGTGAAGTCAGTGAGCTAAATGGAGTTGTTCTCTCACAAGAACCACTTGGCTGATTCTTCTTCAATATGCAAGTCAGCAACATGCAGTGTTGCTTGATCCAATTAGCTCTTACAGCAACATCTGCGTCTAGAACCTTTGTATTTAGGTCTAGCTGAAAAGGGCTTTGGCGCTGAAGTGGTTTCTGAATGTGGAGTTGGTGGCATGTGAAACCCGCCTGTGGAGCCTTCATTTGTGTGGGATGCTCACCAACCTGCCCTTCAGGACAATGCATTCAAATGGCATTAAGCATAGTGTGTGAACACGTAGTTTGCTTGAGAGCTGCCTGTCAGCCTGATGGTGTGTGAAGTCAGTGAGCTAATTGGGTTGTTCTCCCACAAGAACCACTCGGCTGATTCTTCTTCAATATGAAATTCAGCAACATGCAGTGTTGCTTGATGGAATTAGCTCTTACAGCAACATCTGCGTCTGGAGCCTTTGTATTGAAGGCTAGCTGAAAAGGGCTTTGGCGCTGAAGTGGTTTCTGAATGTGGAGTTGGTGGCATGTGAAACCCGCTTGTGGAGCATTCGTTTGTGTGGGATGCTCACCAAGCTGCATTTAATGAAAATGCAATCAAACGGCATTAAGCATAGTGCACGAAATCTGAGTTTGCTTGAGAGCTGCCTGTCAGCCTGATGGTGTGTGAAGTCAGTGAGCCAAATGGAGTTGTTCTCCCACAACAACCACTCGGCTGATTCTTCTTCAATATGCAATTCAGCAACATGCAGTGTTGCTTGATGGAATTAGCTCTTACAGCAACATCTGCGTCTAGAGCCTTTGTATTTAGGGCTAGCTGAAAACGGCTTTGGCGCTGAAGTGGTATCTGAATGTGGAGTTGGTGGCATGTGAAACCCGCCTGTGGAGCCTTCGTTTGTGTGGGATGCTCACCAACCTGCCCTTCAGGACAAAGCACTCAAACGGCATTAAGCATAGTGTGTGAACACGTAGTTTGCTTGAGAGCTGCCTGTCAGCCTGCTGGTGTGTGAAGTCAGTGAGCCAAATGGAGTTGTTCTCCCACAAGAACCACTCGGCTGATTCTTCTTCAATATGCAATTCAGCAACATGCAGTGTTGCTTGAAGGAATTAGCTCTTACAGCAACATCTGCGTCTAGAGCCTTTGTATTTAGGGCTAGCTGAAAAGGGCTTTGGCGCTGAAGTGGTTTCTGAATGTGGAGTTGGTGGCATGTGAAACCCACCTGTGGAGCCTTCGTTTGTGTGGGATGCAAATCAACCTGCCCTTCAGGACAAAGCACTCAAACGGCATTAAGCATAGTACACGAAATCTGAGTTTGCTTGAGAGCTGCCTGTCAGCCTGATGGTGTGTGATGTCAGTGAGCCAAATGGAGTTGTTCTCCCACAAGAACCACTCGGCTGATTCTTCTTCAATATGCAATTCAGCAACATGCAGTGTTGCTTGATGGAATTAGTTCTTACAGCAACATCTGCGTCTAGAGACTTTGTATTGAGGGCCAGCTGAAAAGGGCTTAGGCGCTGAAGTGGTTTCTGAATGTGGAGTTGGTGGCATGTGAAACCCGCCTGTGGAGCCTTCGTTTGTGTGGGATGCTCACCAAGCTGCCCTTCAGGACAATGCACTCAAACGGCATTAAGCATAGTGTGTGAACACGTAGTTTGGTTGAGAGCTGCCTGTCAGCCTGATGGTGTGTGAAGTCAGTGAGCCAAATGGAGTTGTTCTCCCATAAGAACCAACGGCTGATTCTTCTTCAATATGCAGTTCAGCAACATGCAATGTTGCTTGATGGAATTAGCTCTTACAGCAACATCTGCGTCTAGAGCCTTTGTATTTAGGGCTAGCTGAAAAGGGCTTTGGCGCTGAAGTGGTTTCTGAATGTGGAGTTGGTGGCATGTGAAACCCGCCTGTGGAGCCTTCGTTTGTGTGGGATGCTTAGAACCTGCCCTTCAGGACAATGCACTCAAACGGCATTAAGCATAGTGTGTGAACACGTAGTTTGCTTGAGAGCTGCCTGTCAGCCTGATGGTGTATGAAGTCAGTGAGCCAAATGGAGTTGTTCTCCCACAAGAACCATTCGGTTGATTCTTCTTCAATATGTAATTCAGCAACATGCAGTGTTGCTTGATGGAATTAGCTCTTACAGCAACATTTGCGTCTAGAGCCTTTGTATTTAGGGCTAGCTGAAAACGGCTTTGGCGCTGAAGTGGTTTCTGAATGTGGAGTTGGTGGCATGTGAAACCCGCCTGTGGAGCCTTCGTTTGTGTGGGATGCTCACCAACCGGTCCTTCAGGACAATGCACTCAAACGGCATTAAGCATAGTGTGTGAACACGTAGTGTGCTTGAGAGCTGCCTGTCAGCCTGATGGTGTGTGAAGTCAGTGAGCCAAATGGAGTTGTTCTCCCATAAGAACCAACGGCTGATTCTTCTTCAATATGCAATTCAGCAACATGCAGTGTTGCTTGATGGAATTAGCTCTTACAGCAACATCTGCATCTAGAGCCTTTGTATTGAGGGCTAGCTGAAAACGGCTTTTGAGTTGAAGTGGTTTCTGAATGTGGAGTTGGTGGCATGTGAAACCCACCTGTGGAGCCTTCGTTTGTGTGGGATGCTCACCAACCTGCCCTTCAAGACATTGCACTCAAACGGCATTAAGCATAGTGTGTGAACACGTAGTTTGCTTGAGAGCTGCTTGTGAGCTTGATGGTGTGTGAAGTCAGTGAGCCAAATGGAGTTGTTCTCCCACAAGAACCACTCGGCTGATTCTTCTTCAATATGCAATTCAGCAACATGCAGTGTTGCTTGATGGAATTAGCTCTTACAGCAACATCTGCGTCTAGAGCCTTTGTATTTAGGGCTAGCTGAAAAGGGCTTTGGCGCTGAAGTGGTTTCTGAATGTGGAGTTGGTGGCATGTGAAACCCGTCTGTGGAGCCTTCTTTTGTGTGGGATGCAAACCAACCTGCCTTTCAGGACAAAGCACTCAAACGGCATTAAGCATAGTACACGAAATCTGAGTTTGCTTGAGAGCTGCCTGTCAGCCTGATGGTGTGTGAAGTCAGTGAGCCAAATGGAGTTGTTCTCCCACAAGAAACACTCGGCTGATTCTTCTTCAATATTCAATTCAGCAACATGCAGTGTTGCTTGATGGAATCAGCTCTTACAGCAACATCTGCTTCTAGAGCCTTTGTATTGAGGGCTAGCTGAAAAGGGCTTTTGAGCTGAAGTGGTTTCTGAATATGGAGTTGGTGGGATGTGAAACCCACCTGTGGAGCCTTCGTTTGTGTGGGATGCTCACCAAGCTGCCCTTCAGGACAATGCACTCAAACGGCATTAAGCATAGTGTGTGAACACGTAGTTTGCTTGAGAGCTGCCTGTCAGTCTGATGGTGTGTGAAGTCAGTGAGCTAAATGGAGTTGTTCTCTCACAAGAACCACTTGGCTGATTCTTCTTCAATATGCAAGTCAGCAACATGCAGTGTTGCTTGATCCAATTAGCTCTTACAGCAACATCTGCGTCTAGAACCTTTGTATTTAGGTCTAGCTGAAAAGGGCTTTGGCGCTGAAGTGGTTTCTGAATGTGGAGTTGGTGGCATGTGAAACCCGCCTGTGGAGCCTTCATTTGTGTGGGATGCTCACCAACCTGCCCTTCAGGACAATGCATTCAAATGGCATTAAGCATAGTGTGTGAACACGTAGTTTGCTTGAGAGCTGCCTGTCAGCCTGATGGT
Source organism: Ochotona princeps (assembly GCF_030435755.1). Lineage (NCBI taxonomy): Eukaryota > Metazoa > Chordata > Mammalia > Lagomorpha > Ochotonidae > Ochotona > Ochotona princeps. The sequence goes on along the minus strand of NC_080847.1, from coordinate 42,083,176 downwards.
GTGTGAAGTCAGTGAGCTAATTGGGTTGTTCTCCCACAAGAACCACTCGGCTGATTCTTCTTCAATATGAAATTCAGCAACATGCAGTGTTGCTTGATGGAATTAGCTCTTACAGCAACATCTGCGTCTGGAGCCTTTGTATTGAAGGCTAGCTGAAAAGGGCTTTGGCGCTGAAGTGGTTTCTGAATGTGGAGTTGGTGGCATGTGAAACCCGCTTGTGGAGCATTCGTTTGTGTGGGATGCTCACCAAGCTGCATTTAATGAAAATGCAATCAAACGGCATTAAGCATAGTGCACGAAATCTGAGTTTGCTTGAGAGCTGCCTGTCAGCCTGATGGTGTGTGAAGTCAGTGAGCCAAATGGAGTTGTTCTCCCACAACAACCACTCGGCTGATTCTTCTTCAATATGCAATTCAGCAACATGCAGTGTTGCTTGATGGAATTAGCTCTTACAGCAACATCTGCGTCTAGAGCCTTTGTATTTAGGGCTAGCTGAAAACGGCTTTGGCGCTGAAGTGGTATCTGAATGTGGAGTTGGTGGCATGTGAAACCCGCCTGTGGAGCCTTCGTTTGTGTGGGATGCTCACCAACCTGCCCTTCAGGACAAAGCACTCAAACGGCATTAAGCATAGTGTGTGAACACGTAGTTTGCTTGAGAGCTGCCTGTCAGCCTGCTGGTGTGTGAAGTCAGTGAGCCAAATGGAGTTGTTCTCCCACAAGAACCACTCGGCTGATTCTTCTTCAATATGCAATTCAGCAACATGCAGTGTTGCTTGAAGGAATTAGCTCTTACAGCAACATCTGCGTCTAGAGCCTTTGTATTTAGGGCTAGCTGAAAAGGGCTTTGGCGCTGAAGTGGTTTCTGAATGTGGAGTTGGTGGCATGTGAAACCCACCTGTGGAGCCTTCGTTTGTGTGGGATGCAAATCAACCTGCCCTTCAGGACAAAGCACTCAAACGGCATTAAGCATAGTACACGAAATCTGAGTTTGCTTGAGAGCTGCCTGTCAGCCTGATGGTGTGTGATGTCAGTGAGCCAAATGGAGTTGTTCTCCCACAAGAACCACTCGGCTGATTCTTCTTCAATATGCAATTCAGCAACATGCAGTGTTGCTTGATGGAATTAGTTCTTACAGCAACATCTGCGTCTAGAGACTTTGTATTGAGGGCCAGCTGAAAAGGGCTTAGGCGCTGAAGTGGTTTCTGAATGTGGAGTTGGTGGCATGTGAAACCCGCCTGTGGAGCCTTCGTTTGTGTGGGATGCTCACCAAGCTGCCCTTCAGGACAATGCACTCAAACGGCATTAAGCATAGTGTGTGAACACGTAGTTTGGTTGAGAGCTGCCTGTCAGCCTGATGGTGTGTGAAGTCAGTGAGCCAAATGGAGTTGTTCTCCCATAAGAACCAACGGCTGATTCTTCTTCAATATGCAGTTCAGCAACATGCAATGTTGCTTGATGGAATTAGCTCTTACAGCAACATCTGCGTCTAGAGCCTTTGTATTTAGGGCTAGCTGAAAAGGGCTTTGGCGCTGAAGTGGTTTCTGAATGTGGAGTTGGTGGCATGTGAAACCCGCCTGTGGAGCCTTCGTTTGTGTGGGATGCTTAGAACCTGCCCTTCAGGACAATGCACTCAAACGGCATTAAGCATAGTGTGTGAACACGTAGTTTGCTTGAGAGCTGCCTGTCAGCCTGATGGTGTATGAAGTCAGTGAGCCAAATGGAGTTGTTCTCCCACAAGAACCATTCGGTTGATTCTTCTTCAATATGTAATTCAGCAACATGCAGTGTTGCTTGATGGAATTAGCTCTTACAGCAACATTTGCGTCTAGAGCCTTTGTATTTAGGGCTAGCTGAAAAGGGCTTTGGCGCTGAAGTGGTTTCTGAATGTGGAGTTGGTGGCATGTGAAACCCGCCTGTGGAGCCTTCGTTTGTGTGGGATGCTCACCAACCGGTCCTTCAGGACAATGCACTCAAACGGCATTAAGCATAGTGTGTGAACACGTAGTGTGCTTGAGAGCTGCCTGTCAGCCTGATGGTGTGTGAAGTCAGTGAGCCAAATGGAGTTGTTCTCCCATAAGAACCAACGGCTGATTCTTCTTCAATATGCAATTCAGCAACATGCAGTGTTGCTTGATGGAATTAGCTCTTACAGCAACATCTGCATCTAGAGCCTTTGTATTGAGGGCTAGCTGAAAACGGCTTTTGAGTTGAAGTGGTTTCTGAATGTGGAGTTGGTGGCATGTGAAACCCACCTGTGGAGCCTTCGTTTGTGTGGGATGCTCACCAACCTGCCCTTCAAGACATTGCACTCAAACGGCATTAAGCATAGTGTGTGAACACGTAGTTTGCTTGAGAGCTGCTTGTGAGCTTGATGGTGTGTGAAGTCAGTGAGCCAAATGGAGTTGTTCTCCCACAAGAACCACTCGGCTGATTCTTCTTCAATATGCAATTCAGCAACATGCAGTGTTGCTTGATGGAATTAGCTCTTACAGCAACATCTGCGTCTAGAGCCTTTGTATTTAGGGCTAGCTGAAAAGGGCTTTGGCGCTGAAGTGGTTTCTGAATGTGGAGTTGGTGGCATGTGAAACCCGTCTGTGGAGCCTTCTTTTGTGTGGGATGCAAACCAACCTGCCTTTCAGGACAAAGCACTCAAACGGCATTAAGCATAGTACACGAAATCTGAGTTTGCTTGAGAGCTGCCTGTCAGCCTGATGGTGTGTGAAGTCAGTGAGCCAAATGGAGTTGTTCTCCCACAAGAAACACTCGGCTGATTCTTCTTCAATATTCAATTCAGCAACATGCAGTGTTGCTTGATGGAATCAGCTCTTACAGCAACATCTGCTTCTAGAGCCTTTGTATTGAGGGCTAGCTGAAAAGGGCTTTTGAGCTGAAGTGGTTTCTGAATATGGAGTTGGTGGGATTTGAAACCCACCTGTGGAGCCTTCGTTTGTGTGGGATGCTCACCAACCTGCCCTTCAGGACAATGCACTCAAACGGCATTAAGCATAGTGTGTGAACACGTAGTGTGCTTGATATCTGCCTGTCAGCCTGATGGTGTGTGAAGTCAGTGAGCCAAATGGAGTTGTTCTCCCACAAGAACCACTCGGCTGATTCTTCTTCAATATGCAATTCAGCAACATGCAGTGTTGCTTGATGGAATTAGCTCTTACAGCAACATCTGCGTCTAGAGCCTTTGTATTGAGGGCTAGCTGAAAAGGGCTTTGGCGCTGAAGTGGTTTCTGAATGTGGAGTTGGTGGCATGTGAAACCCGCCTGTGGAGCCTTCGTTTGTGTGGGATGCTCACCAAGCTGCCCTTCAGGACAATGCACTCAAACGGCATTAAGCATAGTGTGTGAACACGTAGTTTGCTTGAGAGCTGCCTGTCAGCCTGATGGTGTGTGAAGTCAGTGAGCCAAATGGAGTTGTTCTCCCACAAGAACCACTCGGCTGATTCTTCTTCAATATGCAATTCAGCAACATGCAGTGTTGCTTGATGGAATTAGCTCTTACAGCAACATCTGCGTCTAGAGCCTTTGCATTTAGGGCTAGCTGAAAAGGGCTTTGGCGCTGAAGTGGTTTCTGAATGTGGAGTTGGTGGCATGTGAAACCCGCCTGTGGAGCCTTCGTTTGTGTGGGATGCTCACCAACCTGCCCTTCAGGACAATGCACTCAAACGGCATTATGAACACGTAGTGTGCTTGAGAGCTGCCTGTGAGCCTGATTGTGTGTGAAGTCAGTGAGCCAAATGGAGTTGTTCTCCCATAAGAACCAACGGCTGATTCTTCTCCAATATGCAATTCAGCAACATGCAGTGTTGCTTGATGGAATTAGCTCTTACAGCAACATCTGCGTCTAGAGCCTTTGTATTGAGGGCTAGCTGAAAAGCGCTTTGGCGCTGAAGTGGTTTCTGAATGTGGAGTTGGTGGCATGTGAAACCTGCCTGTGGAGCCTTTGTTTGTGTGGGATGCTCACCAAGCTGCCCTTCAGGACAATGCACTCAAACGGCATTAAGCATAGTGTGTGAACACGTAGTTTGCTTGAGAGCTGCCTGTCAGTCTGATGGTGTGTGAAGTCAGTGAGCTAAATGGAGTTGTTCTCTCACAAGAACCACTCGGCTGATTCTTCTTCAATATGCAAGTCAGCAACATGCAGTGTTGCTTGATGCAATTAGCTCTTACAGCAACATCTGCGTCTAGAGCCTTTGTATTGAGGGCTAGCTGAAAAGGGCTTTGGCGCTGAAGTGGTTTCTGAATGTGGAGTTGGTGGCATGTGAAACCCGCTTGTGGAGCATTCGTTTGTGTGGGATGCTCACCAAGCTGCCCTTCAGGACAATGCACTCAAACGGCATTAAGCATAGTGCACGAAATCTGAGTTTGCTTGAGAGCTGCCTGTCAGCCTGATGGTGTGTGAAGTCAGTGAGCCAAATGGAGTTGTTCTCCCACAAGAACCATTCGGCTGATTCTTCTTCAATATGCAATTCAGCAACATGCAGTGTTGCTTGATGGAATTAGCTCTTACAGCAACATCTGCGTCTAGAGCCTTTGTATTTAGGGCTAGCTGAAAACGGCTTTTGAGCTGAAGTGGTTTCTGAATGTGGAGTTGGTGGCATGTGAAACCCGCCTGTGGAGCCTTCGTTTGTGTGGGATGCTCACCAACATGCCCTTCAGGACAATGCACTCAAACGGCATTAAGCATAGTGTGTGAACACGTAGTTTGGTTGAGAGCTGCCTGTCAGCGTGATGGTGTATGAAGTCAGTGAGCCAAATGGAGTTGTTCTCCCACAAGAACCACTCGGCTGATTCTTCTTCAATATTCAGTTCAGCAACATGCAGTGTTGCTTGATGGAATCAGCTCTTACAGCAACATCTGCTTCTAGAGCCTTTGTATTGAGGGCTAGCTGAAAAGGGCTTTGGCGCTGAAGTGGTTTCTGAATGTGGAGTTGGTGGCATGTGAAACCCACCTGTGGAGCCTTCATTTGTGTGGGATGCTCACCAACATGCCCTTCAGGACAATGCACTCAAACGGCATTAAGCATAGTGTGTGAACACGTAGTTTGCTTGAGAGCTGCCTGTCAGCCTGATGGTGTATGAAGTCAGTGAGCCAAATGGAGTTGTTCTCCCACAAGAACCATTCGGCTGATTCTTCTTCAATATGCAGTTCAGCAACATGCAGTGTTGCTTGATGGAATTAGCTCTTACAGCAACATCTGCATCTAGAGCCTTTGTATTGAGGGCTAGCTGAAAAGGGCTTGGGCGCTGAAGTGGTTTCTGAATGTGGAGTTGGTGGCATGTGAATCCCGCCTGTGGAGCCTTCGTTTGTGTGGGATGCTCACCAACATGCCCTTCAGGACAATGCACTCAAACGGCATTAAGCATAGTGTGTGAACACGTAGTTTGCTTGAGAGCTGCCTGTGAGCCTGATGGTGTGTGAAGTCAGTGAGCCAAATGGAGTTGTTCTCCCACAAGAACCAACGGCTGATTCTTCTTCAATATGCAATTCAGCAACATGCAGTGTTGCTTGATGGAATTAGCTCTTACAGCAACATCTGCGTCTAGAGCCTTTGCATTTAGGGCTAGCTGAAAACGGCTTTGGCGCTGAAGTGGTTTCTGAATGTGGAGTTGGTGGCATGTGAAACCCGCCTGTGGAGCCTTCGTTTGTGTGGGATGCTCACCAACCTGCCCTTCAGGACAATGCACTCAAACGGCATTATGAACACGTAGTGTGCTTGAGAGCTGCCTGTGAGCCTGATGGTGTGTGAAGTCAGTGAGCTAATTGGGTTGTTCCCCCACAAGAACCACTCGGCTGATTCTTCTTCAATATGAAATTCAGCAACATGCAGTGTTGCTTGATGGAATTAGCTCTTACAGCAACATCTGCGTCTGGAGCCTTTGTATTGAAGGCTAGCTGAAAAGGGCTTTGGCGCTGAAGTGGTTTCTGAATGTGGAGTTGGTGGCATGTGAAACCCGCTTGTGGAGCATTCGTTTGTGTGGGATGCACACCAAGCTGCATTTAATGAAAATGCAATCAAACGGCCTTAAGCCCACTGTGCGAAATCTGAGTTTGCTTGAGAGCTGCCTGTCAGCCTGATGGTGTGTGAAGTCAGTGAGCCAAATGGAGTTGTTCTCCCACAAGAACCACTAGGCTGATTCTTCTTCAATATGCAATTCAGCAACATGCAGTGTTGCTTGATGGAATTAGTTCTTACAGCAACATCTGCGTCTAGAGCCTTTGTATTTAGGGCTAGCTGAAAACGGCTTTGGCGCTGAAGTGGTTTCTGAATGTGGAGTTGGTGGCATGTGAAACCCGCTTGTGGAGCATTCGTTTGTGTGGGATGCTCACCAAGCTGCATTTAATGAAAATGCAATCAAACGGCTTTAAGCCCACTGTGCGAAATCTGAGTTTGCTTGAGAGCTGCCTGTCAGCCTGATGGTGTGTGAAGTCAGTGAGCCAAATGGAGTTGTTCTCCCACAAGAACCACTCGGCTGATTCTTCTTCAATATGCAATAGAGCAACATGCAGTGTTGCTTGATGGAATTAGTTCTTACAGCAACATCTGCGTCTAGAGCCTTTGTATTTAGGGCTAGCTGAAAACGGCTTTGGCGCTGAAGTGGTTTCTGAATGTGGAGTTGGTGGCATGTGAAACCCGCCTGTGGAGCCTTCGTTTGTGTGGGATGCTCACCAACCTGCCCTTCAGGACAATGCACTCAAACGGCATTAAGCATAGTGTGTGAACACGTAGTTTGCTTGAGAGCTGCCTGTCAGCCTGATGGTGTGTGAAGTCAGTGAGCCAAATGGAGTTGTTCTCCCACAAGAACCACTCGGCTGATTCTTCTTCAATATGCAATTCAGCAACATGCAGTGTTGCTTGATGGAATTAGTTCTTACAGCAACATCTGCGTCTAGAGCCTTTGTATTTAGGGCTAGCTGAAAAGGACTTTGGCGCTGAAGTGGTTTCTGAATGTGGAGTTGCTGGCATGTGAAACCCGCTTGTGGTGCCTTCGTTTGTGTGGGATGCTCACCAACCTGCCCTTCAGGACAATGCACTCAAACGGCATTAAGCATAGTGTGTGAACACGTAGTTTGCTTGAGAGCTGCCTGTCAGCCTGATGGTGTGTGAAGTCAGTGAGCCAAATGGAGTAGTTCTCCCACAAGAACCACTCGGCTGATTCTTCTTCAATATGCAGTTCAGCAACATGCAGTGTTGCTTGATGGAATTAGCTCTTACAGCAACATATGCGTCTAGAGCCTTTGTATTGAAGGCTAGCTGAAAAGGGCTTTGGCGCTGAAGTGGTTTCTGAATGTGGAGTT